>NC_081547.1:12729425-12746911 GCF_901000735.1 Corylus avellana | reverse complement strand
ATGCGCAAATTAATGGCACCAACAGGTTTCAGTAACAAAAGCTTTTGCAGGAAGCATAATCACTATCACCATCAAGTGTAATAGTATATTAATTACAAGCTAAAAGTCATGGCAAAAGATCAATGCAATTACATATAAAAATTTAATTGAATGAGTTAAGAATATAAGTTCTATGCCTTCATTATGAAGTACACCTCAATGACCTTTCTCAGGAACACAATTTATTCTCTTGCCTTCCAAACAAACCATGGGAGTGGAAGTACCACATGACCAAGAAATATGCTGTAAACAACTCATATAAAGATTGTGTTGTAAGGCAAAGTCACAAACCTTCTTGGCATCTATTTGACTTTCCAAAAGTCTGGGAGATAAAGTCCTTGCCAACAAAGTTGATCTTGACCAGTCAAATAGCGAGGCTTGACCTCTAAGTATGCGTCTTAAGTGTTCCTGACAGTAGAATTAAACCAAAATAAGAATCCAATAAAGTGAAAGATAATAGAATTTCTCTAATTAGGAAAAAATCTGATCAAATGACAAACCTAAACGATGGAAGAAATATTACCCAGAGAACTATATGATCAAAAAGGTTTTTTCCTTTTTCTTTTTCTTTTTCAACCTTTAATGCACCACATTTCAGAAAATAATCCTACAACACTTTGAAGGATGATTATTTAATACTTTCAGCCTTTTTATGCCATCTTAGCTTAATTATTCTATGTATTCTATGTAAATGTTTCTTTAGGGAATTTAAGAGATTATTTTCTGGTAAATTACCTCTGGAAAAAAGCATCCAAATGAAGACGGGAGACCAAACTACTAAGCTAACAACTCAACCACTTTTTTCCTTTTCTAATACATAAAAATCTATTCAAGAATCAAAAGAATAGATGACGTAACTGAAGACTAAGGTAACTAATTAAAGAGCAGTGTCTTTGATTCTGCAAGAAAAGCGTCTCGTCTTTTACCCAAAAAGATAAAAACAAGCCCCAAGCTAAAAGGAAGATAAAACTCCGCAGAGTATTTGAGAGAGAATTCTCTGATTTGATAATAATTCAATGAGTTTTTTTACATAATAATCTAGCCTATTTATAGAAGAGAAATACTTGTAGAAAAAGTAAACCTAATCGTAATAAGGAAAGGAAAATAATTAAAGCAAATCTAACTCTATTAAGGAAAGGAAATAAAGTCCTAATAAAATAAAATAAAATCCTAATATAAAATTGACAATCAGCGGGAATTGTGACAATCTTTTCTTTTGTACTTTTATTGTCTGAGAACAGATAAAATTCTGATCAAGCGGCGCTGCTTCAATATTATTTTTCATATTTTCTTTATTTTTGTTTTTACCAAAAATAAAGTAAATATCGTCCTACATCAATAGATTGCAGCACCCTGCTACAGCCTTTTTGATTTCCGTTTGACCTTTACAAAGTAAAAGTACTCAAAACTTGTAGAAGCTAAACAAAACGAAGAAAGTCCGACTTGAGGTTCAATCCCAATAGAACCAAATGACTTGAGTTACTAATCCTCTAACAAATAACTCCAATACACATAATGGACAAGAATCATGGAAGCCTAAGATCATCAAGTTAAATTGTAATGCACAAGAGCATGCAATTTATTCACAATGCAAAAATGGTAAAACGGGGGGTGGGGGGGGGGAAAGGCTTAACGGATGGAGTGCTCAAGCATGTGATTTATTCAGATGCAGATACAAGAAACACTAGATTATGATCTCAACTAAAGGAGAGCTTTAGCCACAGAGATACTTACCAGCAAATGGGAGAAATCAAGTTCCTTATGTGTAACTGAAAATTCATTATCAAAAAGTGCAATCTGGAAGACCACAAGTTATGAGTAATCCCTTAAATAATATTGTCTAATAGAATAACAACCAAGGAAACAAAAAGAAGAGAAAATAGAGATCACCTGCTCCCTTAAAATTAGCAGATACTTTATAAGGAAGAGCTGCCCATCCATTGGTGATGATCTCTTTACGATAAGCTTGCTTGCTTTCTGTAGCAGATAGCAGGAAGCACAAATTACAAAACTCATAGCAAACTGCTACACAAAACGTGGTTTTTTGTTGACCCGCTTGAATAAAAATCATTAAAAGTAGGTCAACCTATGAAGGAAATAATCCCTTCTTTCCAAAGATAACACAGTAATGTAAGAACAACCTGATTTTCAACTGATATGGATAACATCATTAATATTGTATGTTACATGGCACTAATGCACAAAGGACTTCCCAGTATTGCATTCTACTGAATAGATAATTGTTTCTTTCACTACTCACTTGGATCGATATGGAGCAAACTTCTACTGCTTCCTGATAAAAAATCCAAAAAGCCAAATTTTAATAAAGGAAATCTAAAAGATGACTTGCATAGCAAAATTTACAATCCAAAGATTAAAATACCTGTGCTAAACCAGTGAAAACTGCTGCTTCTAAGCGGCGGTACAACTTTGAAAGACACAAACGAGTTTTCTCCAGCGGTGGATACTAAGTTTTATATACATCTAGGTTTTCCTCAGCCTAAAATTTGATAAACAAGCAGGAATAAATATGTAAGAATGTTATTCAAGAAGGATTTAAGCTTTATATCAGGGAGTTAAAAAGTGAATAGATGATCCACAAGTGGCATAGCACACATCTCTCCACTCGGACCACAACCAATAGAGAGAATGAGCAGCTTCAACCACATCTGCTAGTCTTAACATTCCTGCAAGTTGGACACCAGGTGTCCAACTTACATGGTCGTTCAGACTTCAGTGAATAAAGTGTGTGTGTGTGTGTGTGTACACACACATTTCCACTCAGACCACAACCAATGGAGAGAATTATCAGCTTCAACCACATCTGTAGGTCTAACAATCCTGCAAGTTGGACATCAGCAGGTGTCCAACTTACACGGTAGTTCAGACTTCAGTGAATGAAGTATATATATGTGTGTGAACGAAGTGTGTATATATATATATATATATATAGTCTTTTTAGGTTGTCAGCAAGCCATATTACATGCAGAAATTTTTCCCAAGGGAATGGTAGGAGAAATAAATGAAAGTTAAAATTATTAGATTAGATCCTCCAAATTAGTAAGGAGACGCTTATTCTGATATGCAGCACATCAGAACTACACAAATGAATCTTTACCAAGCCACACAAGTATTAAAGTCACATTTCTTAATATAAGCTTAAAAAGGAGGCAGTGTAAGGCACATACAACAGAAGTTTCTGATTTATTCTCAACAGATTGTTCCAGCTTCGCAGGGTCATCCAAGTCTTCATCGGAAGGCATATAGTTCGCTATCTACATAAGAAGCAACAAGATAAGGTATAGCAGCTACCTCAAGAGTGCCCCAATCAAATTTTTTATGTATTTATTTATTTATTTTGGCAACTCTGGAGAGGTTTTAGCCTTTTAGGCATTTCACCAAAAAAAAAAAAAGAAGACGTGGAAGTCACAAACATCCAGTGACATAGCAACTTCAGAAAACTAATACTATCATTCTGATCCCTCCACAAGCACATTTATGGTGTCTAGACATGTAGTCTGCAAACTCATTCATACATAGTAGCATAGCATTGTGATTCTCTTTGTAATCAATCTTGAGTCAGTAATTTCCCAGGCAGAAAACAAAGAAAAATGTATTTTTCTAAAATACATCAAAGAGGTCAACAGTATTCAGTTTACCATAATGATCACCGTGTAAATGATCATACAGGAAGGAATCAAGTTTCCCATTTCCATTTGTTCCCCCAACAATAGCCTCAAAAAATGGCATCAATGGTCCAAGATGATCCTCGTACTCAGATAAACAAAAAGACTACTCATTTCTAAAGTACAACATCATTGTAGAAATTCTTTTTTTTGTTTGAATAGTTGTTGAGAGGTTTGCATGAAGAAGGTTTTGAGAAAAGAGGAGGCTCATTCAATGTTACGTAGCCTACCTCAAACATATTATTATATAAGCTTAAAGAATACATCAATGACCAAACTACCCTCAAAGCCTAATACATTCTTCTAACACTCCCCCTCATGTTGGAGCATATATATACCATATAAATTCAGCTTTGAACAAATAAACCCTAACCGGTTACGACATAAAGACTTTGTAAACATATCAGCTAACTGGTCTCCAGACTTCACGAATACTATAGATATATCTCCATTAAGTATTTTGTCTCGGATGTAATGACAATCAACCTCAATGTGTTTAGTCCTTTCATGAAAAATTAGGTTAGATGCAATATGTATAGCAGCCTGGTTATCACAAGATAATGGGACAGGAGTACTAGCCGAGAAACCAATCTCCTGAAGAAAATGTTGTAACCATGTCAACTCAGTAGTCGTATGAGCCATTGTCTTGTACTCTGCTTCAGCACTAGATCGTGTCACCACTGTCTGTTGCTTACTCTTCCAAGTTACAAGATTACCACCAAAGAATGTGCAATATCTTGTAGTAGACCGTCTATCTGAAGGAGAACCTGCCCAATCTGCATCAGTAAAACCTTCTACCCTAAGATGTCCATTTGGTCTATACAATATTCCTAGACCAAGTTGTCTCTTTACATACCGAATAATCCGAGTAACAACTTCCCAATGTGAAACCCGAGGAGCCTCCAAGAATTGACTGACAACACTAATAGCATATGAAATATCTGGCCTAGTGATAGAAAGATAGTTCAACTTCCCAACTAGATGATGGTACCTGCCAGGATCTTCAAATAATTCACCTTCATCCTTTAGTAATTTCTTATTTAGATTCATTGGAACATCAACTGGTCGAGAACCCAAAAGACCTATCTCTTCTAATAAGTCAAGTGCATACTTTCTCTGGGATAAGTTGATACCTGTTTGAGATCTAGCAACTTCAATACCTAAAAAATATCGAAGTTTACCCAAACCCTTTGTATGAAATTGATCCTGTAGGAATTGTTTTAATTGGGCATTGCCTCCTGATCATCTCTAGTAATGACAATATCATCTACATACACCACAAGGAGAATATAGCATGCACTAGTAGGCTTGAGACCATACAATGCCTTTCTTAATTTACAAACATAGCCCTGAGACTCCCCTTGAGCGACAAACCTAGGTGGTTGCTACATATAAACTTCCTCACTCAAGTCTCCATGTAGAAAGGCATTTTTGACATCCAATTGAAATAGTGGGCAATCAAGATTAGTAGCCATGGAAAGAAGAACACGAATAGATGAAATTTTGGCTACTGGAGAAAAAGTGTCATCATAATCAATACCATACATTTGCGTATAGCCCTTAGCAACCAACCGAGCTTTCAATCTTTCAATCGAACCATCAGGATGAAACTTAACTGTGTAGACTCATTTGCAACCAATAGTTTTCTTATTAGGTGGTAAGGGAACAAGCTCCCATGTCCCATTGTGATGCAAGGCCTTCATTTCCAATTCCATCGCTTGCCTCCAACCAGAGTCAGATATTGCAGCCTGCACTGTCTTAGGAATAGAAACACTAGAGAGATGGAAAATAAAACAAGAAAATGTAGGAGATAAAGAACTAGTGGAGACAAACTGATTGATAGGATGTTGGGTAGTGCAAGAACGTTTACCTTTCTATAGGGCAATAGGCAATTGGTCGGATGGATGTGGAGGCAGCGGATCTAGAGACAATAAGGATGATGATGGCGGTGCAGGAGTTAATGGTTGAAGCCAGTGTTGATAAACTTGGAGTGGAGCAGGCTGGCGGTAAGGTAGCAGAACTGGAGGAGAAGGAGAGTCCGGCTCAGAGAGAAGAGGAATAGGCAGCAGAAGAGACTCGACATCAAGCTCAAGGGAAGAGTCACCCAAAGAGGTAGTAGCAGGAAAATAGGGGAGAGACTCAACAAATGTGACATCGGCACTAGTGAAGTAGCGTCGAAGAACCAGACTATAGCAACGGTATCCCTTTTGGGTTGTGGAATACCCAAGGAAGACACATTTAGTAGCACGAGGGTCAAGCTTATCAAATCCGGGACCCAAATTATGAACATAGCAGACACCCAAAAACCTTCAATGGCAAGGAGAACGGGGATGAAGAAGGATATAAGAGAGAATGAGGAGAGGTACCATCTAAGACCGAGAAGGACATTCTATTAATTAAATAACAAGCAGTGAGGACAGCATCACTCCATAATTGTTTGAGAACATGCATATGAATTAAGAGACAATGTGCGACATCCAATAAATGACGATTTTTGCGTTCAGCCACACCATTTTGTTGTGGAGTGTGAGCACATAATGTTTGATAGATGATGCCTTTATCAAACAAATAAAAGGCAAAAGAACAAGATGTATATTCTTTAGCATTATCCGAAAGTAAGATACGGATTTTCTGAGCAAATTGAGTCTTAATCATATTGTAGAAAGTTTGGAAAATAGAAAATAACTCGGAATGATTTTTCATTAAAAATAACCTTGTCATACGGGAAAAATCATCCACAAAGGTCACAAAATAGTGGAATATATTGGCCGCTATATTAATGGGATGACCCCATACATCAGAATGAACTAACTCAAAAACACTAGAAACCCTACTAACAACACATGACGGAAACGAGACACGATGATGCTTACTAAGCTGACAAGCTTCGCAAGGCACAGACAACTCATGACAAAGACTTGGGACTTGAAGCTTCAACGTAGAAAGGGAAGGATGACCAAGACGACAATGCCACTGAAGAGCAGAGGCCGACAATTGCAACACACGAGAGGGTGGTGTAGGTGCTAGATCGAGATAATATAAGCCATCAACTTCATGCCCCATACCAATCATCCTCCTCATCTTGAGATCCTGAAAAATGCACAGAGAATGATAAAAACTAACTGAACAGTTAAGGGCTTTTGTGATTTGACTAATAGATAACAAATTAAAAGGAAAACTAGGAATATGTAGAATAAACAACAACTCAATGTCAGGACTCAGATGGGTAGTGTCTGAGCCAACCACATTGGATAGGGAACCATTAGCTAGGGTGACACTTCTAGGTGATGCAACAGGATGATAATCAGAGAGGGAAGTAAACGAATCAATCATATGTTCATTGGCACCAGAATCGATAACCCATGGGTTGCTAGTGGAGGATAAAAGATAGTGAGATGCAGTACCTGACTGAGCATGAGTAGCAGTGGAAGAGGAAGAAGCCCGCTTATGGGCTAAGAACTAAGCATACTCATCTTTCGGAATAGAGATGAGATCATTCTCAAGAGTTGAGCTTGAACTAACAAGTGGTCCAGTCGGGGCTGGAGAATCCTCATGAGAAGCAACCTAATTGGCAAATCCAGATGGTGTGCCATGTAAGTCCCAACAAAACTCCACAAAATGATTAGTACAGCCACAATGAGTGCATTTGCAAGGCCCACGACCTCCAATGCCACCATCTTCTTGGAAATCACGTCCACCACGAAAACCACGACCACCTCGACTGCCACGTCCCCCACAGGAACTACCATAACTACCATGGGCAGTAATAAAAGCAGCACGATCACCATTACGTTCCGTGCTCAACAAAGAACCAAGATCATAAATAGTAGCACACAGAAGTTGAGAAAAAACCTCGGGAAGCAATGGGAGGTCAGAACCACCCAAAATCTGTGCACGAACAGACGCATACTCAGGTTTCAAGCCAAGAAGAAACCGAACCACATCAACATCTTGACGTTGCTTTTCCATTTTCTTCAAGTCAGTGGAGAGCAGCTGATACATGTCTCTTTCCTTACAGATGGCCACAACCTGATTGTAGTACTCATCTACAGTTTGAATACCTTGCTCAAGTCCAAAATATCGTTGACACATCTCATAAATCCGAGTGATGTTCCTAGTACCAGAGTACATATGCTGGAGATGATCCTAAATTGCTTTAGTAGTAGGAAGATAGAGACGCGAGGATCCAATGCGAGGCTCAATACTATTCAATATAAGAGATATAATCTGATTGTCGGCCTAGTCCCAAACGCTTTTGGAGCTATTTTCTGGAGGTTGCTCGGATTCCAAGTGAGAATACAGACCTTTCCCTCTCAAGTGTACTTCCACAGATCGCGACCAATAAACATAATTATTTCCATTAAGTTTCACAAGTGTCATAGTAGCTGGACCCATAGAAGCAGAAGTAATTAAATCGGAAGGAAGGGCCATAATGTGGTAACAAGATGCAAACAACTACACAATCCCACCAACCAACGAACTACCAAGTAGAAATAGGCAAAAAACCTCACACAAAACAGCCCCAACTTGAAGCAAAACTTGCTGACAGTGACGTATGTCAACTAAAAACAACTCAAACCATGGCAGAATCGAGAAAATTCGTCAAAAACTAACTTGAACCAGACTGAATTTGAGCAAAATAGGTCTAAACCATAGTGAACCGGAAGGAACTGAGAGAAATTGTCAAAAAACTGACCTAAACTGGCTTGAATCTAGCTTGAACCGGTGAAAAATGGCCTGAACCGGACTGAACCAAGGGAAACCAAAACACGAACAGCCTTATCCCGGTTTGAGGTTGGGATATCCTTATCCCGAATACGCAAAAGCAAGTGCCTGGAGCCAAACACCCAGCTTCGTGTGTGAAAACCGCCAGAACAGCGCTGGAGACTACCAGACCTTGCCGACGACAACCAAACCGTGCCAGAAAACACCAACTACAACGAACAGAGCTGCCGGCGACAACCAAACCTTGCTGTCAAGACCTAGACCATGCCGGAAAACACCCAACTACTATCTCCAACCACCACAGAGAGTATCAATCACCACAGATAGCACCTACCAACGATGCCAACCAACCATCAACGACGACTTAAAACCCAGTAATCACGAGCACACGTCTATCAACAACGACCAATCCAACAATGGAGATGACGGCGAGATCACACCATTGGCGATGGTGAATGTGGCGCCATCTCCGACCACGAGCTTAAAGCCCAGTAATTCAATTGCCTTCGATCAGTAGCAAGATGAATGGGAGAGGAGAAAAGAATAAAAATTAAAAAAAAAAAAAAAAAGAGAGAAAAACAAGATATCAGGAAAAGGTATGAACCCTAAGCTCTGATACCACGTTGTGAGGTTTGCATGAAGAAAGTTTTGAGAAAAGAGGAGGGTCGTTCAATGTTACGTAGCCTACCTCAAACATATTATTATATAAGCTTAAAGAATACATCAATGACCAAACTACCCTCAAACCCTAATACATTCTTCTAACAATAGTAATTGGCCCCGGATGGGAGGGAGAAGGGGAGATTCGAACTAGTAACCCCCACTTCATGAGGCGTGGTCCCCAGCCGATTGAGCTATTCCTATGGGTCTATAGTATATCTACTTATAGTAAAAAATAAAACAAGAAAATAAATGGATAAATGAAGTATATCTACTTTCTTCTACTTCATGGTAATAGAAAATAAATTCACCAAAATCAGTGAACAAGCTTTGAAAACCAGTCTACTCGACAGTCTCCCTTATTAGTATTGAACTCCAAGGGCGAGTTCCCCAATGGATGCGCGCTAGCGCGAAAGCATTAATTGTGCGCGAGTCACCTTCTTCTAGGCTCCGCTGGACGACACGGTGAAAGGAAAAAAAGGAAAAAAGAAAAAGGGAAGGAGGGGCATCCATTAGTAACAGTAACGTAAGCATGAGACTTTTTGGTAACCTCCTCTATTTCCTGGTTTCCATGAAAAACTAAAATTAAAATGTACAATGATTACTTGACAGTCTCCCTTATTAGTATTGAACTCCAAGGGCGAGTTCCCCAAATAAAGTACCAATAGATGTATAAACAACTACCTATAACTTCTCTAAGATTTCCCAATCAAAACATGAGTTTTCCCTTATGGCATCATCCCTCATAGAACAACAGAAGTTAAACATCCACAATGAGCACAAATCCCACAAATATCCATCTAACTAGGGAAGGCTTCTACAAGGTTCGACTTATAGCATTGACTTACAGCATAACACAAGGGAAGCACAAACTAGCCTCCATAATCATCTTATAAAGGCATACCCTCTAACACAATCTTAAGATTCAGAAGGATGTTGCACCTTTACAGTACACCAAAACTAGTAAGGTATACCTGCAATAACGCACACACTTCTATAAGGAAAAAGGGAGGGAAACAACTTTTCAAATCATCGCACAATGGCAATCATATGTCTAGTACAACACAGCAAGGATCACAGAACATAGGTATTGCCTACTCGCTACTGGACCCAAAAGAAGAGTGATCAAAGATCCTTCACAACCAAGACAGTGTAAATGGATGCTCAGTTTCCTGGTGTGACCCAAAGAAGGCTTCCTAAGCTGTGCTCAAATCATTTTCTAGTCGTCCTTAACGGTGGTGACTTTCAAAGGGGTATTAGGTACTCTAAATTTGAAAACATGGGGCTTAAGTCTGAGGATTTTGTGGATAGGGTGAAAACAGTGGTGGAACTCCTATCGTTTTCATGGCTTTCCAAGCTTCATTGTGGCCCGCAAGCTCAAGGCTCGAAAGTTGATTTAAGATTTAAGGAAATGGAATGAGGAATTGTTTTGCAATGTAGGGAGGAAGAAATATCCTTCTAGAAAAGCTATATGCTTTTGATATCATTGAGGCAAGGCTCTTTAGGTGATGAGGAGAGAATGAGAAAGGTAGAAGCATTGAACGAGTTAGAGCATTCCACCCTCTTAGAGGAAGTGAGTTGGAGGAAGAAATCTAGGGCTTCATGGTTGAATAAGGGTGACAAATGTACGAAAGTTTTTCATAAGATAGCCAACTCAAATAGAATAAGGAACTTTATTGACTCCTTGTTGATTGGTGACCCCATTTCTACCAACTGTTTGGAGATCAGCAAGCATAATATACAGTTTTACAAAAAAAAAAAAATCAGCCTTTGTTGGATGGCCTTTCTTTTGACTCTATTGATTAGGCTAAAGCTAATTGGTTGGAGAGAGAATTCAAGGAAGGTGAGGTGTTGGAGATAGTGAAAGTTATGAATGGTGACAAGGCACTGGGTCCTAACAATTTCTCCAAGGCTTTCTTCCAAGCTTGCTAGAGTGTATTAAAAGAAAACATTATTATGGTCTTTTGTGAATTCCATGCTAAATGTACGTTTGAAAGAAGTTTGAATGCAACGTTCATCGCCCTCATCCTGAAGATTCCAAGGGCTATTGATCCCAAGGACTTTCGCACCATTAGTCTAGTGAGTGGTATTTACAAAATTATTGCTAAGATTCTAGCAAACAGGCTAAAGACGGTGTTGGGAAAGATTATCTCCAAGTCGTAGAATACTTTCATCCAAGGTAGGCAGATCCTAGATCCTGGTTATTATTGCCCATAAGTGCCTTGATAGTAGAATAAAATTTGGGAAGTCGGGTGTTCTAGGCAAATTGAACTTAGAAAAAGCTTATGAGCATGTCAATTGGGATTTTTTGTTGTACATATTGAGGATAGGCAGATTTGGGGGGAAATGGTGTTTATGAATAGCTCATTGTATTTCCTCGGTGCATTTTTTGGTCTTGGTGCACAACACTCCCACTGGTTTTTTTAGTAGTTCCTATGGCCTAAGACTAGGAAACCCTCTATCTCCCTTGCTATTTCCCATAGTGATGAAGGCTTTGGGGAAGATGATTTATGCTACTATGAGTGGGAGTCTGTTAGCTGGCTTCTTTGTGGGGACAAGGGATGTTGGGGGGATTAACATCTCTCACATCCTATTTGCGGATGATACATTGATTTTGAGTGGGGCTGACCCCGATCACTTCTATGGTGTTTGTTCTTATGTTTTGAAGTTGTCTCGAGTTTGAAGATAGTCGGAGTTGGTTCCTATAAACAATGTTAATAATGCAGACGTTGGTTGGTATTTTGGGATATGGGGCTGCTTCTTTGCCTTTTAAGTATCTTGGTCACCTGTTGGGGACTTCGTTTAAGGCCAAGTCTATTTGGGACGGGGTTATTGAAAAGATAGATCGTCCGTTGGCCTGTTGGAAAATAATGTATTTGTCTAAAAGTGGGAAGGTTACCTTCATTAACAGCACACTTTTCAATTTGCTTATATATTTCATGTTTAGGGTGTTTGCCTTCCCTCTCCCTGTGTGTGTTGCAAAGTGCATTGAGATGCTTCAATGTGACTTACTTTGGAGTGGGCTAGGAGAAGAGTTCAAATTTCACCTTATTTGTTCCCCGATCAATGAGGGAGGCTTGGGGATTCGAAACTTTTTGGTGTTCAATCGGGCTCTCTTAGGGAAATGGCTATAGGGCAATGTGCATGAGATAAAGGCTTGTTGGAGAGTTGTGGTGGACTCTAAATTTAGCAATTCGTGGAATCAGCAGTGTTCTAATGAGCCTTTTGGGGCATATCGGATGGGATTATGGAAGAATATTTTTTATAAGTAATCAACAAATATTATTAAAAGTGTAAGGCGCCTCTAAGTACACATAAAGTATACAAAAAAAAAAAACACCTAACTAGAAGAAGCAAAAATAACAAGAAAATCACCATAGCCATTTGTCACATGAGACACATAAGCAGCTATAAATACAAAGTTTTGAAGAATAAGGATTTAATCTCCTCCAAAGTCCTCTCCTGGCCCTCAAAACTTATGTCATTAATTTCCCTCCATAAACACCATAAAAGGCACGTAGCACTAGATTTGAGGTGGGATATGGATCCAAGGTTAGATTCTAGCATGATTAGTATAGTGGGGACAAGGCCCTAAAGGAAGCCTTTCCAGTTTTATTGGTTATTGAGTGTGTGAACTATACTTCCGTAGTGGCTCACTTGGAGGTTTCTAGTGGGTCCAATCAGTGGAACATTAGTTTTGTCAGAGCAACTATGTTAGATCTTTCTATAGTATCTTGGGTTGTAAGGAAGGATCTCTTTTCCCTTGAAAGGGTATTTGGCTAACTAAGGCTCCCTTAAGGGCGACTTTTCTTTGCTTGGTCGACAGCTCTAGGAAATATGTTTACCATGGAAAATCTTAGGAAGCAACATGTCATAGTGATCAAAAAGAGCTGCATGTGCAAAAAAAAAAAAATGGAGAGTCCATGGATCTTCTTCTCCATTATGAGGCGGCGTGCCTAGATGAATTATTGACTTATGCATGTTGGTGGACTAATGATAGCACTCAAAGTGCTGCAGCATGGAAGATGGTGTCTTCTTGTTTTTTATGGTGTATTTGGAGGAAAATGATGATAGGAGTTTTGAAGATCGCGGGAGGATAATAGAGAAGCTTAAGTCTTTTTTCTTCAACACTCTTTATTTGTAGACAACTACTCATATTTCTCCTTTGGTCCTAAGTTTTCATGATTTTCATTTTGTTTTCTATGTGTTTTCTCTTGTATATTTCTTAGTACTTGGGAGCGCCTACATTGTTAATGATAGCTCGATTTCTTAACCTTACATTCTATTGTACACATTGTACAAACATTCACAAAAGAAGCTTCTACTTTTCCCCATTAAACCTAATCTTATAAAGGGAAATATTTTTTCCATAGTGATTTCAGCCCAGGTCACCACCTTATCATACCAGAGTTTTGTCCATCTTTGGCACAAGAAAGGTGAAGTTTTTTCTTCTGCGGAACTAGAGGGAACTACTTTTCACTCATTGCTATGCAGTTTGGCATAGGTAAAAACACTAGCCTAGGCCATTTCATGTTAACCTCAATAGAATAGAAAATAAAATGATAGGAAAAGAAAAGGGGAAAAAAGAAAAAAAAATTAGGCTATAAAAAAGCAGGCTTGAAAACTCACAGAGGATCTATCAATGCGCAATGCGCCAAACTTGAAACATCCTCCGAAGAAGATGGGAAAAAATGATCAAACAGTTGGTGCCCAAGCTGACAGACCTGCAATTTATATCAGTGTCAATCAAAGTGTCCCAAGGAAAAGGAAAGGGATCTAACAAACAATTATGGTTATTGATAAATGAAAGAAATAAGAAAGCAAAGAAATTAAAAAGAAAATATTGAAGTGTAGCAAGGAACTCCAATCTAATTGTCACTCGATGGTACCTTGCTGCACCTTTTCATGGGGGCTCGCATTCGTTATGGAATAAAGGGTGAAAACTTGTGGGGACCAAGTTCATCTGACTTGATGAAGGTTACTCCCTTTTGCCCCCATAAAATTGTGAATGAGTCAAAGTTCTTATTATTTCTTAATAAGTGCATACGACAGGAAAATCATATGAGAATTGTCCATTCCATATATACATGGCCCGAAGTCGCAAAACCAAATATTGCTTACACTTTAGCTTAAGAAGAGTCAAATCAAGTGCATAGATGGACTGAAAATAAAATAACAATACAATATAATATAAATATGAGATTCATTACTAAAAATCCAGTCCTTGAAGAAAATTCATAAGCATTCACCCATCTAAAATATGCAAAAACTCCGTCAAACCAAGATTTGAGTACAACCACTAAACTTTAAGGCCTGAGACACCAGCGCATAATAGAGTTGGCAAAGGAACCATATTTGAAAAATGCAATTCTTAGTATTCACTTTAATCAACAAGAACATATAGGATTGACTACAACCTCTATTTTTATTAGTTTATCATAATCAACCCTACCTGCGTTAGATATGCGCATCCAGATCTAGTTAATGATGGCAATGCCTCTTTCTTCGCAAATTCAGATATCCGTTGATGCACTATGCCCCTAATCTGGATAGCATAAGACCAAAGGAACATATGATTAAAACCAACTGACTGCTCAGGAAAACAAAAAATAAAAATAAAATAAAATAAAATAAAAAAAGATTAAAAGCAGCGGACTAATGAAAGAATAAAATTATTTTCAAAACAACCATTCATCAGCTCACCAAGGAAAGCCGATGTTCACAATATAATCTATGGCATTCGGCAAGAAGTTGAACATAATCTTTCCTAGATGATCTGCTTTCAATTTCCTCTAGCACTGGCTTAAGCTGCAAAAACATAATGTCTTAAGTTGCCACTACAGAGAAAAGATCAAGTTATAGAACACATCTGATTCCCACATCAGAGAGATCCCCGAAAAAATTTAAAAGGAACTGTGCATTTTCTAATGCCCCGACTCCACTCACTGCGATAGTGAGTAATCTGTAATAAATCTGCTGTTCGAATAGCAGCTTTATTTTGAACCCAAAGAAAATGGTTACCTCACTTGCTGCTGCTTTGAAACGAACATATATAACAGATGCCTCAACACCTTCAGAAACAGTTGCTTTGCTGTTGCCGCTAGATCGGATTGCTGCTTGGACCTGTCAGAGGAAATGACTATATCACTGAGGCTTGAGCCCTCTACGAACTACTTACATATCTCTATATATATATATCTCTCTGTATGTGTGCGGGCACGTGTATTACAATTATTCAAGTGCATATGACTTCACCTGAGAAAAAGCACTTTTGAGAACAGAAAGTATATGAGAATGTATAATGCCCAGAGCTCGAGACTGTCAAACATGAAAATTTCAAGATTATTGTACGTCAAAACAAATCATACTAGCAGAAGTTTCACGCAATAGTAAAGGATGGAAATTGTTAGTTTTCACCCAGTCAATCACCTTATAACATATTAACATCAGAATCACGTGTACCTGAAGTTGTCGGAACTTGAGCAAGTAAACACTGGATTCTGCATACTGTGGATTGCTTTCAACATTCCTAAAATAGAGAGTTCAAATAATGATGAGTTCTCATTTTTCATTACCTACAAATATTAATAATTCCCAGCCCCAACAACAAACTTGCATTGTTTTTAACTGAGTAATGTCAAAACCAAAGAATTACTGAAAAATATTTACTATGAAAATCATCCACTTACAAAATGCAATCATCAAGCCGCTTGAGCAGTGGGAGAAAGTTATCATTTCCAACATTCATATTTGGAGAGTAAAAATTGGAAGAAATCTGCACATAGTGCAATACATTATTGCAAATTGCTATTTTATGCAGCATAACTTTTACGTTTTCTCTACATAAAACAAATAACCAAGATTGTAAAATAACTCTATCTGAAAAGAGTATGTGAAGTTTATGTGTTTACACATACACACAGATAAATACAACCCATCCAGCCATAAGAAGTTCAACCCACAACCTCACCCTCTAACCCTTCTTTCTGAAAAGTAGAGAAGCCGCTCAAAGACCACGGGCAAAGTATACAGGTGCTTCACATAAACTTCAAATGATGATATTCAATTTACTTCAAGCTTGATTGATACTAAAAGAAAACAAATACTACAGAAAAAAAATGATATACTCAGAATCTGTTATACTAAAAACGCCTACAAAATAGAGACAGTGAAATAGATTGCTCAAAAATGAAGATATTCAATTTACTTCAAGCTTGATTGATACTAAAAGAAAACAAATACTACCGAAAAAAATGATATACTCAGAATATGTTATACTAAAAACGCCTACAAAATAGAGACAGTGAAATAGATTGTTCAAAAATGATATTAATGTTAGAAACAGAGACCAAAAGTAACTGAGAAAGGAAGACATTTTTAACAAATTAAGTTGTTCAGCATTAGCAGTTGAGGCTAACAAAAACTACATCATTTTACAGATGATCACAACTACCAATGAATGCTCACAACATGGTTAGTGACATCAACAATATTCAAAAATTAATGGTCAGTTAGACTATATGATTTTGCAGGTGATCACGGATACGAATAATACTCAATTAAAAAAAATAGGGTTGGGATGTCAGTGACATTGAGATTAAGCCAATCAGCAGTAACAAGTGAGGCTAACAAACTCTACATGATATAACTCAATCCATGTCAGCTAAAATAATAGGGTTAGGGATGTCAGCGATGTTCAAAATTAAAGATGCCTAATGTTATATACCAAGTCCTTAACAATCACAACTAGATATAAATAAAAACATCCTGAATATGTGTAGTATTTCGTGTCAATCAAGTCTTCCCCACTAAGAATGCAGCTTAAAGAAATGGTCAACCAAAAGAGCAGAACCTTAGATCAAGCACTAACTTCACATATATTCTTTCACAAGAATTGAACCATCATCACCCAAGAACTCCTTACAAAGAAGCAAACCTCAAAGGACGCCATACTTAATTTAAATGATGTTATACTTTGTTTAAACGAACAAAACTTTCTAGAATTTCTTTGCACGCCATTTTTGCTAATAAATAGATAATTAATGAAGATGATACGTTCATAATTGATATTGTATGTACGCAGCTACTACATATCTTGCCACGGAAGATACATGAACGACCAACCTAATTTGGAGATAACTCAAGAATCCAACATTTAGAGTAGTGTTTTTCTTTTAACCTTGTAGAAGTTTGGATAAGCTAGAGTGACTTTTATAAGTAGGAAGCTGGTAGTTGCTATATATCAAAATAATGTTCCAAATCTTTTCCCATTACTTCAGTAATGTTTTCTATTGTGGGTCTCTTCAACTAACAAAAAAAAAAATCAAAACAAACTGAAACTCTTGTTAAGATTGCATTCAAACCTTACATTCTCCA
>NC_081547.1:12719909-12729325 GCF_901000735.1 Corylus avellana | reverse complement strand
TAAAAAAGCAGGCTTGAAAACTCTCAGAGGCCAGTATCTATCAATGCAGCCAAACTTGAAACATCCTCCGAAGAAGATGGGAAAAAATGATCAAACAGTTGGTGCTCAAGCTGACAGACCTGCAATTTATATCAGTGTCAATCAAAGTGTCCCAAGGAAAAGGAAAGGGATCTAACGAACAATTATGGTTATTGATAAATGAAAGAAATAAGAAAGCAAAGAAATTAAAAAGAAAATATTGAAGTGTAGCAAGGAACTCCAATCTAATTGTCACTCAATGGTACCTCGCTGCACCTTTTCATGGGGGCTCGCATTCGTTATGGAATAAAGGGTGAAAACTTGTGGGGACCAAGTTCATCTGACTTGATGAAGGTTACTCCCTTTTGCCCCCATAAAATTGTGAATGAGTCAAAGTTCTTATTATTTCTTAATAAGTGCATACAGACAGGAAAATCATATGCGAATTGTCCATTCCATATATACATGGCCCGAAGTCACAAAAACCAAATATTGCTTGCACTTTAGCTTAAGAAGAGTCAAATCAAGTGCATAGATGGACTGAAAATAAAATAACAATACAATATAATATAAATATGAGATTCATTACTAAAAATCCAGTCCTTGGAAGAAAATTCATAAGCATTCACCCATCTAAAATATGCAAAAACTCCGTCAAACCAAGATTTGAGTACAACCACTAAACTTTAAGGCCTGAGACACCAGCGCATAATAGAGTTGGCGAAGGAACCATATTTGAAAAATGCAATTCTTAGTATTCACTTTAATCAACAAGAACATATAGGATTGACTACAACCTCTATTTTTATTAGTTTATCATAATCAACCCTACCTGCGTTAGATATGCGCATCCAGATCTAGTTAATGATGGCAATGCCTCTTTCTTCGCAAATTCAGATATCCGTTGATGCACTATGCCCCTAATCTGGATAGCATAAGACCAAAGGAACATATGATTAAAACCAACTGACTGCTCAGGAAAACAAAAAATAAAAATAAAATAAAATAAAATAAAAAAAGATTAAAAGCAGCGGACTAATGAAAGAATAAAATTATTTTCAAAACAACCATTCATCAGCTCACCAAGGAAAGCCGATGTTCACAATATAATCTATGGCATTCGGCAAGAAGTTGAACATAATCTTTCCTAGATGATCTGCTTTCAATTTCCTCTAGCACTGGCTTAAGCTGCAAAAACATAATGTCTTAAGTTGCCACTACAGAGAAAAGATCAAGTTATAGAACACATCTGATTCCCACATCAGAGAGATCCCCGAAAAAATTTAAAAGGAACTGTGCATTTTCTAATGCCCCGACTCCACTCACTGCGATAGTGAGTAATCTGTAATAAATCTGCTGTTCGAATAGCAGCTTTATTTTGAACCCAAAGAAAATGGTTACCTCACTTGCTGCTGCTTTGAAACGAACATATATAACAGATGCCTCAACACCTTCAGAAACAGTTGCTTTGCTGTTGCCGCTAGATCGGATTGCTGCTTGGACCTGTCAGAGGAAATGACTATATCACTGAGGCTTGAGCCCTCTACGAACTACTTACATATCTCTATATATATATATCTCTCTGTATGTGTGCGGGCACGTGTATTACAATTATTCAAGTGCATATGACTTCACCTGAGAAAAAGCACTTTTGAGAACAGAAAGTATATGAGAATGTATAATGCCCAGAGCTCGAGACTGTCAAACATGAAAATTTCAAGATTATTGTACGTCAAAACAAATCATACTAGCAGAAGTTTCACGCAATAGTAAAGGATGGAAATTGTTAGTTTTCACCCAGTCAATCACCTTATAACATATTAACATCAGAATCACGTGTACCTGAAGTTGTCGGAACTTGAGCAAGTAAACACTGGATTCTGCATACTGTGGATTGCTTTCAACATTCCTAAAATAGAGAGTTCAAATAATGATGAGTTCTCATTTTTCATTACCTACAAATATTAATAATTCCCAGCCCCAACAACAAACTTGCATTGTTTTTAACTGAGTAATGTCAAAACCAAAGAATTACTGAAAAATATTTACTATGAAAATCATCCACTTACAAAATGCAATCATCAAGCCGCTTGAGCAGTGGGAGAAAGTTATCATTTCCAACATTCATATTTGGAGAGTAAAAATTGGAAGAAATCTGCACATAGTGCAATACATTATTGCAAATTGCTATTTTATGCAGCATAACTTTTACGTAATCTCTACATAAAACAAATAACCAAGATTGTAAAATAACTCCATCTGAAAAGAGTATGTAAAGTTTATGTGTTTACACATACACACAGATAAATACAACCCATCCAGCCATAAGAAGTTCAACCCACAACCTCACCCTCTAACCCTTCTTTCTGAAAAGTAGAGAAGCCGCTCAAAGACCACGGGCAAAGTATATAGGTGCTTCACATAAACTTCAAATGATGATATCCAATTTACTTCAAGCTTGATTGATACTAAAAGAAAACAAATACTACAGAAAAAAAATGATATACTCAGAATCTGTTATGCTAAAAACGCCTACAAAATAGAGACAGTGAAATAGATTGCTCAAAAATGAAGATATTCAATTTACTTCAAGCTTGATTGATACTAAAAGAAAACAAATACTACCGAAAAAAATGATATACTCAGAATATGTTATACTAAAAACGCCTACAAAATAGAGACAGTGAAATAAATTGTTCAAAAATGATATTAATGTTAGAAACAGAGACCAAAAGTAACTGAGAAAGGAAGACATTTTTAACAAATTAAGTTGTTCAGCATTAACAGTTGAGGCTAACAAAAACTACATCATTTTACAGATGATCACAACTACCAATAAATGCTCACAACAGGGTTAGTGACATCAACAATATTCAAAAATTAATGGTCAGTTAGACTATATGATTTTGCAGGTGATCACGGAACGAATAATACTCAATTAAAAAATATAGGGTTGGGATGTCAGTGACATTGAGATTAAGCCAATCAGCAGTAACAAGTGAGGCTAACAAACTCTACATGATATAACTCAATCCATGTCAGCTAAAATAATAGGGTTAGGGATGTCAGCGATGTTCAAAATTAAAGATGCCTAATGTTATATACCAAGTCCTTAACAATCACAACTAGATATAAATAAAAACATCCTGAATATGTGTAGTATTTCGTGTCAATCAAGTCTTCCCCACTAAGAATGCAGCTTAAAGAAATGGTCAACCAAAAGAGCAGAACCTTAGATCAAGCACTAACTTCACATATATTCTTTCACAAGAATTGAACTATCATCACCCAAGAACTCCTTACAAAGAAGCAAACCTCAAAGGACGCCATACTTAATTTAAATGATGTTATACTTTGTTTAAACGAACAAAACTTTCTAGAATTTCTTTGCACGCCATTTTTGCTAATAAATAGATAATTAATGAAGATGATACGTTCATAATTGATATTGTATGTACGCAGCTACTACATATCTTGCCACGGAAGATACATGAACGACCAACCTAATTTGGAGATAACTCAAGAATCCAACATTTAGAGTAGTGTTTTTCTTTTAACCTTGTAGAAGTTTGGATAAGCTAGAGTGACTTTTATAAGTAGGAAGCTGGTAGTTGCTATATATCAAAATAATGTTCCAAATCTTTTCCCATTACTTCAGTAATGTTTTCTATTGTGGGTCTCTTCAACTAACAAAAAAAAAATCAAAACAAACTGAAACTCTTGTTAAGATTGCATTCAAACCCTACATTCTCCAACTCCTCAAAGTACTTGAGCTTACTGTGAAGTGCTTCTGCAAATTCAATCAGTCTTTGCTTCTCTATTACCTGCAACAAGAGCAGAAAAGTGAGACAACAAGTCAACTACATTAAACAAAGGTTACTGCCTCCAGTATTTCAAATTCAATCTTTTTTGTTGAACCTCCAGAGTGTCAGAATTGGTGACTTGTTTTCACAAGTCTTACCATGGGCCCTACAACAGTATGGCATCCCATACTTTTAACTTATGTTTTCTCTCTCACACGTCCATTTTGGCTTCTCCATTCATTGAGCTTGTTCTAGAAGCTTTGTGAAAAGGCTTTATTGTTTTATTTGAAGCCATTCGGTCATCAAGAGGAAAGGAGAGGCAGCAACTTTAGCAAGAAAAAGGAGAGAAAGAAGAAAAGAAAAGCTTGCCGAGAGAGAGAGACTTGTGCTGTAGAGAAAAAGAGATACACCATTTTTCTTCATTTTGATCTCACTTTTGGAGTGCTGAAATGCTTAGAGAATTTTAGAGAATATTTTTCTCTTTTGTATCTAATTCTCTTTTGAGTGAGATTGAGGTGTATTGGGGCTTTTGGGTTTGAGTGGTTTTGTTTGTACTACTCTTTGTACTCCACTTTTTGTTAGTGAATTTCTCCTGGATCGTCTCCGCCAGTGGATGTAGGCTTGTTAAGCCGAACCACTTAAATCTTGGTGTCTTGTGTGGTTGTGTTATTTTTCTATTCTGCGCTTTTCTACTTCTTTAGTGATCTTGGAATTTGCATTTGTCACAACAAACTGGTATCAGAGCTCGGGTATTTATTTTGCGGGATGGCTACTGCAAAATTTGAAGTAGAGAAGTTTGATGGTCAGAATAGTTTCAGCCTTTGGCGCATCAAGATGCGAGCTTTGTTACGACAACAAGGCTTGGCGAAGATTTTGGATGGCGAGGTGTCATCAACATCATCAAGAGGAAACGAAGGAACTTGAAGAAAAAGCCCACAGTGCAATTTTGTTGTCTCTTTCAGATGGAGTTTTAAGAGAAGTTGCCGATAAAGAAACCACCGCTGGACTTTGGAAGAAGCTGGAGAGCTTGTACATGAAGAAATCCCTCACTAATCGATTGTATTTGAAGCAACGGTTATATACCCTCAAGATGAAAGAAGGTATGCCTCTTTGTGATCATCTTGATGACTTTAATAGAATTATTTTGGATCTGAAAAATATTGATATTAAAGTAGACGATGAGGATCAAGCCCTGATTTTGTTGTGTTCACTACTGGATGCCTTTGATAATTTTGTTAATTTAATGTTGTACGGTAGAGATACTGTCTCTTTAGCCGATGTTAAATCTGCTTAAATTCTATGGAGTTGAGGACAAGATTGAATAGTAAAGGTAGTGATAATCAAGCAGAGGGTTTATTTGTTAAGGGTCGTTCAGCAAAATTCTTTTAATTTTAGAGGTCGATCTAATGAAAGGGATTCGGGTAAAGGTAAATCAAGAGGCCGTTCGCAGTCCAGATCAAATAAGAAAGTAAAGTGTTACTACTGTAAAAAGTATGGGCATTATAAATCCGAGTGTCCAAAGTTGAAAAATAAAGAGGAAGGTGACAGGCAAAGTTCCTCTTCTATGGCTAGTGTTGTCGAAGGAAATTCTAAGGGTTCAGACCTTGTCCTTGCAATTACCATTTCTAATGATCGTTCTAACGACAAGTGGGTCCTTGATACTACTTGTACATTTCATATGTCCCCTAAAAGGGATTGGTTTACTACCTATGATTCAGTCAATGGTGGTTCAGTCTTGATGGGAAATAATGTCGCCTGCAAGATTGTTGGTATTGGTACAATCAGAATTAGGATGCATGATGGGATTGTGAGGACTTTGACGAATGTTCGACATATACCAGATTTGAAGAAAAATCTTATTTCATTGGGCACTTTGGACTCCCTTGGATACAAGTATTCCGGTGAAGGTGGAGTTATTCGGGTTAGCAAAGGCTCATTGGTTATAATGAAAGGTAACAAGGTTGATGGCCTCTACTTTCTTCAGGGTAGTACGGTAACAGGTTCAGCTGCTGTGTCTTCTTCAGATGATCAAGATTCAGACACTACTCGGTTATGGCATATGCGGTTGGGTCATATGAGTGAGAGCGATATGACAATCCTGAGCAAGCGGGGTTTGCTTTGTGACCAGAAAACAAGATCTCTTCACCTTTGTGAGCATTGTGTGTTCGGGAAACAGTACAGAGTCAAATTCAGTACAGGCATCCACAGAACAAGTGGTACATTGGATTATATCCATTCAGATCTATGGGGTCCCTCTCAGGTTCCATCAAAGGGTGGCGCTCGATACTTTGTTACATTTATTGATGATTATTCGAGAAAAGTCTGGGCGTATTTTTTTAAGAAGAAAAGTGATGTGTTTGTCACTTTCAAGCAATGGAAGACATTAATTGAGAATCAGACTGGGAAGAAAATCAAGCGACTTAGAACAGACAATGGCATGGAATTTTGTGGTGGTGAATTTAATAAATTCTGCAAGGATGAAGGCATCTCTAGACATCGCACAGTTAGTCATACTCCACAGCAAAATGGGGTCACTGAGGGGATGAACAGGACTCTCTTGGAGAGAGCGCGTTGCTTACTTTAAAATGCAGGGTTGTCTAGAGATTTTTGGGCTGAGGCGGTCAATACTGCTTGCTATTTGGTCAACCGTTCTCCATCAACAGCCATTGATTGTAAAACTCCTTATGAGGTATGGTCTGGTACTCCTGCTGATTATTCATTTTTAAAAACTTTTGGTTGTCCTGCTTATTGTCATGTGAATGATGGTAAGCTTGAGCCTATGTCAAAGAAATGTATATTTCTAGGCTATGCGGATGGGGTGAAGGGATATAGATTGTGGTGTTCTGATCCTAAATCACCTAAGTTTATAGTCAGTAGAGATGTTGTATTTGATGAATCTGCCATGCTTCATCCGAGAAAGGAGTCTATTGTTTCTGCAGGAAAGGAGCAGGGTTCTAGCAAGGAGGTGGAGCTTTAGGTGGAGGCTTCACAGAGGGTGCGAGATAACACTCAAGATCAGCCTGTTACATATGTTCATGATTCCAGTTCTGATGATGATGATCCACAAGAAGAGTAAGAGACCAGTATTGCGGCTGGTAGACAGAGGAGGCAGATTAGGCCACCTCAGAGATATGGCTATGCAGATTTGGTAGCATATGCACTTACTGTGGCAGAGGACACTGCAGTCCAAGAGCCTTCCACTTACTCAGAAGCTGTCACAAGTAGTGAGTCTGCTCAATGGGTTATTGCCATAAATGAGGAGATTGAGTCTCTTCATAAGAACCAAACATGGGAATTGGTGAAATTGCCTAAAGGCGCTAAAACTGTTGGTTGCAAATGGATCTTCAAGAAAAAGGAAGGAATCCCAGGTGTTGAAGATGCAAGGTTCAAGGCACGTTTGGTAGCAAAGGGCTATAGTCAAAGAGAAGGTATGGACTTCAATGAAGTTTTCTCTCCTGTTGTGAGACATAGTTCTATTCGTGTTTTGCTTGCCATGGTTGCTCTAAATGATTTGGAACTTGAGCAACTTGATGTGAAAACTGCATTTCTGCATGGTGAGCTTGAGGAAACCATTTACATGCATCAGCCAGAAGGGTTCATTGCTGAAGGTAAAGAAGATCATGTTTGTCAGTTGAGGAGGTCGTTGTATGGTTTAAAAAAATCTCCAAGACAGTGGTACAAGCGCTTTGACAGCTTTATGATCGGACATGGTTACACAAGAAGTAGCTATGACAGCTGTGTGTATTACAGGCAATTGTCTGATAGTTCTTTTGTTTATTTGTTACTCTATGTGGATGACATGCTTATTGCTGCTAAAAGCATGTTGGAGATTAAGAGATTGAAATCTATGTTGAGTGATGAATTTGAAATGAAGGATTTGGGTGCTGCGAAGAAAATCCTTGGTATGGAGATTCACAGGGATAGAAAAGTGGGAAAGTTGTACTTGTCACAGAAAAAGTACATTGAGAAAGTACTTGAACGCTTTGGTATGCATAATTCTAAATTAGTGAGTACTCCACTTGCAGCTCATTTCAAACTCTCAGCAGCGTCAGCACCACAGAGTGAGGAGGAGGAGCAGTTCATGTCACATGTTCCTTACTCCAGTGCAGTTGGAAGCATCATGTATGCTATGGTGTGCACTCGTCCAGATATTTCACAGGCAGTCAGTGTTGTTAGTCGCTACATGGCGAATCCGGGCAAGGTTCACTGGCAAGCAGTGAAATGGATACTCCGTTATTTACGGGGCACTACAGATGTTGGTTTAGTCTATGATAGAGGCAGAGGTATCAGTTCCAGTGTTACTGGTTATGTTGATTCAGATTATGCTGGTGATTTGGATAAAAGAAGATCTCTGACAGGTTTTGTTTTCACTCTCTCGGGGTGTGCCATTAGTTGGAAAGCGACTTTATAGTCGACAGTTGCTTTGTCCACTACGGAGGCAGAGTATATGGCAGCAGCAGCAGAGGCAGTGAAAGAAGCTATTTGGCTCAGAGGTTTGGTTAGTGATCTGGGTTTGCAACAAGATGAGACTGTTGTATTTTGTGATAGCCAGAGCGCAATACATTTGACCAAAAATCAAATGTATCATGAGAGGACCAAACACATTGATGTCAGATATCATTTTCTTCGGGAGGTCGTGACACAAGGTGATATCATAGTGAAGAAAATTGCTTCGGCGGAAAATCCAGCAGACATGTTGACTAAGCCACTTCCGATCCTCAAGTTCAAGCATTGCTTGGGCTTGATTGGTGTTTGTCGTTTGTAATTACCCTTAGGGGTGTTCGAGGAGACGTCTTGAGGAGATTTGAGTTGAAGACTTGATGAAATTCAAGTCAAGGTGGAGATTTGTTAGAATTGGTGACTTGTTTTCACAAGTCTTACCGTGGGCCCCATAGGAGTATGGCATCCCATACTTTTTTGTCTTGTTTTTTCTCTCCCACACGTCCATGTGCTCTTCATTGATTGAGCTTCTTCTAGAAGCTTTGTTAAAAGGCTAGCTTTGTTTTATTGAAGCTATTCGGTCAAGAGGAGAGGCAGCAATTTCAGCAAGAAAAAGAGAGAAAGAAGAAAAAAAAAAACTGCCGAGAGAGAGAGAAGCTTGTGCTGTAGGGAGAAGAAGATGCACCATTTTTCTTCAATTTGATCTCACATTTGGAGTGTTGAAATGCTTAGAGAATTTTAGAGAATATTTTTCTCTTTTGTATCTAATTCTCTTTTGAGTGAGATTGGGGTGTATTGGGGCTTTTGGGTTTGAGTGGTTTTGTTTGTACTACTCTTTGTACTCCACTCTTTGTTAGTGAATTTCTTCTGGATCGTCTCCGTGAGTGGATGTAGGCTTGTTAAGCCGAACCACTTAAATCTTTGTGTCTTGTGTGGTTGTGTTATTTTTCTATTCTACACTTTTCAACTTCTTTGATGATCTTGGAATTTGCATTTGTCACAACAAACTGGTATCAGAGCTCGGGTATTTATTTTGCGGGATGGCTACGGCAAAATTTGAAGTAGAGAAGTTTGATGGTCAGAATAGTTTTAGCCTTTGGCGCATCAAGATGCGAGCTTTATTACGACAACAAGGCTTGGCAAAGATTTTGGATG
>NC_081547.1:12718247-12719809 GCF_901000735.1 Corylus avellana | reverse complement strand
CAGAATGATCCTCCTAAGACCTAAGAAGTAAGGAACCCCATGTTTCATATTTTCCCTTTTGTACCCTTTAATGCAATTTTAGTTTCAGAATTTGTATTAAAATTGTGAGCACTTTCGATATGAAAATGATCAGCTTGTTTTGGAGGAATTCAACTTGTTAGTTCTTGTGTTGGCTTAATTCAGTTCCAAAATGCAGATGCTACTGTTCACAGGCTCAAACACTGATATAGAATGCTCAGAATCCAATCTCCACCGTTCATAATGTAGATTCATGTGTTATGAACGTCCCTGCAAAATTTTAACTCAATCGGACCACAAACGCCCATCGATCAGAGCTGTTGATCAAGACTGGACAGGCCGGGTCCGGACCGCAATTCCCCGGGTCCGGACCTCATTTCCATAAACTAAAATCTTGCTCCGCAAAGCCGTGTCCGGACCGCCCATTAACATGTCCGGACACCCCGTAAGTTTTAGGCCCAAAAACGTGATTTTAAGTGGGTTAGATCTAGGGTTTTGTCGGGGGTATATATACATCATTATAGAAGAGAGAAGTACGAATTTTCACCCCCAGAGAGTTCGTCGGAGGCTGTGCTAAGAGAGATCATATGTGGTGAGCGTTAAATTAAATCTCTTAGAGTTTTAGTTATTCATTTGATAAATCTACGGTTGAGAAGTCTATCGGAAGGGTCCGGTAAAGGAGAATCACGTTGAAGAAGATTGTGAGCAAGGAGACGAGTTGTAGGCTTGTCGATCTTACAGAGCCAAGGTCTTGCAAAGGGTTGTAAGTGTTCCTAGTGTCCGTAATCTCTGGATAATCTTTTGATAGTGATTTCCTGGGTTTGGCTGCCCCGGAGAGGTTTTACTTTTAGATCGGTTTCTAAAAGGTTTCCTCTTCGTAACCAAAATATCTGTGTCTGCCTCTTTATTGCTTTATATATTTTGGGTGATTGAATTATTTATTGCTTCATAATATTAATTCCGCATAAATTGTGATAAACAAGTTTTTGGAGTCGGCATAGCGTTTTTCAATTGGTATCAGAGCGGGTTCACTCTGTTTGGATTAAATTCTTGAGTGAGATCTGTTGACTCCTGTTTGCTATGAATACTTCTCAAGGGGAATATGATCTTATAAACTCTTTCAATAATTTGTTGGAAAAATTCACTCTTTTAAGACATTAATACACAAATTGTTTGGGGGATTTTCAAGATCTTAAACATGTGAATGAATTTATTGTTAATGAATTGTCTGAATCACATGTCCTAATTGATTCTTTGAAATCTGATAAAGATCTGTGTCTGCCACTTTATTGCTTTATATATTTTGGGTGATTGAATTGTTTATTGCTTCATAATATTAATTCCGCATAAATTGTGATAAACAAGTTTTTGGAGTCGGCATAGCGTTTTTCACAACTCTTATGGTGATTGTTGAATTTTGGATCAGGGCATGTTATGCAAGTATTTTTTTTTTCCTTGTTTGTTTTGTTAATAAGATGATGCTACATATAAATTCATTTGGCCTTATATACCACTGATGCAAACTTTACTTGTATAGATTTATA
>NC_081547.1:12699653-12718227 GCF_901000735.1 Corylus avellana | reverse complement strand
TCTTTCCTTGTTACCTTGTTCAGTTTTCTGCAATCAATGCATACCCTCCAACCAGTGGCTATTCTTGTAGGTATCTGCTCCTCATCTTCATTCTTCACCACAGTGATCCCAATCTTTTTTGGAACTACTTGGACTGGACTGACCCATTTACTGTCTAAGATGGGGTAGATAATGCCCACATCCAACAGTTTTAATACCTCTGCCTTGACTACCTCCTTCATGTGTGGATTGAGTCTTCTTTGTGCATCCCTGGTTGGCTTTGCTTCATCTTTAAAGAATATCTGATGCATGCACTTGGCTGGACTTATCCCCTTGATATCAGCAATGGTCCATCCTAAAGCAGTTTTATGCTCTCTAAGAACTCTTAACAACTTTTCTTCTTCCCCACAACTCTGATTTGCAGCAATTATAACCGGTAGTGTCTTGTTTTCTCCTAAGTAGGCATATGTCAGGTGTTCTGGCAATTGCTTCAATTCCAATCTTGGAGCCTGATCAACAGAAGGGACAAGAGTAGTATTAGTAGGCTCAAGGATCTCAAAGGGAGGAGTGTACTTACTTGAATGCTTTGGAGTGGCCTTAAGAAGGTGCACAGTTTCAATGATGTCTTCAGTGACGTCTTCAGATTCCGTCTCAATGTCTTGCCTTATGAAACTATGGGTGAAGGTGGCCTCCAATGGTTCAATGTGATGGACCTGAAATACTTTCTCAATAGCACCATGAAGCATACAGACATTAAAGCATTCCAGATCATCTTGAGGTAATTTTAATGCATCAAATATTCTAAATTCTACCTTCTCATCATTTACCTTGACACTTACAGTACCATTTTTCACACAAATTTTTGTATCAGCAGTTCTCATAAAGGGTCTTCCTAAAATGAAGGGTAATGGCAAAGGCATAGGAGATTCTTCCATATCCAGTACAATAAAATCAGCAGGTAAAATAAATTCCGATACCTTTACCAAGACGTCCTCAAGTATACCTCTGAGGCTTTTGATGCTTCTGTCTACCAATTGCAAGGTGATAGAGGTTGGCTGAAGCTCCCCCAAACCTAGTGTCTCAGATATAGTGTATGGCAGTAAATTGACCCCTACTCCCAGATCCAGCAATGCATGCTCAAAAGGATGATCTCCTATCCTGCAAGGAATGGTAAGACTACTTGGATCTTTTAGCTTTGGTGGTAGTTTTCTTAGAAATACCGCACTTACCTCCTCTGTCCAAGCCATTGTCTCATGCTCCTGGAATTTCCTTTTATGAGTGCAACAATCCTTTAAAAATTTAGCATATGAGGGAATTTGTTTAATTGCATCTAATAAAGGAATGTTAGTCTCTACTTTCCTCAAGGTCTCAAAAATGTCAAGAAGCTGTTTGTATTTCCTTGGCTTTACTAACCTTTGAGGGAAGGGTGGTGCATTCACCTTCTCCATTTTACTTACCTTGGATGTTGAGGCTTCATCTGGAGATGCTTGTGCTGGCTCATCCGCTCCTATGACCTTGCCATTTCTAAGGGTTGTGACTGGTTTCAACTACTGGTGACCCCCTGGATTGGGTATTGTTTGGGATGGAAATTCACCCTACTTTCTTTCACTCAACTCCTTAGCCATTTGCCCCATTTGTACTTTCAGTCTTTGGATAGCTTGCTCGGTCCTTTGAATGGACTGGTCATGCTTGGCATTGGTTTATTGTTGTGCAATCACAAATTGGTGTACAATACTCTCCAGGTCATTCTTCTTCGGCTCCTGAACTGATTGGATTGCTTGTTGGGGACCCCTCTGTTGCCCTTGCAGATTTAGAGCATTTTGATTGTTACTTCATGAGAAATTGGGGTAGTTACGCCACCCTGCATTGTAGGTGTTGGAGTATGGATTGTTCTTGGGAGGGAAATTGTTTTGTCCCACATAATTCGCCTCTTCTTGATCTGCAAATGGAGACAAAGGACAAGTCTCAGTGGTGTGATCAAATTGAGAACATATGGCACATACCTGGATTGGTGTGTCTTGTTGAATAGGTGCGATGTTCTGAGAAGTCATGGCTTTGACAATCATATCCAGTTTTCTTTCCACAGCAGCCATCTGATTTGGAGATCCACCATTTAAGTTCACTTCATACATGCCTTTACTTTTTACTCATTGCCTTCCTCTGGAGCAGAATTGTTGGGAGTGCTCACTTAACGTTTTGAAGAGCTCCATGGCTTCCTCATTGCTCTTTTTCATAAGTGCACCTCCACAAGCTGAATCAACCATACCTTTGTTAGTGTCGTCTAACCCTTCGTAAAAAATTTGTACCTGATCATCTTGAGGGAGTTGTGATGTGGGCACTTTAGAAGCAATGCATTGAAGTGGTCCCATGCCTCAAAGAAAAGATCTTCATCTCTCTGTTGGAACATTTAAAGTTCCCTTTTAAGCCGCCTTGTCTTTTGAGCTGGGAAAAACTTCTTTAGAATCTTAGTGGCTAATTCTTCCCAAGTATGAATGGAATCTGTAGACAATGAACTATACCACAGTTTAGCATTATCTTTCAAAGTAAAAAGGAAAGAGAACTAACCTGAGTCTCTCCGGAGTTAGGCCTTGTATGTGTTGAAGCTTGCATAGGTCAAAGAATTCCTTCAGATGCAAGTTAGGATCCTCAGTAGCTGTGCCCCTGAAGTGAGTCAATGCATTGAATATCTATAGGGATATGTAATAATTGCCTTCCACCTCTGGTTGATAGGCTATGCTTGATGGTTGGTTGAGGTTTGTCGGGATGAAAGCCTGTTTCATCGGTCTTCGCACCGGTGGTGGATTTGCTTCTAGTGGTCTTGGTACTATTGATGGGTTCTCTTGCAAATCTTCCATTGTTTCCTCAACTTTTTCCTCTTCTTCTTTGTCTCTAGGCCTTTGTCGAATTGTCTGCTCAATTTAGGGATCGAGTGGAAGGATAGTTGAATCTAGAGATTGACGACCTTGCATAAGTTGAATTGCCTCTACAGTCAAAGCAGCTTCAATTCTACTTGTCCGGATGCTCCCTAGAACTGCGCTCGATCGCAGGTTAGTGCGCTCGATCGCACTCAGCCGCCGCTCGATCGCAGTAACAGAATGCTGGTGCCACAAAAATAAAACAAAATAGAGAACAAAATAGAAAAAAAATAATAATAATAAGAAACACGGAAAATATTTTTGATTTTTGATAAAAACAAAATTAAAAATTAAAACTTAAGATAACAAAACTAAAGGAAAATAATTCTAACAAAATTTGCCGCAATCCCCAGCAACGGCGCCAAAGACTTGTTGTGAAAATATCTACCTAATTTAATAGGCAAATAATTGTACGTTTTACCTGCAAGTGCACAAGGTCAACATAGTAGTATATGATGCAAGTACGGGATCATTCCCACGAGGCTTGTTAAATTTTGCTTAAAAATAAATTCCTTAAGTAAAACAAAACAAAGATTGATTTTGATTTGATAATAATAAAAGGTAGGGCTTTGATATTTACCACTAATCATGCTTACATAATATATCAATATGCCAATGCTTTGATCATGTTATGAATACTTAATGTTTGTCAACGTAAGGGCATGGGTGTATACTCTTTAGGCAACAGAATTTCCTAAGCAACGAGTTAGGCATGGGTGTATACTCTAACTCTTTTCTTTCTTAAAGGATTTAGCATGGGTGTATACTGAGTTGTTCTTTAAGAAAGCATGATTCTATGGAAATCGACAAACACATGAAACCTAGGGCATGGGTGTATACTCTCGGTTTTCCATGTTGATTAACCCAAGAACCCGATGTGGATTTCTTTTGTTACTTTTATTAAACCCAGGACTCAGTCATCCAAATTGATTTAACTAATTAGTCCATACCACATGCATATGTTGATCAAGCAAATACATATGAGGAATTTATGAAAACAGGAATTAATCAAGTTAAATATCACAACATGATCATCACAAAGGCGCTAATATTGAATATTAAATAGACATAATTAGGGCTTCAATTTAACCCTACTAAGTAAATTAGTTACACATGAATTTGATGTTAAACATCTTCATAAAATAAAAATAGAATGAAAAGAATAAACCCGAAACTTGAACTTGAAGGGCTCCAATTCTTCTCCTTCGAAATTGTGTGTCTATTCTAGAGGTTTTAAGGCTCTATTTATAAGCCTTAGGAATACTCTAGAAACCCTTAAAATCGTAGGGTTTGAGCCCTAGTTCGCACAAAGTTACAAAACCCTAAAAATCACACTTTCCATATCAAGGTTGGCAGCTGACTTGCTTCTCACGCACGGGTGCGCTTGATCGCAGCCCGTGTGCGATCTACCTGCGATTGATCGGAGGTATGCGATCGATCCTTTGTGCTGGCGCTCGATCGCATGTGCGATCGAGGCTTCCTCTGGTGTGCACGAGTGCACACCTTGCGCTTGTGGTCTTTGCCTGTAGTGCGCTCGATCGCAGCTCCCCTACGATCGATCACACTACCAGAGCCTCCAATTTTCCCAAAATAGCTCTTTCATGCTCAAAACTTCTGAAATTGCTTCATTTTCTTCCAACAACCTACAAAAACAAAGAAAGCACATAAAAGAACTAAAATGGCATAAATTAATCAAAACTAAAGGATTAACAAATGTAAGTTAAGGGCTAAGATATGAATATTTTAGCACTTAACACAAAATTTAATACTACTCCGGTGCTTCCATATGTGTGATACATAGTTGCCCCAATAGCTAGTTTACACACAGTGTATTGCAAATTTTTCCCCTTCCCTGCCTTCATGCCTTCCATCACCACCTCATCCCAATCCAGCCAAATAGGACTAACCAAACTTTTAAGCATCACTTCTCTCCATAACCTCTTACTCCCATCACACTCAAAAAATAAATGCTCCCTACTTTCAATGGTATGGTGACAAAATAAGCACTTTATATCCCCCACCATACCCCAACTTAGCAACCTATCCCCTGTATATAAGCCCTTTCTAATAGCCAGCCATAGGAAGAAATAGTGTCTAGGAATAGCAAAAGAAAACCATACCAGTTTATGCCATCCAACCTTAGGAAACTTCTCTCAAAGAGCCTCCCATGTGTCCCTACAAGAATATTTGCGATTCTTTGAAGGCTTCCAAATAAGCATATCATGAACACCCAAATCCACTAGAGACAAACGGCTTTGAATTGCAACCAACTCTTCCAACCTAGCTGGCAGCCAATTCCAATCTCCATTTTTTATCACACTAGAGAGCTTTGCATCTATACGGCTTCTAGAGTCATCTATGACCCTAAAGCCATCTTTATCCAAGAGAATTCCATCTGGGTGCCAAGCCCCCAACCACAAAGAAATTTTGGATCCATCCCCAACCTTGAAAGACAAATAGCTTTTAGCCACCTCACGAAGTTTGAGGATTTTCTTCCAGCTCCAAGAAGAATCCTGTGAAATTTTAAGTAACAAGAAGCTTCTTCCTTTTAGCAAATTTGAATCAACCCAAGCAACCCAAAGAGACCCCGATCTAGCAAACAAAGACAACAAATGGCGAAGAATAGTAGCCTTGTTCCAATCAACCAACTTCCGCAATCCTAATCCACCCTCGTCCTTTAGAACACTACGATCATCGTAAGCAATTTTTGCTTTTGCTGGACATTGCTCATGTCTCGAATTACTTTCTTGGGAAAAATGAACCTATTGAATTTCTGCTCCATGTCTCGAATTACTTTCTTGGGAAAAATGAAAATGGACGTCCAATATACCTATATGCTGTACAACACGGGGTAATAATTGAAGTCTACCTACAAACGAGAGATGCTTTGACATCCAAGAGTTAATCCTACCTGAGATTTTATTCAATAAACTATCACAATCTGATGCATCCAACTTCTTCGAGATCAAAAGAACCTCCAAGTATCTCATAGGAAGATTTCCCTCAGCCATCTCTAGACATTCCAGCAACCTTCCCTTTAAACCCACATAAATCCATCATAAAAAATAAAGCTCTTAGAAGGATTAACTTTCAAACTTGAGATGGCAGCAAACTCCCCCAAAACTTGCTTTATAACCCCCATAGATCGCACTGAAGCCTTGGAGAAAATAAGCACATCATCAGCAAAACACAGATGAGTCAATTTAATGCTATCACACTTCGTGTGAAATTCAAACTCTGATCTCAAAGCTGCTTCCTCCATAAGCTTAGAGAAAACCTCCATGGCAATAGCAAACAAGTAGGGAGAGAGGGGGTCCCCTTGCTGCAAACCTTTCTTACCTTCAAAATACCCCCACTAAAGTGCCATTAAGAGCAACCGAAAATTTTGGAGTGGCTATACATTCCCAAATCCAGCTAGTAAATTTCTCAGTGAATCCAAAACTATATAGATAGTGCATAAAGAAAAACCCAATCAACCGAATCATAAACTTTCATAAGATCAGCTTTGATAGTACACCTAGGTTTCCCTTCACCTCTGTGATAGTTTCTCACCACTTCATGAGCCAACAACACATTTTCTGCAATATTTCTATTATGGATAAAAGCAGATTGGTTCAAACTAATCAAATCCCCCAAGCAATGCACCATTCTATTTGCTATAATTTTTGTTATACATTTGTATAATACATTACAGCATGCTATGGGGGTGGAAATCACCCATATAAGAAGGATTATCCTTCTTTGGAACAAGAGTCAAGATAGTAGAATTCATCTCCCTCAACAATTTCCCAGATGAGAAAAAAGATCTTATAGCATTAAACAATTTTTTGTTTCCTCATTCAAATAAACTCCACAATAACTTTTCTTATCCTTATTTTTCTTATACCATTTAAATATTTTATCAAATAAATGTAAGGGTGGAGAGAGAGAAAAGAGAAACTCATTTAAATATTTAGTTAAAACAAATGATAGGGGAAAGAGAGAGTAAAAAAAAAGTTCTTTTTTTTTTTAATAAAATAATGGTAAGGCAAGAGCAGTACTTTTGATTCCCTTGAATTTTCTTTGATTTTTGAAATATTAAGAGAGTCTAAAGTTTTTTCTACATTTAAAATGATTGTGGTGCATTCAAAAAGAAAATGGATAAACATTAAAATAAGGTGTCTAGACTCTAGACCCGTCTGAAAATGATTTTTTTTTTTTTTCTAATTAAAAAAAGGTTGAAGAGGGAGACCAATTGTGGCTATTCTACCTGGGCATGACAATAGTAGGACCAACCCGCGAGGGACTACCTAAGAAAGACCTAAACGGCGAAAACCGCAGGCGTACCCTCAAGACCAGCTGAGCCATAACTTAACCACCCGCCCCACTAGGGGCCCCACTAGGGCATCAATGGAAACCAAGTTAGTTTATACTAATCAGGCATGAGGATTCTCCATTGCGGAGATTCGAACTCTGAATGCTTTGGTAAAGCTCTTAAGAGGAGTAAAACACAACTGTAGATTCATTGAAACTCGGAATGCTTTGCTAAATCTCGATCTATGCATTTTTGTGATCGAAACCACTTCCTCGTTTGATTTTGCTTTGCTAGTGCAAAATGCTCCTATGACGAAGCAACAAGAAGTGGCAATCGTAGCGCTATCTCATGCGGTTGCGGAGCAGCCATTTCCGCTCAATCTTTTGATAGTTTTGCTGCACTCTCTGGAGGTTCAACAAAAAACATGAGCAAAGATTGATTAAATTTGAAATACTGGAGGAAGAAACCTTTGTTTAATATAGTTGACTTGTTGTCTCACTTTTTTGTTCTTGTTTCAGGTAATAGAGAAGCAAAGAGTGATTGATTTTGCAGAAGCACTTCATAGTAAGCTCTCAAGTACTTTGAGGAATTGGAGAATGTAAGATTTAGATATTTCATGGTCAAAATCTCAGTGTGTTGGGTGATCACATGTAATATTATGGGAACATTACTCATCGATATAGAATCCATAATTACTTTGATTTTAATAAATAAAAACAAAAAAAAACAAAATATTCCTTTGAGATAAATTTAATAGGAATTGATTTTTCTAAATCTCTTTGCATTGTTTGTTTCGAGGTAAAATGTTTTATGTTGGAAAATATTTTTAGCAAACAGCTGAAAACATTTTTGGCATTTGACTTTGTATGGAAAATGAGCGACAACAATGGCAAGCGACAATGAGAAACTGTTCATGACTTCCGACAATATTCGGTGGCAATGGCAGTGGCGGGCAGCCACTTCTGGCAAACTCCAGTGGTGGCTCTGGCGCCATACAACGGCAGTGAAAAATGAACTGCAAGAGAGTGCATGCAAAAAAGAGAAGGTCAAACTCGAAAAATTGTTTACAATTTTAAAAAATGTGAAACCATTTTATGAAGATTAAATAAAGTTTTCTTAGTCTACCAAAAATATTTTTATTTTGACCATGATTTTTAGTGAGTTAATTTGGCTCATTTTACTTGCTTTGAACTTATTGACAATTGTATAAATACCTTGAATGTTGTTGTACGAGCCATCATTGAAAATAATGCAAAATCCTTCAGTAATAGAAGAGTTTACTTTCTCTAACTTCATGATATAAAGTTGTCGTAGATAGTATACTGCTTGAGATTAAGGACAGTAAGTTGGGGGGAGGAGGGGGGTTTTGAGCAAGGGAGAGGGAGTAAATATTGTTCCCGAAAAATCATAAGGAAAAGGATGCACCTGTTTTACGGAAAACTCTCAGAAAATTAAATAAACAGAGCCCAAAGAGTTAAACTCAATCTAGCAGGCTGTAAGGCTTTATAGATTTTAATGCACATAAGCAACACTACCTAACAAAAATATACATAAAGGATAACAAAAAATGTCATGTAAGTTATACTAACACCTATTCAAAAACATCTCTTGGAACTCATGACTCTAATCTTGTGCATATTCTATTGCTATCCTATCCGTTTCTAATTAGAGTAATACTAAATACTCGACTCTTATCCCACTTACATACAACTGGGTTGATGAGACAGTGCCTATTAGCCCTTAATTTTTTTCCTTTTTTAATAAAGGTTGATCCAATGCTTATGGTCATTGTCCCATCAACCTAGTTATATGGGAGGGAGATGAGAGTTAAATATGAAGTATTACTCTTCCAACTCTTATCTTTTGTCTTCACTACAAGGGCTCCTTCTTTGCCTGAAATCTGGAAGGTCCTTCACCATTAATGGCCGTTTCAGCAAAGTCTAAGTTCATCCATGAAGATTGACTATTTTGGGACGCAGTCTCCGGTGCTTCGTCAACAATCCAATCATTCATTGGATCAATCTCTTCAGCCACAATGTCACACTTCTCACCTGACTGAAACTGCTGCAGTTGCAAATTATAATGCACAAATGTCAGATCACTAAATCGTTGTTGCTCAATAGGATTCGTTCCAGTTGTGAGCAGCTTCTCAGCCAAACTCCTCTTTAGTCTATATCTCAACGCACCATCACAGCTCTGGCTTAGAATTCGAATGGCAAATCTCTGCAGCTCAGGATATTGTCTTCCATAACGAGACCACCACAGAGCTGCAGTTGAATTTACATAAAACAAAGCTTAAAATCTTGGTTTTTGATTGATTCAAATTAACACAAATGGTGAGGATCAATAAGCCAAAATATAGAGCTGTCCTACCTGGAGGGATGGTGGTTGTTCGGTCAATGGCACTACCCTCTTTAAACCCACCTCTAGCAAGTCTATACTCCTCAAGTTGCCGGGATATCAAATCTTGACTTCCCTGATCTGGTACCAAGCGAATAATTGAGTTCAAAAGGCCAAAGGAAACCTCGGCATCACTATAGAAATCACTTGAATAAAAAAGGCTTGGGTTTAAATAATACCCCGCAGCATGGATAGGGCTATGGAGATAGGTGTCCCAAATCTCGTCAATCACTTGCCAAAATGGCATGTACTGGGATTTCTTATTTTTTAATTCCTCTTTAATTGTCTCTTTTACTTGATCCATTGTTTCATATATGTACCCAACTTGTGGTTTATCAGCCTGATTGATTAAAGATAGAACACGCACCAACGGCATAGTTGCCTTCAAAGCAATACCAGCGCGGGTCCAGAAAGAGTGATCTCCCACCAAATGACCTACCATCTTTCCCTCTGTTCTAGAAGCCCAGATTGATGTGTTCCACTCAGATGAGGCAAACATGCTCTTTAAATTCTGCTTTTCTGACACAATATTCTCTAAATTCATAAAGGGCATTGCTGATCTTATTTTGGAGGCCTTAATTAGGTCATGGCCAAGAGTATGTTTCTTCAAAAGATTTAAAACAGTTTCATGGCCATAAATAAACCTTGTAATGGTCTTGGCTTCAGTTAATACCCCTCTGATGGACTCGATCATCCCAATCTTCTCTAGCATGAGCTCAATGCAATATGATGCACTCACGGTCCAGACCACTCTCTTGCACCTATCCATGAATTGCTTGCCCACATCTCCCACCCAACCCTTTGTAGAATATGACACTACTTGAATTATGTTGTCAACTCCAATATCTTCAATAACTCTATCCAACAACAATTGTAACTTATCAACATCACCAATGAAAGATGTAACATCAACTGACCTAAGATAAACAGCACCCAGTGGGCAATCCACCAAAAAGTTAACCAGATGTCGACACTTTTCATCAATCCATCCATCTAACAAGATGCTACACCCTGTGCTTGCCCATGAATGCCTAATCTTCTTCACATACTCTTGCATCTCCTTAACCTCATCTTCAAGCAACCACCCTTTTAGTTCCTGAAAACTAGGGATGCTATACTCCACCTGACCATGACCAAGTGTGGCATTTACCATTCTTTTAAAGCTAGGAGCATTGACAGCACTGAAATCTACACCTGTTTCATAGAAGAATCTAGCAATGAGTTTTTGGGCTTGCCCTGATACTGAATATTTTCTTGTTTCACTATTGATGGCTGTTTGAGATCCTATGCTTCCATTAGGAAGAGAACCACTGCCTGACAGATCGTCTTTCACAGTAGAGTCCATATCAACTTGCCTCAGATCGCAAGGACCAGCATTTTGAGCAGTTTCATGCTTATTATGCTTGACACTGTTCAAGTTAGGGCAACAATTCCTCTTCTGGGGAAGAGTTGGGTTGTAGAGCTCTCCAACTCCCTTGCCAAAACTTTCTGTCTTTCTTTCAAGTAAACTATTTTTAAAGAGTTCCCTCACATTTTGAGGAACATTTTCACAAGGGGCAACATCACCACGTACACCTCCTAAGTGGCACTTGAGACGGAAGAAAGTGCTCACAACTTTACCACAATAATTGCATTGAACTCTATACTTTTTATCAAGAGCCGTACCGTGATCATGAACATTGATGGAGCCTTCACTAGCAGCCATTTTGTTATCTTGTTTTGGATTTAAAAGTAACAAGAAATCCTGAGAATTCAAATTTGTACATCAAGAGCTTTCAGCAAGTTTCACCTGCAAAACCACAAGAAAGAGTGATAAAGATATAACAATTAAAGGGCAAAATCCCTAAAGTTTACGGTGAAGAAAGTGATATGTGATATGGTTTCCACTTCAGTCATATGAAGAACCATATGACTAGGCATTTCTGCTTGATATGCATAAAAATCAACATAATCTGGCAATCATTGTATGTTCTATTGAAGAGCTTAAAAAGTGCATGAATTAAATAGAAACGCAATGCCAAAACATAGGTATTGAGACAAAAGTATGAGAACTGGAGAACAACTGAAAAGAGTGCAGGCAGCCACAAAGGTGGGACCTAGAAAATATTAAACACGAAATATCATAATAAGTTGTGCTCACTTGATGAAGAATTTGAAAAAATCTGAAAATTTTTAAAATGAAGAAATACAAAATTAATGTTATTGAAATACCATCAATTTAAATATCCATTGTATGGATAAAAATATTTAAAAATAAAGAAATTAAAATATTATAATAGTTACAACAATAAAGGTAATAGTATCAAGATACCAGTGGTGGTGGCACCTGCAGCGCTGGTGGTGACTGTAGCAGCAATGACAACAATGGTGGCAGGTGGTGGTAGCAGTTCTGCAGTTGTGGTGCCAATGGCAGCAGCAATAGAGGTGATTGTGACAATGACAGTGTGGTGCTACTGATGGTCGTAACGGTGATGGTTGTGGCAATAATGCTGGTGATGGTAATACAAAGTGTAATGATAGTGATACAATAATGGTAATATTGGCATCGCCTTTAAAATGAGACATTTGACATGGAATTTGAACTTGAGATTTGGACCCTTGAAAATCCCAAGTTCAAAATTCTACAGAAGTATTGAAATAAATCTCTTGTTAACTCAAATTAGGAAAATCAATAAATTCCCAAAGTACAACTTTAAGTAAAATCCCACTACAAAATCCCTCACCCAAACACAGCTGGTGTTGTTTGGGTTATGCCTAGTAGGGTGAGAGAGATGTTGGTGAGGACAAATAGGAAATACCTAATGCTCTAGAAGTTTAGAGGTTGACTCTTTTGTGTTTAATGTGCTGTATTTGGAGAGAGCAGAATGCAAGGAGCTTTCAAGATCGAGAGACTTCAATGTTAGAGTTGAAAAATATGTTGCTCCAATCCCTCTACACATGGATGGCAACGTTCAATAGTCTGCCCCCAGTTTCAATTTTTTTGAGTTTCTGGATTCTTGTTCCTCTTTTCCTCCATATTAAAGCGTTTCTCTTATATACTTCCCATATACTAGGAATGCGCCCCTATGCATTCTTAATGAAATTTAATTACTTCAAAAAGAACTATAAAAGGGAAAGAACAAAGAGAGACCAAAAAAAAAACAAAAGAACAAAGGAGGTGATGAGACACTTTAGCACATAAAAAATGATTATGCTCACCCTTCTGAAGCTATAAAAAAGGTACATAAATCTATGGACAATCTAGTCCAATATAATAATTTTTCGAAACTAAAAATCTCTCGAGTGGATCCACGCTTGAGCAAAATATAGCATTGACAAATTCCAAGAGAGTTTTTTTGTTACGATGTTAGCAAACCATTATCCAAGAGCAAAGTTAAGATGATATCCATTCCTAGTTGGAATTCAGATGAGAAATTGACCTTAAATGAGCACAGTAGCCTATGGATACTTACAGAGACAAAACAAATTGAGATCAATACAATCATTTACCCACTTATTTGATGAGAACTGGAAAATATTAAAGATAGGTGAAAAAAATTGAACTTGATGAGACAACAACGTCATTCAGTCTTCTATGTCAATTTCTTTTCAAATATCATGTTTCTATTTTATTCTGAATCCTCTAAATAATCAAAAATTGTAGCTTATCACAAAACTTGTAGTAACATTTCGATATTATATGTATAACCAAGCTCAACAGCTTCAGGCTTGCATTCAAGCACATACACCAAATCACCGTAGAAGAAGAAGAAAAATGCATGTATGTTCAACAGTTTGGGTTGAATGTTTAACAGAAGTATCAATATACATAAGATATGTAGAAAGTGTGATCTAGAGGAATATTACAGGTGGATCCAAGTGTTGTGATCTTATCAATATTTTACACCCTGAATAATGTCCAGCACCTTAAAAAACTTGGATATGCCTATGAATAAAAATTGGAGCATGAATTTAATAGCCGATCAATATAGAGGGTTTGAATCCAAGCAATTAAGTGATGCTTTAGAAAAAAGTATGGTTTTGGTTCAGAAGCATGTAGGTACCACCGAACATCCAAATTTCAAACAATCTAAGAATGGTAACATTCAGATATTTCTTCGATTTCAGCCTTGGCAAATGATAAGACATCAATAATAATTGGTTGATCTACAAACAGAACTACGTCTGACTGAGAGGGTTTAAATTCAAGCAATCAAGTGATGCATTAGAACAAGTATGGTTTGGGCTTAGGGGCATGTAGGTACTACTGAACATCCAAATTTCAAACAATCTAAGGACGGCAAGATTTGCTTTGATTTCAGCCTTGACAAATGATCAAGACTTCAATAATAATTAGTTGATCTACAACCTTGACAAATGATCAAGACATCATAAATTTACTAGCATTTAGTAAGCTTGTTTTAATGCTCAATGGTATTTTGGTAATTATCACATTTTAGGGCTCAATCAAGTTAGCATGCATCTGGTATGTAGGAGTTTGTTGTTTGGTATCTAGACTACTGGATTTGTTTAGGTATTGTTTGAGCCTTGTTTAGTTAGGTCTTTTAATTGTCAAGTAGGATTTTGCTGTCATTTAAATGTTTTTCATTATCTGGTAGTTTTGCTTCTACAGAAGCAGGTCTTGCAGTGGCAATTCAACAATTTAGTTAAAGATAAATTTAGTATGCTTCACACACTTTTAAATGGAAGGAAATAAAGAGAAGATTATAAACTTTTGATAACTTTACCAACTTTCTCCCCAATTCTCACCCTATTATGAAGAGAGTCTAGTGGACAATTGAGGAAAATTCGAATCATACTCTTCCCCCTTTCCTTTCTTGTCTAATCTCAATTACTAACCAAATAATGGAAACGAATAAAAGTTTATAATTCTCTCTTCTTTTCTTTTCTTTAGAAACAAAAAATAATGTCAACCCATCCAAAGACCATACATTTTGTCACAAATCCCTAATAACACCTTATAAACTTACTAGTTGCATAAACCTTAAGATACTGTTGCTCTCCAAATTCTTGCAAATTTTTTCAGTTTCAATTTATCCCTTAAAAGCATAGTCAATCTGAAGGAGGATAGACCGAGGAAATTTTTAATTGTGCATTGTAATGGGCATTAGAAAAGGAAAAGTTATGATTTTAGCATTTGTTGTGGTGAGCGTACTTTGGATTTTGTAGTTTGTGTAGATTGTTTAAGTTGAAGTTAATATTTAATTTGAAAGACTTGGAAAATTGTAAAAAAGAAAAGAAAAGAAAAGGTTGCCAGGTTATTACTAGCAGCAGCAAAGATTTGATGTCTGAAAGGGTGGAAATGTTTGGGGCCTTTGGATTTTCAAAAGGTGTGAGAGAAGAGGTATGATTAGGGGTTGTAATTAGAGAAGAGGAGAGAAGTTCATGGGAATTTTATTTTGCTTTGAACAGTAACCAGTAAATAGTAACAGTTAGTAGAGAAGGAGAGAAAACAATCTAGGAACGTATGCCTCCGATAACATATATGATTGGAGAGAGAACATCAATCTTCCATTATTAAAAACCTGAATCTCTTTGGGGATATATATTATTTAGAGGGAGAGAGAGACACTTTCTTATCCTACTAGCATTAGAATTTCTCAATTGAATTATAACCAAGAAATCTAATAAAACCCAAATAGAAGAATTTAATATAAGAAAATTACCCTAAAAATAAAATCACATAAAGGACTTTTGACGAAATTATTGATATGCTCCCTGCACATAAAAAAACCTACAACTGCTTAAACTAAAAATTGTTTAACTACATACTCGTAATGCCTTGATCTTCAAAACTATACAAAACTTGTCTAAATCTGATGTTGAATGTTAGCCTCTCATATGATAAACTCTAAGTTGCCAAACCTAAAAATTACTCTAAAGACAGCAACTTGAGCATTAGTCCATGTCAGTGTCACAATCTAAATTTAATATATAATTTATAGATCTTTAACTAACCTTCTTAATCATAAACCCTAAAGCTTAAAAGGCTTAGGACACTGATATTGATCGCCAATAGCATTTGATTGAAGGGTTCTCCAAATCAGTTTCAAACCCACATCTCATGCTTTGAGGAAATCTTACTCTTTGTTTGGTGCTTTGCCAAAAAGAAAACGACTTTAGCAATTAATCACTTCATTGTTTTGCATTGACGTAAGATAGTAGTATACCTATAGACAAGAAAGATAATGAGTTTAAATAAGATAAAAGTTTAAGAGAGTTCAAAAGTGGCTCTTTAGAAGACCTCCTTCCTCTTAACCTTGAGAGCATTCTAATAGGGTAGCTAATGGGGACATACCAAAAAAATTAATCTACAACTTGCATGTAAATTTAATCTTCACATTGGGGATGAAAATTTAAGTTAATTGGTGCATAGCACAAAGAGTTAATATACAACTTGCATGTAGATGTAATCTTCACATTGAGGATCAAAATTTAAGTTAATTGCTGTCTCTGCACCCAACAGCATTTGAATTAGAAAATGTCATTGAGGCAAATCATTAGTGCCACAGTTGCCTGAAGATTAAACAACATTCCTTCTCTGATATCCAAGGCATGCACACCAAAATAAGGAGAAAAGAACTCCAAAAATTCAATAAGACGCGCCTTCTTTCAAGTTTCAAGTAAGGATTATAAAGTGTCTTCATCAGTGATAGTTCATAACCCCAATAGTATTTAAAGTTTTCTCAAAGTGAAAATGGGCAGATGCAGTGAAATTCGCCATGTCATCCACCTGAACTAGTTTTATATTTCATATCCACAACACTAACTACGGCTATAACAAAGAGAAAGGAAAAAGTGGCACCTTTAAGTGAAAATAAATAAATAAATCGAACAGAGAGAGAACCCATGAAAACCAAAAGGATGAAACATAAATATTTTGAATTTGTACACACAAACAATCAATGAGCATTTAGAAGAATTCCATTAGAAGTCAAGGGAACAAAACATATAACGTATATGCAACAAATAAAACGGATAAGAAAGAAAAAGGGGAAAAGTCTACCTTAACAGAAGCAACAAAGCTCAAGTCTTGAGCAGACAGAGAAAGAGAAAGAACCCTTCACACAATAGTGAATGATCGCGTGAGTGAGCAGCTCAAATTATCATTTCCATTATCATGCATTTCATCATCTTTAAGCACTGCCAGTCTCTCCACTCTGCTCTGTGCGCGCGCGTTTGGCATCGCATTAATCTTCTTTCTTCTTGGCCTTCGGTATTGTCTTCGTTTGGCATTGGAAGCGGCCCCTGATAATCTTTTGACACGTGCTTAGCCCGAATTTGCTCCATCCACTACCCCACGCGCACCCAGTAGCGCGTGCCTCCCAGACTCTATGTTATCAAATTCTTAGTCATTTTATAAGTACAACATTAATTTATATATATATATATATAATTATAATAAAATTTATTATACTACTGCAGCATTTTTTTTTTTCATAAAGAAAGAGAAGGAAAAAATTACAGTATCTTTGTCGCTGTTTTAAAGATCCAAGTGAAGATATAAGTTCGAGAGAATATTCGCAGGCAAGACTCAAGTCTTCTTACGATTGTATTTTAAATAATATTATTATTTGAGATATGCTAGAATTTAATAAAAAATTTATATTTTATTCATAAAAGTTTATGTGGCAAGGTGCCACATTTTCTTTTTGTTTTGTTTTTTTCCCTCACAAAAAAAATGATGTGGCATCTTGCCATGTAGACTTTTATGGGCAAAATGTAAAATTTTTATTCAATTCTAGCATTTCTCTTATTATTTAGTATTGTGACTTCAACAACAACATTGTAAAATAATTATGAGACGAAAATGAAATATATAGCATTACTTTTTCACCATTATAGACATTTTTGGTACCAACTTGTTATGGATGTGACTTGTGATTGTAACAGTTTTCTTCTCAATTTGTGCATGCCCTCCAAATCATTGAAGTAACTATAATTGAATCCACTTAAGGTTGCTGTTGGGTGTCTGATTTCAGAGTTCCTGCTTACATGGGTGCCAATGGAACTGAATAATGAACCAGCAGCAAGAGTTTTGCAGAAATTCTGAAGGAAACTGTAGAAATCTGGAAAACTAGGATCATATAGTTCACTATACACATTCAAAAGTGAACAAATTTCAGCTGACGATTACAATTTACACCACTACTGAGAAACAAGCAAGGGCCGAGCGCGCTGGCTAACCTTTGATCTAAGAACCACTATCAATGCAATCTTTCATATAGAAAGTCGCGGCAAAGCAAATCAATCTTACTAGACTAGCAATTGGTACCAATTCATATTTGGTTACCCGAAGCTCATGTAGAGGCACCTACGGCAGGATCCGTCATCTTGGCAAGAATTCCTTCAAAATTGGGAACCCACGGGTTTTTAAGATTTTCAATACCCATGTTTCCCGAAGTGACACTTTGTTCCACTCCTTTCATTTATACTCTAAGCGCGATTGCTATAATATATACTTCCTTGACCACTTCAAGACAGATCGATCTTAAAAAGATCATTGCTTACTCCTTAGTAGCCCATATGAATCTGGTGACTATTGGTATGTTTAGTCGGGTGGCGGCCGTTAGGTCACCTATTTTGAGTTAAGGACACAGAGAGGGCTACTTCTAATGGCTTCTAACACAGTCTATCTTGATCTAACCCTACCAGTAGGAGGAAAGAAAGAACTACCTCATCCATTCTATTCTTATCTTTCTTTATCTAACCTAACCTTCAAGAAGCCTTTTGGAAGACCTTAGAGAACCGCAAGTGCGGTAAGGAAGTTCATGGTCAATCCTACAGGTAAGATATTCTCTATCCCCTTTCTCTAATAATAAGGGTTCCAAACCTTTCTTCTTATTAGTATTAGTAAGATAGGTGCTTAACGCCCTCGTGTGCTAGTCCGCATAAAGAGTATATTTTCCGATGGCATTGTCACTTAGGACATCCATCGTTTTCGTCTTCTATAACCTTCCAGCATTAACTAACTGGCCTAACCATG
>NC_081547.1:12661738-12699553 GCF_901000735.1 Corylus avellana | reverse complement strand
TATATGTATAACCAAGCTCAACAGCTTCAGGCTTGCATTGAAGCACATACACCAAATCACCGTAGAAGAAGAAGAAAAATGCATGTATGTTCAACAGTTTGGGTTGAATGTTTAACAGAAGTATCAATATACATAAGATTTGTAGAAAGTGTGATCTAGAGGAATATTACAGGTGGATCCAAGTGTTGTGATCTTATCAATATTTTACACCCTGAATAATGTCCAGCACCTTAAAAAACTTGGATATGCCTATGAATAAAAATTGGAGCATGAATTTAATAGCTGATCAATATAGAGGGTTTGAATCCAAGCAATTAAGTGATGCTTTAGAAAAAGTATGGTTTTGGTTCAGAAGCATGTAGGTACCACTGAACATCCAAATTTCAAACAATCTAAGAATGGTAACATTCAGATATTTCTTCGATTTCAGCCTTGGCAAATGATAAGACATCAATAATAATTGGTTGATCTACAAACAGAACTACGTCTGACTGAGAGGGTTTAAATTCAAGCAATCAAGTGATGCATTAGAACAAGTATGGTTTGGGCTTAGGGGCATGTAGGTACTACTGAACATCCAAATTTCAAACAATCTAAGGACGGCAAGATTTGCTTTGATTTCAGCCTTGACAAATGATCAAGACTTCAATAATAATTAGTTGATCTACAACCTTGACAAATGATCAAGACATCATAAATTTACTAGCATTTAGTAAGCTTGTTTTAATGCTCAATGGTATTTTGGTAATTATCACATTTTAGGGCTCAATCAAGTTAGCATGCATCTGGTATGTAGGAGTTTGTTGTTTGGTATCTAGACTACTGGATTTGTTTAGGTATTGTTTGAGCCTTGTTTAGTTAGGTCTTTTAATTGTCAAGTAGGATTTTGCTGTCATTTAAATGTTTTTCATTATCTGGTAGTTTTGCTTCTACAGAAGCAGGTCTTGCAGTGGCAATTCAACAATTTAGTTAAAGATAAATTTAGTATGCTTCACACACTTTTAAATGGAAGGAAATAAAGAGAAGATTATAAACTTTTGATAACTTTACCAACTTTCTCCCCAATTCTCACCCTATTATGAAGAGAGTCTAGTGGACAATTGAGGAAAATTCGAATCATACTCTTCCCCCTTTCCTTTCTTGTCTAATCTCAATTACTAACCAAATAATGGAAACGAATAAAAGTTTATAATTCTCTCTTCTTTTCTTTTCTTTAGAAACAAAAAATAATGTCAACCCATCCAAAGACCATACATTTTGTCACAAATCCCTAATAACACCTTATAAACTTACTAGTTGCATAAACCTTAAGATACTGTTGCTCTCCAAATTCTTGCAAATTTTTTCAGTTTCAATTTATCCCTTAAAAGCATAGTCAATCTGAAGGAGGATAGACCGAGGAAATTTTTAATTGTGCATTGTAATGGGCATTAGAAAAGGAAAAGTTATGATTTTAGCATTTGTTGTGGTGAGCGTACTTTGGATTTTGTAGTTTGTGTAGATTGTTTAAGTTGAAGTTAATATTTAATTTGAAAGACTTGGAAAATTGTAAAAAAGAAAAGAAAAGAAAAGGTTGCCAGGTTATTACTAGCAGCAGCAAAGATTTGATGTCTGAAAGGGTGGAAATGTTTGGGGCCTTTGGATTTTCAAAAGGTGTGAGAGAAGAGGTATGATTAGGGGTTGTAATTAGAGAAGAGGAGAGAAGTTCATGGGAATTTTATTTTGCTTTGAACAGTAACCAGTAAATAGTAACAGTTAGTAGAGAAGGAGAGAAAACAATCTAGGAACGTATGCCTCCGATAACATATATGATTGGAGAGAGAACATCAATCTTCCATTATTAAAAACCTGAATCTCTTTGGGGATATATATTATTTAGAGGGAGAGAGAGACACTTTCTTATCCTACTAGCATTAGAATTTCTCAATTGAATTATAACCAAGAAATCTAATAAAACCCAAATAGAAGAATTTAATATAAGAAAATTACCCTAAAAATAAAATCACATAAAGGACTTTTGACGAAATTATTGATATGCTCCCTGCACATAAAAAAACCTACAACTGCTTAAACTAAAAATTGTTTAACTACATACTCGTAATGCCTTGATCTTCAAAACTATACAAAACTTGTCTAAATCTGATGTTGAATGTTAGCCTCTCATATGATAAACTCTAAGTTGCCAAACCTAAAAATTACTCTAAAGACAGCAACTTGAGCATTAGTCCATGTCAGTGTCACAATCTAAATTTAATATATAATTTATAGATCTTTAACTAACCTTCTTAATCATAAACCCTAAAGCTTAAAAGGCTTAGGACACTGATATTGATCGCCAATAGCATTTGATTGAAGGGTTCTCCAAATCAGTTTCAAACCCACATCTCATGCTTTGAGGAAATCTTACTCTTTGTTTGGTGCTTTGCCAAAAAGAAAACGACTTTAGCAATTAATCACTTCATTGTTTTGCATTGACGTAAGATAGTAGTATACCTATAGACAAGAAAGATAATGAGTTTAAATAAGATAAAAGTTTAAGAGAGTTCAAAAGTGGCTCTTTAGAAGACCTCCTTCCTCTTAACCTTGAGAGCATTCTAATAGGGTAGCTAATGGGGACATACCAAAAAAATTAATCTACAACTTGCATGTAAATTTAATCTTCACATTGGGGATGAAAATTTAAGTTAATTGGTGCATAGCACAAAGAGTTAATATACAACTTGCATGTAGATGTAATCTTCACATTGAGGATCAAAATTTAAGTTAATTGCTGTCTCTGCACCCAACAGCATTTGAATTAGAAAATGTCATAGAGGCAAATCATTAGTGCCACAGTTGCCTGAAGATTAAACAACATTCCTTCTCTGATATCCAAGGCATGCACACCAAAATAAGGAGAAAAGAACTCCAAAAATTCAATAAGACGCGCCTTCTTTCAAGTTTCAAGTAAGGATTATAAAGTGTCTTCATCAGTGATAGTTCATAACCCCAATAGTATTTAAAGTTTTCTCAAAGTGAAAATGGGCAGATGCAGTGAAATTCGCCATGTCATCCACCTGAACTAGTTTTATATTTCATATCCACAACACTAACTACGGCTATAACAAAGAGAAAGGAAAAAGTGGCACCTTTAAGTGAAAATAAATAAATAAATCGAACAGAGAGAGAACCCATGAAAACCAAAAGGATGAAACATAAATATTTTGAATTTGTACCCACAAACAATCAATGAGAATTTAGAAGAATTCCATTAGAAGTCAAAGGGAACAAAACATATAATGTATATGCAACAAATAAAACGGATAAGAAAGAAAAAGGGGAAAAGTCTACCTTAACAGAAGCAACAAAGCTCAAGTCTTGAGCAGACAGCGAAAGAGAAAGAACCCTTTACACAATAGTGAATGATCGCGTGAGTGAGCAGCTCAAATTATCATTTCCATTATCATGCATTTCATCATCTTTAAGCACTGCCAGTCTCTTCACTCTGCTCTGTGCGCGCGCGTTTGGCATCGCATTAATCTTCTTTCTTCTTGGCCTTCGGTATTGTCTTCGTTTGGCATTGGAAGCGGCCCCTGATAATCTTTTGACACGTGCTTAGCCCGAATTTGCTCCATCCACTACCCCACGCGCACCCAGCAGCGCGTGCCTCCCAGACTCTATGTTATCAAATTCTTAGTCATTTTATGAGTACAACATTAATTTATATATATATATAAAATTATAATAAAATTTATTATACTACTGCAGCTTTTTTTTTTTTTTCATAAAGATAGAGAAGGAAAAAATTACAGGATCTTTGTCGCTGTTGTAAAGATCCAAGTGAAGATATAAGTTCGAGAGAATATTAAAAAAAATATGGCCTATTTTCACAGGCAAGACTCAAGTCTTCTTACGATTGTATTTTAAATAATATTATTATTTGAAATATGCTAGACTTTTATAGACAAAATGTAAAGTTTTTATTCGATTCTAGCATTTTTCTTATTATTTAGTATTGTGACTTTAACATCAACATTGTGAGATAATTATGAAATAAAAATGAAATATATAGTATTACTCTTCGGTGATTGTCTTCACACCATTATATGCATATACCAACTTGTTATGGATGTGACTTGTGATTGTAACAGTTTTCTTCTCATTTTGTGCAAGCCCTCCAAAGGTTGCTGTTGGGTGTCTGATTTCAGAGTTCCTGCTCACATGGGTGCTAATGGAACTGAATAATGAACCAGCAGCAGGAGTTTGGAAGAAATTCTGAAGGAAACTGTAGAAATCTGGAAAACTAGGATCATATAGTTCACTATACACATTCAAAAGTGAACAAATTTCAGCTGACGATTACAATTTCCACCACTACTGAGAAACAAAGTGGGGGAACTCTAAATATAATAGACTAATTCAGGGAGCAGCCAAAAGGATGAATTTTCCCTTCCTTCCAAAACAGGAAAAATGTCTAAGAGACACAAATCAACCAAATCTAAAAATGTCTATGAGATACAAATAAACCAAATCTAAAAATGTCTATGAGATACAAATCAACCAAATCTCATTTCAGTCACAAGTTTACATGATGGCATTCACAGATTTACAAGAGCTACGGCCATTGGAGGGATGATGGCAGTCATTGCACAGCATCTCCAACTGAGGTCTTTTCTGAACCTGATTCTTGTTTCTCTTCCGGACGGGGCCTTTTTGAGCGTTGTTGTGGCTTCAAATCACTACTATCACTACCTTTATTCTTGGATGGTAGAGATGAAGATGAATCGGTTTTAGATTCAGCTGGATGTGGGGGTGATGCACCAGCTGACGGAGAAGAAAGCCGTGGTTCAGGATCTTCGCATGGATTAGTCGGGGATGACAAGGTTTGAGGAGAAATTAAAGCAATGCCAGCCTTCTGTTGTTCATCCAAGATCTTTTGCAAGTACCTTGCGTGTTCTTCTATGCGTAACTGGAGGGTTCTTTGAACCTGTATATGGATATAGAAACAATAAGAAGAATTCAAACAAGGGAAAAAAATTATACTACATTCCTTAAGAGTTAAATGCGCAGAGATTACAAATTTTCTTTTTCTTTCTCTCAATAAGAAAAATTGAAATGACACAGAACTAGCGGAGTATAAGGAATAGATAAACAAGAAAAAAAAATCAGTTTGCAAGATGGAGTGACAAAGAGAGAGCGAGAGAGTGCGATACAGCCAGAAAATTAAATATAAAACTTATAAAATTTATGGCTACATGACATAATTGAAAAGGAACCAAGAGAATGTCAGATTTCTAAGATAAGCATGAATCAAACCTCAAGCTGTTCATGCAGCTGTTTCTGAACTTCCATTTGCATACGAAGCGCCTCAGTGATTTGAATGCTCCTATCAGAGAGTCACAACACAAAATAGAAAATTTCACATGTTTGACAGAAGAAAACAAGAAAAAATATAAATACTACACACAATCACACCCATCGATATTAATAAACAAAAATGATAATAATTATTGACCCTTTTCTGCGTCCATCACTTTCATTGCTAGTTGAAGTTGCTTTCTTTTCTTCGGAGCTAGAAGCCGCCTTCTCTGGAGACAAAAAAAAAGGGCAAGAAAACAGTAAATTCTCTGCAAGATACAGTTAACTGCCATATTCAAATGCAGATATAAGCTTTTATGAGCTGGTATCAAAATCATGGTGGAATATAGAACTCTGTAATGACGTTGATACCAGATAAACAGCCAATGCAGTGTTTTTTTTTTTTTTTTGAATAAGTATTCGAATTTTATTAAGAACCAAAAGCACACCCAAGTACATGGAACATATACTTGAGAAACACCTAACGAAGAAAAGAAAAAAGATAAAAAAAAAAAAAAAAAAAAAAAGTATGAAAACAATCAAAGGCAACTATCCAATAAAAAGGGAATTTAAGAAGGGAGCCTTTAACTCCGACAGCATCCTCTCTCTCTCTTCAAAGCTTTAGTCATTTTTTTCTCTCCAAATACACCACCGCAAGCAGAGCAGAATCATCTTTCAGATAGCTCCACTTTGAGGGCTACCAAACTTCCCTCTCCAACAAGCAAAGAGATCTCTCACTCGACGGGGCATGACCTAAGCTAAACCGAACAAGCCAAAGACAGAGTTCCATAAGGCACTAGCTGTCTTGCAATGGAGTAAAAGGTGATCAACTGATTCCACATTCTTCTTGCACAAGCAGCACCCATCTACCACAATGACACAGCCACTTCCTCAAGTTATCCAAAGTGAGGATCTTTACCTAAAGCGGCCAACCAAGTGAAGAAAGCTACTCTCAAAAGGGCCCTACTCCGCCAAATACACCTCCAAGGGAAATGAGTACTATCATGGGGCATTAAGACATTATAGAACGTTCTTATCTCAAACTACCTTCTCTTGGAGGGAATCCAATAAAGCTTGTCTATACCATTTTGTCTCAATTTGATGGAATACAACTTATCAAAGAACGAAGTAAAGAATTCCAACTCCCAATCATGCTCTTCTCTAACAAAAATGACATTAAACTGAGAAGAGCCATTAGAGAACTGAAGATGATCTGCCACAGATGCATCCCTAAGGCAGGCAATGCTAAACAACTACGAATACACTCCCTTAAGGGGTTGCTCCCCACACCAAACGGAATGCCAAAAACTAACCTTGGAGCCGTCCCGTGCCTCAAATCTAGTAAAACTAGAAAACTCCTCCCAGCCTCTCCTAATGAATTTCCAAAGACCCACCCTATACGTCCCATTGACTCCATTAGAGTACCTTCCACCCCACTGACTAAATATTTAAGGTCCACTTCCAATCTCCATATGGCCTTTCTCCCATGACCATAACGCTATAACCACTTCCCCAAAAGAATTTGGTTGAACATGAGCAAAGTTCGAACCCCCCAAACCCCCCTCAGGAATTGGAGAACACATCTTTGACAAGCTTACCTGGTGAAATTTGACTTCTTCGCCCATACCTGGCCCACAGAAAATCCCACTATAATTTCTCAATTCAGATAGCTACGCTAGCCAGGAGGGGAAACAAAGACATAAAGTAGGTAGGCAAATTAGGCAATGTGCTCTTGATCAAGTTAATCCTATCCCTTTAGACAAGTACAACGCTTCCAACTAGCCAATGACATTCAATCTTCTCAATAATGCCATCACAAATATATTTGGTTTTGAAAGAAGCACCCAACAGAAGACCTAAGTACTTCATAGGCAATGAGGAATCCCCATATCCCAAAATCCTAGCCAAACCTTCTACATTATTGACATTACCAACATGAACTGATTTTGATTTAGCCAAATTAATTTTCAACTCCGATACAACTTCAAAACATAAGAACAAACATCGCAAAAGACAAAGGTTATCTGGGTCAGCCCCACAAAATTAAAGTGCCATCTGCAAATAAAATATGGCATATATCAATCCAACCATCATTCCCAATCCCCATAGAAAGCGAGACAACAAGCCCCCACTCACTGCAGCAGAGATCATCTTACCCAATGCCTCCATAACAATGATAAACAGAAATGGAGACAAAGGGTCCTTCTATCTAAAGCCACGAGAACTACTAAAAAAACGGAGAGTGTCATTCACCAATACAAAAAAAGGCACCGAAGAGATACAATGAGCTATCCAAGTATACCACTTCCCTCTAACTCAGGCCAATGCAGATTTTGATGCACAATCTTAATTTTTGGTGAGTAGTCTAATCATCAAGATGGTCAAACAGGTCTATTATTAAGAAGCCAATTGCTTAGAGAGAGAGAGAGAGAGAGGCTCTAATTTCCACATACTTATAACATATCACCCCTTCCAAAATTTCACCAAGTAAACCCCCTTAAACAAGGAACATAAAGTTGGGTATCCAAGAAATAAAAGGTTCACAAGATACACGTCTTTATAGGCACTGCATTATATGAAACCTAGGAGCAGAGCCAACAATGCGCATTAAAAATAGAAGCATGTATAACTCAATTTGCAAGAGAACCCCCATGATTTGAAGAAGAGAACTAAATTTCAACATGAATAATATTCGTAATATCTACTATTCTTATTATGGTATGCTTAACTCTTATTATTGCTGTTGTTGTTGTATAGGATAAACTATGATGGGATGACCCCCCATATGGGGTTTCACCTATTTTTGTATTTATTGGTAAGATTACTTGTATATTGAAGCCATTTAAATGAATCTATAAATAATATACATAGGCATCTTTTAAATTTGGATTGAACTAGTGGCTCTAAATGGTTTATTTTTTCTACTTGAATTTGAATGTGGATAGCAATGCATATCTGAAAAAAAGAAAAATAGAGAACCTATGTTTTTGCAGAAAAAAACATTTAAATTATTTTCTTTTCATTTTTTTACCTCCCTTAGAATCCTAATACTTTTTTCTGATCCCGATAAGGTATATGGTCAAGGAGCATAGCAGATGGACATTTCTAGTAATACATCAGCAGGAGTGGAAAAAAGGAAAATAAACTGCTAAGGCAATATAAGGCATGGAAAAATTTGAATTCAAACATGAAGATGCTGATTACACTGCACAGGATGGATTTTGGGCTGATGAAATCACCCTTCCTGTTCTTATGGAGGGAGGAGGTGACATCTGAGTTAGAGCTCATTGGCAACAAACGTTGCCAGAACTGAATAGATGAGATGTTTATATTGACATTGTCCATAATTTTTCAGTGATGATGACCTTGATGAACATACACATCAATTTATTTCTATTTTATGTTCCTTACCTTCTTTTTTCTCTGGCATATACTTGGCAAGTCGGTATTTCTGCAAAGACATTTGACAACCTAGGCTCAATATGAATGGTAGCTCATTCAACATTCATACTTGGTTCAGCAGTACATGTTAATGTGAATAAGTACCTGTAAGTGACTTTTCACATGGTAGATGGTCAAACCTTCGACATTCATAAGCTTTAATACACCCTTTGGAGTAGCCTCTGCATTTGAAACCAAATAAATTAGACTAGCACACAATTAGAAAGATGGCAGAACTTTCAAAATTTTCATAACAGTTCATAAGATTGAGCGTTGTTTTCACAGCCCCACTTGTATAGTAGAGTAGACCAAATAGCTTCCTTACTTTCAGCCCCATCAAGCTTCTTGACAGCCTCCACAAAACACTCATGCAGCTCAGGCGTCCATCTCATTCTTGGCTTGTGCACAGTGGCTGATCCAGGAGATGGCTGACTTGAAAGATCATCAAGAGTTGGCACCACAGAGAGACAATTCTTATTGCATGTCAATCCTATGGCTGGTTTTGGTGAATCTTGAGGTGTTTCATAAATTTCCTAGATGTGCAACAATACCAAAAGCAAGGACTAGTGAGTAAAAGAATATGCAGCAGTCCCAACTGGCACATACATATGGGGTATGGATGCATGAGTGAATTGGCCCCTCAAGATTTTCTACTTGACTCAAAAAGAAAAAGCACATCACTCATTCCATTCTTTTGGATTAGAATAAAAGTTTGGTGCAAGTGCCAGAAGTTAAATTATTTGACCAATCAAGTCTGACATCCTTAGCATCTACATGGTACTGTAGTGTAAAACAAAATTTCAGTAAATCAATAGAATGTAATTAGTGATGGTTGCAATGTACGTACATCAAGCCTGGGATTTTCTCCATGGTCAGTGATGGCTATGTCAAGTTCATCAGACAAAAACTGTAGATCCAGTTGCTCTGTATATGCTAGACCATCATCGCTTGCACAATTTACACCATGAAAGCTACTCCCAGAAGCATCTCCAGGAAAATTTAGAAAGTCTCTCATAAGAGCCTCTGAATGCTCCTCATCATATTGACTGTCTATATCCTCACCGAAAAGCAACGGAGCTTTTGTTGAATCAACAGCAGAAATGGACTGGTTGTAGGATGGAGGATGTGGAAGAAAAGGCAGATTTCCAAGCTGCCAATGGGACTCAGAGCTTGATGAAGAAGACTGGTATAAACTGGTGCAGAACACAGACGAACGCGAAAATGTGCTCTTAGAATTTTGGACGTGAGAACCAGGAGACAGAGGATTATTTGGTCCAGATTTTAACAAATACTTTTGAGGTTGGCCACTAGATCCTTGTGTATGAGTAGAACTAAGAGATTCAGTTCGTATGAAAGGTGAAGGACGTGAATAGGAACACTCACTAGCCAATAAATTTTTGCCTTCCGATTCCACCGTCAAAAAATTATGCACTGGGGAGAGGGTACCATAATATGACTGTGCGACTCCTCTGGTAGCCTCACTTTGTTTGGCAGATATTACACTATTGTGATTCATGGTCTTAGATGGCAGCCCAACCTTCATCCACTTATGAAATTGACAAATGCAATATAGCACGACTCTATAGATGAATTTTGATGATGGAAATTGATAAAAGTAATCTTAGATACAAGGATAGAATTTTGAAGGGCTGTTGAGAGTGAGCAAACATGAGATACCGGTGCATTAAAATGAAAAAAGATGCATTCAAAGTTTAAGTTTCAATTAAGTTATGATCCTCTAAAACAGTCACATAAAGTCTACATCTCTATGGAGAAAAAATAAATTCTTTTCCCCCCAAAGCAGAAACAAGAAGTCACATCTCAAGGCCAAGATTAAGATTCTGCTAGGCTACTTCTTTAAATAGAGTAACTGGGTATTTGCATGATATTTGCTTATTTGGACAACTAAAAACATTCAACCAGTAACTGTTTCCTTTCAATTGTAGGAAGTGATCAAATCCACAAAGTAAACCATTGACTTGAAGGCCAAAGGAACCTTGTAAAATCCAAATCATCAACTAATGGATACAAAGAAACATGTCCAAGACCTGCAAAACAGACCACCAGTTGAGTGATCAGCCATGTGCCAACCAGTAAAATCAAGACATCACATTATGATAACATCAGTCTAATCATTTAACACATAAGATAGAAGTTGGTTAACATTCGCTCCTAGAAGGTTATGTTATGAGAAAGCGGGCCAACAATGTAGATTAAACATCCACACAGTGACAATTTCATGGGTAATATAGTGGTTAAAAGAACATGATTGAACCACAAACAAAATCACTTCAGCAGCTAATTTAATTTGCACAAACCACAGGTTCAAAATGCTATAAGTATATTTTGATAGTGCAATAACACCAAGTTCCCCATTAGCAAAATGCTACAAGCAGGATACTAATATAAGCAAGCCACCACAAGACCCCCTTCCTGGTCACAAAGAAAATACTGAAACTATTACCTATTCAATTACAGTACTTAATGATGAGTTCATGCCAAACGGATCAAATCTGGAATGGCACATATTGGAGTCTAATCAACACCCAGCTCATTTGTGATAAAAGTTGTAAAGCGGCAACCCAAAACAGAGCCGCTGGACAAAACTCCGAGGGATTCTACCGGTGGGACTGCATGTTGACTCAGAGAGTTGCCAACTCTTGGAGGCAATGCTTTATGGTTTATGCAGGAACACAAGGATTAATGAAAACCATTAATGATATTGAGGTACAAATTTTCTATCAGAATCCGGCTTTGCAACACTTGTCATAACTGTAGGCTGTGGCATTGACATCTAAAACCTTTTCTACTAGGATCTGCAAGCTTTTTGTGTCAACACATCAAATCAATATCCTAGAGCATTTTTTTTTTTCTTTTTGAACCGTGGATTGAAACAATTTGCCACACTGTTGGACCATGGGATTCCTTTTGTAGCTCCAAACTGTCCACACAACTTAGCATGTCATCTAACGTACATATAATATTAACACTCAAAAATTTTCAGTCGTACTGTAATTGAGACATGCAGTCAAAAGCAAAATCTTTGACAATCTTGATACTTCAGACAGCAAACACCCCTCTTTAACTCCATTCATGGAACCCCAATCACAAAAAGAGGGCATACTTTCATTTTTCCCAAAAAAAGAATGTTACACCGTTGAAGTGTGTCAACCACTTAGCTAAAAACTTTAAAAAAAAAAAAACAAATCAACAAGTCATAGACTGCTTAAACAGTCAGATGGTTTCCCCGACAGGCGACAGCCAATTGTTTCCAAATCGTGCAAGTGTCCGCTACATGCACTGATCAAAAATCAGCTTGAAGACTAATTTGGTGAAGCATTTAATGGGTCAATCTTCAGTGTCCATTCCACTAAAGGGTAAAGCGTAATCACAACCGAGATTTTTGCATTTTGATTCACCAAACAACATAGCTTGTTCAAAAAAAAAAAAATAGAAACAAAACATTAACCACATAGACAAAGCACCTAGAATTAGAGAAAATATCAAGACCCAGAAGAAATAAAAGTTCAAAAAACCAATTAGACACCACCAAAACCTTTTAAGGAAACTTCTTGAATGCAAACTGAACACCCACATAAAAGAAAACAAAGAATATAGATTTACACAAACGAAAAAGAAGAAGAAATTGTTGAACTCCAAGGCCAGAACAAGTGATGCAGATGGGGTCACGCTGCATCAGCAAGCGACAGTGACAACCCAAGACTAACCCGGAGGCTGTACTTTTACATCGAAAGAAAGAGACTGACCTGGGAAAGATCATGCAGAGTATAACAATGGAGATAGATCTCGTTCTTCAAAACTCTCTGGAGAGAGAATGGCATGCGTGTGTATACATGTTGCTTTGAACTTTGAATCTAACGTCTGAACCAAAACAAACAAAATAATTGAGGATTCGGAATCTGATGATATCAAATAGCAATAGGCTTGCTATGTCCACTAATATATATTACGCCTATAAAATTGCCTCGAGGAAATAAAATAATAAAAAGATATGTATTGCACTGACGTTTGATGTTGTACTCCGGTACTGATGTTGTAGGATAAAAATATAAAGCATGTCTTTCTGAATTCTAAGCCGCCGCCGCTGCTGCTGCTGCGGCTGCCAGATGGTGTTAAGCTCTTAGCCAGATAGCCTCAAATGATGTCTCAATAGCCTCTCGCGGCCTTTGATTCTGATTTGCTGATGCTCCAAATCATTATTTTCAGCAAAATGATGGCAGCTGAAGTGATATTGAAGAGGTCCCACTTCTCAGCCACATCATGCTACGCGCTTTCTGGGGTAAGGTTGCCCACGTTCCAATGGGAGCTACTGGACTACGCTACATCGTCACCTCTCCATTTGTCTTGTAATTTACTCTCTCTCTCTCTCTCTCTCTACAATTTTCCTGTATCATTTTCTGTGTAATTTTAAGAAGAAAATTCACTTTTGTTTTTTAATTCCAACACCAATATTTAAAACTTTATTATGTACCCCTTTAATATTCTAAAAATTTGTAATTAACTCTCTCTCTCTCTCTGTTACTAATTATTGTGTAAGTAGACAAAAATGACATCCCATGCATTTTATGTGAGATTTTTATGTTGTGTTTTCCAATTTACACTCAACCTAGCTAGTGAAATGACATAATTGCCCCTCATAAAAACCCAACACCTGTTTTGATTTTTTTCTCGTCAATTTTGAACAGTCTTTTGGTTCACATGACTCAATGTGACCCATTTTGTCCAATTGTTCCACCACACGCTAAGATCCATTCGAAGTTTCATGAAGTTGATGATTCATGATATGGAGTCGGCAAACTGGGATCTCGACGCCTCCGTCAAATTCATCGACCCCAATGCCGTTTTCACGAACCCAAGCCATCGGTTCTTCACTTTCGAATCCTTCGCCTGCATAACCATGTTGGAAGATGCAACATAAAAATCTAACGTGAGACACACGTGATGTTATTTCCGTCTACTTATACGGCAATTAGTAACAGAGGTGTTAATTATAAATTTTTGAAATATTAAGGAGATACATTACAAATTTTTAAACATTAGGATTCAAATTAAAAAATACCTCAAACTTCATGAAAGTAAAGTAAATTTTTCCCGAAGAAAATTATTAAATTAGTCACCATTTTGAGAAGAAATTATTAAATTGGTCACTGCTTTGTAACTCTTGGTCAAATCCTTCCTTGGAGTTTAAATTCTCTCTCATTATTACTTGTGCTTTGAACGGTTATTATTATTTCTTTTTAACAAATTTGAAACTTATTCATAATCTCATAAGATCAAAACCATTAAGGAGTGGGACTTTTTAATTCTTCCCTCCTTACAATACCACAGATATTAGGTAGAATTTCTTTTAACCATATGATATCTATGACATGGGTGATAGCCTCTTTTGCTAGTTTATTGGCAACAGAATTGGCACTCCGTAAAACATGAAGTCCCCAATGAACGCAAGTCAGATTGTATACCCTTCACAAAGTGTCCATAGCAGCTCTTATAGGGCATCGACGAATTTACCGCTTTTACAATCTACAGGGCATTCCCTTAGAAGTTTTGGTATTTTATTTGTTTGGAATGTTTTTATTGGATTTGTGTTTATGGTTGTGATTGAGAAATGGAAATAAAAAGTGAGCAGGGAAAGTTGTTGAGATATTGTTGGGGTTATGATGGTGGTGTTGGTATTTGTGTTGTTGTGTTTGAAGTTGTGAGTGTGTGTTATTTTTTAGAGAATGGAGACAGGGAGTGGTTGGAGTTTTGTTTACAAAGGGTATGTTGTTGCCGGTGGAATTTGATGATGTTTGGAGACGATGTTTGAGTTAGTTTTGAGAAGTTAGTTGAGGAAGGGGAGAAAAAGGTTGGTGAAACACTAAACGATTGATTTGATCAATCGAAGTTGGTGTTGATTGATTGAACCTATAACAGAATGTTCAATAGATCCCTCGATCGCAAGTCGATCAATCGAACTAGCCATAGATAGGTTCGATCAAACCTTCAATTGTAGTTTGGTCAATCAAAATTGTTAGCTTTTAAGGGAAAACTTCACTAAGGACCCCCAAACTTTCACCTGTTTTGAAATATCTCCCATGAACTTCAAAATCTCTCAATTTAGTTCCCTGAACTTTCAATTGCTTTCAATTTGGACCCCTCTGATAGATTTTAAACGTCACATGACGTTTATACTCCTGACTTTTGTATAAAATTCCAACTTCTAAAACATTTTTTTATTTAAAAAAACAAAAAACAAAAATCAGGGATATTTTGGTCTTTTTTTGAATTTTTAACGGCTAAAATTAACAGAATTGTCCAAATTGAGAGCAATTGAAAGTTCAGGGAACTAAATTGAGAGATTTTGAAGTTCAGGAGGTATTTCAAAATGGGTGGAAGTTTGGGGGTCCTTAGTGAAGTTTCCCCTTAAGAAAAAGAGGAAAATGAAGATGTTCATTAAGAAAATGGATTGTAAGGCTTGAATTAGAGGCTCCGTTTACTTCGACGTAAAATGGTTTTCATTGAAAAATATTTTCAGGAAAGCTATTTTTCCTGAAAATGTTTTCTGTCGAAAACATTTTACGGCGTTTACCATGTACACAGAAAATATATATTTTTTTTTTATATTTTTTTTTTCCAATAAGGTCCCCACTCGGACCTGCATGGAACTTGTTCGAGACCCCGCATGGACCTGCCCTGGACCCCGTCGGGACTTGTCCGGGACCTCGCTCGGTGGGGTCTCGGGCAAGTCCTAGGCGGGTTCCGGTCAAGTCCCGGTCAGGTCCCGGGCAAGTCCTGGTCAAGTCCGGGCAGGGTCCTAGGCTGGTCCTAGGCGAGTCCCGGTCAAGTCCTGGCAAAGTTTTGGGCGGGTCTTGGCAAAGTTAATCGATTTAAGAATAAAATGCTCATAGTCGGAAAATGGTTTATGATTTTGAAAACCGTAAACTATTTTCCAGAAATTAAAGAAAAAATTTCGGTCAAAAAGAAAATATTTTCCGTTGACTACTATTTTACGTCGAAGTAAATACCATAAAATGTGGAAATCATTTTCTGGAAACCATTTTACGTCGAAGTAAACGGAGTCAGAAGCAAAGGACTAGTGGATCCTTTACATTGGAATTAATAAATTATTAATTACATAATAGAATTTAGGGCTTGTGGTTAAATCCCAACTAGCGAGTGCGTAAATTTTGCAATCGACGGATGAAACATTACATATAAATAGTAACAAGGGATTAAAACGAACAATGTAAGTAAAATCACTTCGAAAATAGATAAAAGTTTATTGCATGAGATTGTTAATGAAAATGAAAGGTTTCTTAAAGCATTAAATGGTATGATTTTCTTTCATGATGGAATTAATGGATCCGTTTCCAGATAAAATAAAGGTTATATGATGATTTCATCTTAGTATGAAATGTTTATAGAAAAGCTACATGATGATTTCATCATAGCATGATGTAGAAAAAAGGCACATGCTTATCACGATATGAAAGTTAAGATATTTTATGTTATGGAGGGTTATATATGTTATGTAATGTTAAATATAAGAATATGCACCATGTTTAGAATGCAGACTTAACCCCATGACGGTATGTACGATTTATGGTTATCCTATAATGGGGTCTTGGTATGATTTACGGTAATCTTATAGTAGGGTTCATGTATGATGCATGGCCACATGGACATACTATGATGTTCTATGTACTGCACCAACATCCATTGTATGAGTACGATGATATTATGTTAGTGAAAGTTACCGAATCCCGTTGGTGAAAGTTATGTTTATTATGAAGAAATATTTTATTTTAAAATAAATATTACATGTTATTCTCTAATATAATAGTAAAAATTATCATTATATTAAATATATAAGTTAATCCCTCCAAAATTAACTAATAATTTTGACATTAAAGAAGACTTGATTCAACGTTTATGTGAATTCTCGTAACAATCACATAATGATTGATGCATGTCACGAGATGTGTGCTAAAGAGGCTTTTATTTAAATAATGGCTTATAATAATAAATTAATAAAACAAAAACAAAACAAGAAGAATGCGTTGGGCCTCCCCACCAATGCGTTTTCCTCCGTCAATTGAGTAAAGTGGTGGGTTACTCCTACTTGGGTGATCTTTTGTCTGACGTCACACTGATTAAGCCCTCTCTTGTCCCCATTAAACAACTCCTAATATAAAACGGATCTGCACACGCCCGTTTGGCTCAAGTTTAATTAATTTGGCACCTTAGCGGCGCCCATCTTTCTTCATCTCAATTTTTGTTGTGTCACTTGACTCACTTGTGTCGCTATTTGCCGAGGCTGCATGCAAGCATATAGAATTATAGATACCTGTTGCAGTTGAACGCATCTAATCATGTTTATTCATCTAATAATTATGCATTATAAAGATTAATAAAATATAAATTAATATATATGGGTATTTTTTAAATGTCACGAACCAAAGAAAATAAAAATAAAAAAGAGTAATGAAATCTAAATTATGGACCGTGTAGAGTTATTTATTACAGCGTGACTTTGATTGACTTGTTTGGAAAAAAAAAATTAAAATATATAGGAAAAATTATATTTTACCCTTTTAAAGTTTGGGGTGATTTGCAATTCGATCTCTAAAATTTTAATTTTGACAATCCGCCTCTCTAAAGTTTTAAATTTTTGCAATTTGACCAATTGTATCCAAAACTTCCCATATTGCTTCTAATTTTTATTAATTTATTTTTTTAAAAAAAAATCGGGGTGGCTCCATCTGGCCATTTTTGCACCCCCTAAATTTGTTTTTTTTTATTATTATTATTATATATAAAAAAAAATAAAAATTATGGGCAGTATAAACATTTTTGAATAATATTGGTCGAATTGCAAAAATTTGAAACTTTGGGGGGGTGAATTGCCAAAATTGAAACTTTGGAGGTCGAATTGCAAATCGCCCCAAACTTATGGGGTAAAATGTAATTTTCCCAAATATTTATTATTGCCTTATTAACATATTCCTTGAAACAATAAAAAATGAAAAAATAAAACAAAAGAATGAAAAGGGTGACAATATTTTATAAATCTTGTATTTTTTTTTTTTTTTTTTTTTTTTAACTGTAGAGGAGCTGAAGGATCATTTTAATAAAGGTACTGAAAAATACATAGACCAAATTTACCACTTTTGAAAACTTGGAGGACTTTTTTGTTAAAGTGAAAAACCACATAAATAAAAATTAAACTAAACCCTGACTTTCAACTTGTTTTTTCAAACAAGTCAATCACAGAGTCACCCTGTAATAAATAATTTTTCACCACATTTTAATTAACCTAATAATTAAAAATGCCCATATTAATTGAATAGGTCAACTATTTAAAAAATTATTCACAGATATGATTAAGGGATAAGAGGCCAGGTCGGGCTCTTGGCGTGTATATGATTTGTGAGCAATATAAAGCAACTTGGGAGTAACGTGCATGGTGATCAACCCAAGACCATAATCTCTCTCTGCCTTTTTTTTTCAAGTTGATAATTATTATTTTCTGCCTGCATTATTATCTGTATTGTCTCTCGCAGACTCCACCTTTCATTAGTTGATGACATTAATTATAAAATTAATTAATTATCTTTGCTTAGGCATCTGGGAAATCCACAAAGTTGATGGCCTGCCAACAAAACATATGTTTTATTTATTTATACCACTCTTATTTGTTTACAAAGGCAAGATATCTAGGCACAAGATTCTATCCGGCAAATCATAATAATAATAATTAGTAAATGTTACACTTCAATCTCATCTTTATTTTATTGGTTTAATGCGCCAGTGCCCATTAATCATTTATCAATATTTGTTAAAAAAAATAAAAATAAAAAAGAGATCGAGAGAAAAATCAAGAGTTAATAAGTATTGTTACATCAGTTCAGTAATATGTACCATTTCTTAATAATAATAGCAAACAATAATACATCTGTCCAGGGGTGGACCTAAATGGGGGCTTGGGGGCTCCCCTGAAGCCCCCATGTTTCTCCAATTTTTTAAAAAAATTCCCTTAGATTTAAAAAAAAAAAAAAAAAAAACAATTAGAATATGCCCTTCCAAATTTTTTTTATTTTGTAGTTTTGCCCACCCCCCAAACTATTATGGCAAATTCTGCCCCTACATCCGTACACGTGTATACAAGGGTGGAACTAATTTTTTATTATTATTATTATTTTTTTTTTTTTTGTGTCAATCTACGTAAATAAATAATTAAGTATACAATTTTTTTTTGTGTGTGCACGTGCATTGATGTAAAATAAAAACAAATAAGTCTTAAATTTAATTTCATACTAAGTTAGAAGTCATAACTATATACAAAAGTTACATGTATATAAAATCATCTTAAAAAAAAAAAATTGTTTCGAATACAAAAGTTTCTTAATTTGCTATAGACATGTGCAAAAAAATCCAAAAAGAAAAAAGAATTTAAGAAGCAAAAGAATAATAAATTAATTAATTATTTAAACCCATCAAATTAACCAAAATAATCTAACAATCAAAGTAATTATTCAAAATCTTAATCTCACGGCATCACAACCGCATAATAATATAAACTACTGGCAAAAAAAAAAACTAAACATAATTAATAGAGTCTAAGAAAAAAGGGTACATTTTAGTGTTATCTTAGGGCTTTTCTTGAAAACAAACCAAGCACAAGTCAATCAAGCGCCAGCCGACTGCTACAAAACAATAAAAACAAAAGATGAATTAAAAAAAATAATATGAAAATGAAAATGAAGTGTACATCTTAAGGGTGTTTTTTTTTTTTTTTTTTTTTAATCTGAAAACAAACTAAGCACAATCAAGTACCAGCTGAATGGGCAAAACAATAAATAAAATAAAATAAAACAAAACAAAAACAAAAAAAACAAATTAAAAAGAAGAAATAAAAAAATGAAAATGAAAACAAAAGATCTAAAAATAGCCTACCAATGACGATTTTTCACTTTTTCGATGTGCCTTATATTATAGCCAACTGAATATTCTCTTTTTCGTCACATTCTTTTGGAACTTGTATTTTATCTCTTTAGAATTTTTTTTTTTTTTTAACCAGAAAAATGCTAGGAGTATTAAATATTTTTATCAAAAGATGAGTACCAAGATGATATAGAGTTTATTAATTGGAAGGGATCAAAACAATTAATAAATAGATATATTACTGGTACTAGTAAATAAGCTTCACATCATCTTGGTATCCATTTCTTGATAAAAAATTTAGTACCCATAACATTTCTCTTTTAATAAAGGAATGGCAAATTGCCACATTTTTTTTTACAAACGAATGGCTTAAAGATGACTTAATTTTTTAGCACTTTGTGGGTCGTGTCAATGTGTCGCATTTCTCAAGTGCAAGAAAATTAAGAGTTCATTTGTTTGCGGAATGCGTATTCCATTAGGAAATTGAATAAAAGAGAATGAAATGGAATAACTATTCGTATTCCTTTGTTTGGTAACAACACACTTGTCCTAATAGGAATTTAATCAAAGTTTCTAAAATTCCCATGCTATTTTTTTTTTTTTTTCAACTCATATTAAAAAAAATAAAGTGGGTCCCACATAAACGGCCGGGGGTGGCCGTAGCCACCTCAAAATGAAATGGGAGTGGTCCGGCCACCCACTTTATTTTTTTTTAAATTTAAAATAAAATAAAAAATAGGGTTAATAATTTTTTTTGTACCTAAGTTTTAATGTTTTTATTTTTTCCCTCTGGGTTTTAAAAATGACAAATTTAGTACATCAGATTTTGGAAAAGACCGAATCACCACCTCCGTTAATTTCCATCCATCCCAATTAACATTAGGGGGTAGCCGGCCACCCCCAATTTGACCTTAGGGGTGGCTTAGCCAAGGCAAGTCTGGGGGTGGCCGCACCACCCCCAAAGGCCAAAAAAGGGTGGCTCGGCCACCCCCATGGCCAAGCCACCCCTTGCGGCTCCTCTAGGGGTGGCAGAACCACCCCCAAGGCCAAAGGATGGACGAATATTAACGGAAGTGTTGATTCGGTTTTTTCCAAAATTTGAAGTACTAGATTTGTCTTTTTTAAAACCTAGGGTGGAAAAAATAAAAACATTAAAACCCAGGTCCCAAAAAAGTTATTAACCCTAAAAACTAATATGGGTGTTCTTGAAAAATGTATTCAATTCCTTAAGGAATAGCTATTACTCTCATTTTTTTAAATAAATAGCTATTCCTCTGTGTATGAGATTAGTCATTCCCAGAAATAGACTCCTACCGAACAAGAGAATGACTATTTCATAAAAATAATCATTCCATTTCAGAGGTCTATTTCGCAAACCAATCGGGGCCTAAACCTATGTTTAATACGCGAAATGACTATTACACTCAAAAAAGAATAATTTTTATTGAAAATGAAAGAAGGTGAAATGAAATAGCCATTCTTATGGCCAATGAGGGAATGACTATTCCTTAAATTGAATAATAACTATTCCTCTCAATTTGTGAGGAATAACTATTCTAACACAAAACTATTCTATTTGACATTCTTCCATTCATAATAGAAACACAATTATTTTGTTCTAATGGAATAGTCATTTAGTGTACCAAATACACCCTAAGGCTTTGTTAAATGTGGCTTTCAGACTTTGTCTGCATTGCATCAAGCAATAAGCTATGAGAGCCGAGACACGCCAATTAAGGGCCCAAGTGGCAATAGGATGAATAATAGATCACCTCATTCACATTCTCATTAGGGGAAAGGTGAAAAATCAACTATAGAATGATACCAAAAAAAAAAAAAAATTACAGCATAGTAAAAAAAAGAAATTATAATACTCCGATTTAAACTAGGATTAGGAAATTCTTAATTTAGGGCTAAAGAATTAATAAGGAGCAAGGTTTGAAGTAAAATTAGGAAAAATGAGCTTGAAATAACAATTGGGCAATTTTTGGGGCTCGAGTGTTCGATCAATGTTAGTGTAATGCGTTGCATAGCTACCACCTATATTTTAAATAATAAAACCCGTCCTTCAATCTTTCTCACATTTTAATTTGTTAACAAAAATAATGCCTTTCAAAACAATTTAAATGGAATCTCTTATTATCATTTAAATTAGGGTAAAGTCCATTTAACCCCATTAAACTACCACCCCAATGACAATTTACTCTCAAACTATCAATTGCGACAATTTACCTCCAAATTACCAAAACAATGACAATGTATCCCTAATTTTAACAAAATGACTAAATTACCCCTACTAAAATAAAAACAAAAATACTAATTTTTTTTTTTTTTCAAATTTTAAGGGTATTTTTGTCTTATTAAAAATTTTAGAGGGGTAATTTTGTCATTGCTAGCATTGGTAGTACATTGTCATTGTTTTGGTAGTTTGAGCAGTAAGTTGTCGTAATTGATAATTTGAGGGGTAAATTGTCATTGAAGTGGCAGTTTGAGAGAATTAATTGACTTTACCCTTTAAATTATTTTGAAACTTGCGACCTTCGAACGATCAAAGTTGTATTTGAGCAATAGTTCTTGAACAATGAAGTTTTCACCGAATGTACGAACTATCTAGACTTTTTTTTTTTTTTTTTTTTTTTTTTAAAAAAAAAAAGGACATATGAGACACCTCAGCTATTCTTATCCATTCCACTCGCCCATAAGTAGCATGCTATGCTCCTTCGCCCCCATCATTTTTCACCCTTACAGTCCAGAAAACCCTAGTCCTAGAGAGAGAGAAAAATGAGGAGAGAGAGAGTTTTTCATCCCTAAGGCTTAAAGAAACCTTACTTTGAGTTAACCAACCTAACCTATACTTTTAATCCTTCATTTTTAGCATGCTTTTACTATTTAAATTTGTATTTACTTATGTTTAACTCTTCATTTAAATATTAAAGGGGTAACATGATAATCTACCTTGAAGAAATTGATTTTTTACATATAAAGACATGAGCATAAAGAATGGGTTTTTGTTTTGTGGTAATACGGTAGCAAGATAACCTTAAAACAATATTTCCAAACTCTTGTTCATGATGTTTAAATAATGGGTAACGAATGATGAAAGTTATCACTTTTATACGTTTTTTTTTTAGTGATGCATGAGGATGGATTGGATGATATATGCATGTGTTTAAGTTTTTTGTACTGTTGGGGTTGTGTAAGCATTATGGTATTGCATGTAAATAGAGTTTAAGGTTGATTAAAAAGTTTTTAGTTCCTGACAGGGCCATCCCCCTTCCCTCTCCATCCCCTTATGGTTGTTGCGGTTGCCATGTAGGGTTTGAGTAGGGTTGAAGGGTATCTCGAAGGTCATGTCCCTATTCACATCCCTTGCATTAGGGATTCCGATTCAGGTAGAGTTAAAGGGTCTCACAATAATCATACCCCTGCCCACGCCTTCTATTTTGGTGCTTATACTGTTTTATGCGGTAACTTTCTTAACTTTTACCCAAGATCTTGAGATCCGGTTGTTTATAATCTTTTTGGGATCATTTATGAACCAAATTCTTATTTTCTGTTTTGAGATTTAGCGTTGTCTATTTCATTTGAGTTTGTTGTTGTAATGCCCATCATTTTTTATTTTTTTTTAAATTTATTATAACCCTTCTCCTATTTGTTTAGGTAAAAATAAAAAATAAATAAAAAAAAAAGTTAGTACAACCGAGGTCGTCTCTCCTTTTAGCCTTTTAGGTGTGGTTTTTAGCTTGTATATGCCTTATTTAGAAAAAGAAAAAAAAAAAAACCCTCAAGACAACCTTCCACATCTGTTGTTGAGGTTGATTGACGTGTGCTTTTATAAGCTCCATGCCTTCTCTTCCAATCAACAATTTCTTGAAAGTTGAAAGTCATAGATTTGTGAGTCAAACTTGTATTTCACACCCTCTTGACTCTCTGTATTTGTGGTCCTCTAAATATAAGAAAAAATATAAAATAGTTTCATCAACGGCGGTTTTTAAAAGAGCTTCATGATGTTTAAAATGTGCTAAAGTGGTCTATTAAATTATTAAAGTGTGTCAAATAATGCCACATTTTTTATTATATTCCACATTTCTATTTCTTTAAAAAATTGAAATAAAAAATTAATAAAATAAAAAACTAAATTAAACTATTTTTTAAACAAAAAAAAAAAAAAACAAGGGGTGTATACATAAAATAAAAAATTAGTCATTGTAATTAGCCTAAATTACAAATCACTCGTGCAATATTAAAAATAGGGATAAATGTAAAATCAGACCATGTGGTTGGCCTAAATTACAAATCACTCAATGTTTTATGAAAGTGAAATTAGAAGTTTTTGGGATATGTCAAAAAAACAAATTAGTCCCTAAAATCAAATTCTATTAAAACATTTTACTAATTAGGTTAGATGTCACGTCAACACCAATAAAACGGCGACACGTGTCATTCTTAATAAAAAAATATATAAATACATTATACGAAAAAAATTAATTTTCTATTTTTTTTAAATTAATTAATTTTTTTAGTTTTTTATTTTATTATTATTTTTTTTAATTTCAATTTCTAATAGAATAAGGATATTATAAGAATATAATAAAAAAAAACGTGGCATTTTTAACACAATTTGATAGTTTGATGGACCACATTAGCACATTTTAAACATTATGAGGCTCTTTTAAAAATGATTGTTCAGGAGAGTATGAATATTAGAGTATGAATATTTAGAGGATGATCTTATTTACTAATCTCAAAATCTATTTCTTAGGACTTTTGATTCTCAAGAGCAATTTTAAAACATTTTTCCTTTTACTATAAAGTAAAAGTAAAAGTTAAAATAGAAGTTATTAACTCCACCAAATACAATTAGAAATTCACCTGATTATAATTGCTGAACTGTACAAGAAAAGCAAATGAAATTTCTGATGATGTAAGTTTAAAATTCGCTTAGAATTTTTTTTTTTTTTTTTACCGAGCAGGGTCACTTTTTTACCAACCTTTGAACATTAAGAGACACCCCTCAGAGCATCTCTAGCAAGAGTTTTCATTTTACTACTCAAAATACAAATTTTTTTCATTTTAGCTACTAGTTTTTCACTACACACTCAAACAAGAACATCTATTTTAACTATCTACTTTAATTAAATATTATTTTTCAGTATTATTTTATTAATTTTTTTATTATTTTTTGTCTTCCCTATAAAAAGAGATAAAGAGAAAAGGAGAGAGAAAATATTAAAAAAATAGAAAAAAAATATAAAATATAATAAAATATCACTTACAAGTTGGTACAGTCATTTATAAATATGAAAATTTATTGTAGCAATAGTAAGAAAACCTTTTGGCGAGGATGCCACAAAAAAAAAAATATTAACACCAATCATTTCTCTTAATAGTATATAAGCATGCAGTATTATTAGTCCGTATAAGATGAGTGTAATAAATGTGTAGAAAAATTAGTATTACCCAATTTAGTTAGTTGGATTGAAATAGAGCCGAAAGAAGGGTACCAAAAAAAGGAATCAAACGCAAGTTGCCTTAATTGGTACATGCATATACATTATACACACTAAACTCGTCTGGTGAGTGATGTAAAATGTAATGAGTGCTCCAACCAATTTGAGTTGAGACTTTTTGAAGATGATGACCACTCAACATTTTGGCTCTTATCAATCAACTTGACTGGTGGTGGTGGTACAGATTGTCAAATGCCTTCAAACAATTAATTGATTATATATTTAGCAATACAAAAAAATATTAGGTTAATTAATTGCAGATATATTATTAATCACATATGTCCCTACAAGAATCATGAGTAATTTGATTTTTCTTTTCGGAAAATTTCACTTATGACCCTTGAACTATCAGGGATTTTGAAAACTCACTAAGTTTTAAAAACTCTAAATTTCACTCTGTAAACTTTTAATTCGATGTAGTGTCCGTCAGATTTTAAACATTAAAGTGATAAAATGACCTTTATACCCCTATTTTTTGTAATTTTTTTTTTTTAAAAAAAAAAACGATATTTAAAATGTAATTTGATCTTTTTAGTCATTTCCGTTAAAAGTTAACAGCTGAATCTGACGAAGGATGGTCAATTGAATCAAATAGAAAGTTTATAGAATTAAATTGAGAGTTTTTAAAATTTGAAGAAATCTTTTCAAAGGACATAATAATTTAAGTGTTTAAAGTTTCCTATTTTTATTCTTTTTCTTTACTATGTTAATGCTAAATTAATCATGATTAGCACTTGGCTTGCATTGGTGTAGATGACGCAGAAGGGGTCACATCCACCCAAAAAAGGTATAGAAGAGAAAGGCTTTTGAGGAAAAAATAGGGGCAGCTCATGGTGATAGGGAAAGGGCAGCCAGGGGAAGGAGGACGAGGTCCCATGTCTCTTTTATCTTTTTGTTTTTCTGTGTGGTGCAAATGGGTGTGTGGTGGGGTCCATCATTTGGTCATTTCTGTTCTGCAAGATTCCAAGGCCTTTTTGGGTCCCATTTTTGTTCAATGATTTGGAGAACAATTGATGCTGACACCAGGAATTATTTAGCCTTTCATCCTCTTAAATATCTGTACTTTCCGGGTGATTTTGGTTTAGTAAGATTCTTATCTTGTCTCTTTCATTTTATTTTATTTTATTTTATTCAAAACTTGTGCTGCTACTATTCATACACCTCCCATTGTTAATACACTGTTCATCGGGGGCAGGATTTGCAAGAAAGAAAAAGGGAGGTTTAAAGGGGTTCTTTACGACTGGATCCAGCAAGAGCACTCTTTTGCTCAACTTAGTTTGGTGAAGGATAAGGCAAATTAGGTGTCTCTAGATAGGTTGTTATCCCCCGTCCTTCCTCTTTAAGATTATAGGAATTTTTACCAATAATTTGTTGTTGACGTGACAATTCCTCAAGTCTGTCGTATGGTGTGTGAGCAGGCAGTTGATTGAACTGGCTAAGTGAGAAATCAGCTATTAAGTGTTACATCTTAGCAAGAGTGTACCCGAATCGTTGCGGGTAAAAAAAATTCATAACCATTATTTTCAAATTAACTGGTTTAGATTTTGTCACCTGAATAATTATTACATGTGATGTGATAAATAAATTACGATGAAAATTTCTGTACCCAGGACCGGGTAACTTTTGATTTAACGTAGAAATCGGCGCTCCGCCAAAGTGTCTACCTAATTCCATTCAAAATCTAAATTACATAGCACAAATCTGACAATAGTTTTTAAAAAAAATGCAAATTGTACAACATTTCATTCTACCTTCATCACCTAGATAAGTTATCAAAACTACGACTTCTTAAAACAGTCAAGAGGGAAGAGGGGCTAATAACAATGTCACGATTCGTCTTCATCAGCTTCGGCGGCAGCAATCTCAGAATCTAATTTGTTTATTAGCTGGTCACTGACATGTTTTGCCACAGATATCATGTCGAGAATGATGCTAGGATCTAAGCCTGCACCACCTCGTTTAGTCAGCCCACAAATGTGTCCTTTCCTGTTGACTGAAATAGAGACGGCGGAGTTCATTTGGGATTCCTCTTCTGAAGTGGCATCTACAATATAGTGCCTACCCGCCTATAAAACAGAAGGGCAATGCTTAACTGGGGAAAGAAAAAGACATTTGCAGCTTATGAAAAGATTACATCTAAAAATGTAGTTTTGTCACCTTTGTTAATGTAACGATGACAGGGATGTTTGATGTGTCAAACTGCAGAAATTCTTCGTCACTAATATCAACCTCTGGTTGCTGATCGCCTGACGCACCAACTGCAACATTAACCCTTGGAATGCCTGTATTGCTCAAAGCAGCCTTCAGGAACAAAAAGAATAAGATACATTAGTTTTCAGCTTCTGATAGCAGAGAGGTCATCAACTGCATACCATGCCTCTGATCATGAAAGTCATAGGAGAATAAAAATGTTAAAAGTTTAGATTTCTGCCATCATGGTAAAGGAGATACAAGATAGGTACAAGGCTTGTTTTGAATTCTGTATATCAAATGGAAAAACTTATCAGAAAGGACAAAGCTCAGTGAATTTGAAGTTCAACCAATTAGTTTTGATATGTTTCGAGCACATAAGATACAGCTTGTCTGCGGACTATACTAATCACTCCTCATGGCTTTTTAAATTAAAAGAAAATTTAAATTGCAAATGTGTAAATATATGTGAAGAGAAACTACCTTAATAGCAGCGCCTAGGGCATCTAGCAGATTCCCATCTGAACTAATAACAAGGCAATCAATATAAAGATCCCAGCAAATTTTTCCCTCCACAACTATTAGAGATGAGAGATCAATTCCAGCCCCTGGGAAAAGTTAAATAAGATCTCTATACTATCAACTTAAGTAAAGGCAGAACGTACATTACAGGGTGTGAACAGCCAAAATGATAGAATGCAGACGTAGAGCAATATATTTATGGTTTCTTCTCTTGCTCTAATTAGATTCATACCAGCTCCACTTTTACCACCCAAGAGACAACGCTGAAGAGCAACTGAGAGTTCCATTGACAACTCATCACCCCCTCTACCCTGGGTAACATGTAAGGTATAGAATTAAATTTAAAAACACATACATAGGTACATATATACACCTGTGCGCGCGTGTGTAGACATGTGTGTATGTGTGCGAATGCATAAATGATATTGAAGTACTTCTAGATTAGAGGGAAAAGGGGAAGCAACAAAAACCATAGACCAAAATTAGGGCAAAGCAATGAATCATGCTGGAATTATCAAATTGCATTCCTTAAGACAAGCATTTCACACAATGAATATTTTTATTATTCTTAAAATTACTACAAAGGATCAAAAATATAAAAACCAAGAGGTCTATATGAGCTAAATCAACAAAACAAATAAAATTAGAAGATAGCAGAAAATCAAGGAACACAAACCTCAAACATTGGTTCTGCAGTTGGACTGCAGTCAACATATATGGTGACCTTTCCTTTGTCAGGTTGCAATGAACTCGGCTTTCCAAGTTCAGCCTGCATTTATAGAAATTAGAAGGCAACTTATTACAAGTATCCACCAGAAGATCTCACACTAGGAGCAAAATGATTAGTCAGTGTCATTTAAAAAATACAAACAGAAGATCCAGCATCTAAAAGATGAAATACCTTCACACTGGAAATAACATTTGTTGCCCCCATCCTGACTCTTGCTGAACCATTTGCCTGCCATGAAGTCCATGAAATTACAATTACATAGAACCGGCAGAAGTTCAGTTTGTCTGCTAGAAAACAAACCAATGGGTGTATAAGGAACTAAAGCAAACTATCATGCAACCCAAATACAACCTGATTCTAACTGATTGGCTTTTGGTATATAAATCCTTTTATATCGTTGAGACAACATATTGGCGTATTTGAAAAGAAAGTTATACCTGGGGTATAAATCCAGTTTCAACACAAATAGGACGGTAAGTTAATCTCTTTCGACCATCAGAACGAAGGTCTTGAGCAATACCACCCTGTATGAAGTGCTTTTCTCCAAGAGATAGTCCCACCATTCCTGCACATACATATAGAGAATGAAAATTTGATTACATCATAGAGGGAACAAAAGGAAAAAAAGAAAATGTAGAAGGAAAACATTAGGTCAACAAAACCCCCTAAGTGATGTGAATAGCACCCTAACTTCATAATGTCATAAATCCCAACCAACCCAATTAAAATCAAGCAAAAATAAAGTAAACAAATATAAAAATTTGGGCTTGGGTCCACACCAGTACGCGAAGAAAACTGGGTGGAGATTCAGATCTGGTGAACGAACCACAAGGCTGCTGGAGGGCTGGGCAGGAACCACCACTCACAGAGACAGAATATGGTTTTCACAATCTTAATCTAAAGAAAAGTATTTGGAGGGGAAAGTTGTTAGCTTCAGAGAGCTCCTACTGTTTTCCGAGCGACGGCAAGATGAAGGGATTTGATTAATCAATGCCTCAAGGCAGCCTGCATATCTCTTCCACCTACAAACTATATATAATAGAGAGGAGAGAAAGCATTGGCTCCATTTCTTAATTCTTATGGTTCTTAAAAAGGATTTAGGATAGCTGGAGAACAGAAAAAAGAACTGGAAAAAAAAAAAATATAGGGCTGAATACAGATCATGCTATTATCCTTGGACTCCTTTATTTAATTAAAAAAAATTAAATACTACCATTTTTTATAATTAATCAACAAATATCATTAAAAGCAGGCACCCCTAAGTATATTCAAAAGGAACAGCTAGAAAGAGGAAACAAAAAGAACAAAGAAACCCAGCCAAAAGTCACACAAGCCCACAGCACTAGCCAAAATGAAAACCCCCACCCCCACCCTTAAAACCCACAAAAACCACAAGAATACACCCTCCAAAATGCACAATCCAAACCTCAACAAAACTACCCAACAAACAACCCTCTCACGAGAGAGGATTGAGACCTCAATTATACAAGAACATTGACAGAACGCTCTTGCCTTTACGGCTAGAGCAATCACCCCTAGCATCAATGTTTATGGAACATTCCAAAATTTGTAGTCCCCTTTTGCCTTTTGTACCACATTTAGAAATTGCCAAAACCTCATGACGATGTTCCTCTTCAAGAATTGTCAAAAGATCCAACAACTGTTTCTCATGGCCCACACATGAGATCCTCACAATAGGAGCAATCTCCTTCGCGCATTGCACATTGCACATTGAAGGAAAATCAAAGCTTTGTTACTGTATACTCTATATACTGTTCGAGTCTTCGTAGAAGGATTCCAATCAAACAACACACGGAAAAAAAAATACATATATATATCCTAAAAGCCAAAAAGAACATATTTCACAAAATTACCCAAAAACAAAAAAAAAAAAAAAAAAAAAAAAAAAAAAAAAGTACCTAAGGAACAAACGATTCTTCAGAGAAAGACCATGAAAATAAAATCCTGTGGGCTCTAAAACGATGAGTGAATAGTATGTAGGCCAAACATGCCACAATTACTCTGAGAATGAGAGAATGAGGGAGAGAGAGAGAGGGAGACCCTTTTTGACTGTTCTATAGGAGTTGTCTTTAGCTACAAGGTGCTTCCAAACAAGAGAGAGGGAGAGAGGGGAGACCGAGAGAGAGAGAGAGAGAAGAAGAAGAAGAAGAAGAAGAAGAAGTGTGCCTTTAGGTTTAGGTTTTTTAATTTTTTCACTTTTCCTTTCTTTCTTTTTTTAATCACCCTTGGATCAAACGGATTGACCCACTTGAAATGAATATAAATGAGAGTCATTAGGGGTGGGTATCGGTTTGGTTCGGTTCAGAAAAGTCATTTTTGGTCAGTTAACCAAAATTGTCAACTAAATCGGTTAATTCACCGATTGCATTTCGATAACAAAGTATTTCAAATTTTTCGGTTAATCAGTTAACTGTGGGCCTTTTTAATTGGGCCAACGCTATTTTTAAATGGGCCAAAAATTGGTTGTTTTGGGAGCAAAACTTTTTTTTTGGGTTAAAAAGACTAAAATAACTTATTGAACATGTTTTTTAGGGCTAAGATCAATCTTGAGTGCCCAAATTTGTTTTTTGGGCTAAAATAATTTATTGAACATGTTTTTTGGGCTAAATAACAAATTTACTATACATGCTTGGAGCTTTAACGAAGGTTTTTAATTGGTTTTTTCTGTTCAGTCCTCGATTGTAAAGTTTTTTTTGTTCTCATGGTTTTAAATTGGTATGCAGTTCACAAATTGGTTACAAACTTACAAGCTTTAACAAAGGCAAAATAATGGTATTTTCACACATATTTTTTCAGAAAGAACTTTGAATAATAAATAAACAGTTTGAAAATTTTGTTTTAATGGAAAATTGCAGGATATAAAATTGATTCTCTACATAGAACCTACAAAAATGGGTAGATTCAGACAATCCCAAACCTTAGCAAACTTAGAATCCATCAAAGAATAATAAATAAAGTCTCAACTAAGCCACCTCCAACATGGATTACCTTCAATTCCTTAAATTTGCTTCTTTCAATAATCAAACAAATCAAAACATAAACATAATGATCAACATAAAAGAGTAAAAGACCACAAATAAGTAATATCAATTAAGAAAGCAATAAGAATATAAGATGCAAAAAACTTAATCAAACAACAATCAATCTTCTGGAAAAAAAAAAAAAGCCAATGAATACACCCCATGCACCCAGCCTATACATCATACCTAACGATCCTAAACAACCAAAACCTGACACAAACAGAGAAGAAAAACAAGGGCCCAACAGCAAAATAAATTTAGGGGTGTAAACGAGCCGAGCTTGGCTTGTCCGCGCTCGGCTCGTTTACTTTGAGGCCAGGCTCGAGCTCGACACGAGCCTAGAAATGTTGCTCGAGCTCAAGCTCGATTAATTTTGGGATGTATATCTACATGCATTTGGCAAAAATGATTCAATCCTAGAATTCAATATTATGTGAAAGACCAACACCCATCTGTTAGATACTTTTTCTGCTCTAATTTCATCAAACACAAACCATAATTCAGTAAAAAACAGAAACCCCAATACCTATCTATCCAAAAATATTTACACATTTTTCTGGGCAACCAAACAAACACATCAAACGGCAAAACCCCAAACCACCCACCACCCAAGAAGAAACGGAGAAAAAAAAAAACCCAAAAAGAAAAGAAAAACCCACAAATCTTATCACCTACTCCGCCTCCGACCCACGGCGTACTGCGAGAGTGAAACGACCTCCGAGAGCGGCGTGGACAGCGGGGTTGGCAGCGGCAAGTTCCTGGAAACCGGGCACGAGCCGTTCAGCTTCAGCCAGGCGTCGAGGTGTGTGGTTGCTGCGGTGGTGGTGGTGGTTGCTGTTGGGGGCACTGGGGGAGTGGTGAGAGCGGCAACAGAGATAGGAGGCGAGGAGGATGGTGGAGACTCTGAGAGGAGAGTCGAGAGCATGGAGACATCAGAGATATAGATTCAGGTTAAATTTGGGTTCTCTAATTTGCAACCGTTGGATTTGGAAAAAAAATTAAATTTTAAATATTAACGGTTCGATTCGTTTTACCAAAAGCTTATCTCATGTGGCTGTCTCTACTTAGACCTGGTGTGCTTGTTCAATATAATCCATTGACTACATATACGTTTTCAACATTTAATATTACTCGTCAGATTAAATCAAACAAGGCAAGCTTACAGTGTCTCTGTTACGAAAAAGGATCCACTTCATTTCAAAATTCCTCAATTTCCTCTATTTAGTGTATTTTGAAGGGTATTGCATTTAATGCACTACCATCATTAAAATTTTTGGACAACACTATTCTTCAAAATGCACTAAATAAAGGAAATTGAGGAATTTTTTTTTTTTGAAGTAGAAATTTAGGGATTTTGAAATGGGCTCTGTTACACCATATACATACTTGATAGCTGTCATTCATTAATATCATGCAACGGCTATTAGATCATCAAAACATTTTGGAGGGCGAGAATCAACTGACAAAGCACACGCATTACAGAATTAATTCTGGAATATATTCGCTTGGAATTAATCCTCTATGTGCGCCTGATAGTGAGACCAGTTTCATGCAAGCATAGTAGATAATCTAGACCGTTTATTAGGATCTTGACTTTCTTATTCAATTTAGAACGTTAGATTAATGAGCTTATTATGTCATGTGGAACACCATATAATTCTTTCAAATTGGTTTACACTTATATACCGTAGATCAAATTCAACGGCCAAGATTAAATTCAATTAAATTGGACAGCTACGATTAAATTCAATAAAAAATTCAAAATTCAAAATTTAGGAATTATGAATAAAAATTGTGTTATGTAGTATTATTTAGGGTCAGTTTGTTATTTCAATTTCAATAATTATGATTTTTAAAATTGTGTTTTTTTCAATCACGTATTTTTTTTTCTTATTTTAGATTAAGTATTTTGTAAATCATAACGTAAAACACTTTATGTTAAAATGTATAGTATTATTTATCATATTATATATAGTATTATTTCGTTAATATGTTAAAATGTTAATGCTTAACATGGGTCAAGCATATAATGTCAATATTAATATATATTCTATTTTATATGTAAACATTTATATACTTATATGATTGTATCATTATATGGGTCAATATTAATTTTTATATACTTATATTTTATGATCCCATGATCACAATTCATGACATATATATAATTTAAATTCAAATTGTTATGTTTTTACTTACTACAAATTGTGATTATAATGTATAAATTATAAGAAACACATTAGTTACTTAATTATTAATCATTTAAGTTTAATCTAGTGGTAATGCTTAAACTCTAAGTCCTAAATTCATCATAATGTAATATGAGGAATTGTTATGAGGAATTGCTTACGTAACAATTTGCGGGAAGTAAAAATTGTTAAGTTTTTACTTACTGCAAATTGTGATTATAATATATAAATTATAAGAAACACATTAGTTACTTAATTATTAATCATTTAATTTTAATTTAATGGTAATGCTGAAACTCTAAGTCCTAAATTCCTCACAATCTAATAGTCATACATTCATAATTAAATTATATGATCATATTATCTCACAATCTATATTAATACTATCTTAGATCTAAGATCATATGATATACGTTTTTTAAGAATAAAGTATCTAATTATAATGCATTGATTAAATAACACAATAACTTATGCAGATATACCATATGATTATATAATAATTAATGATATTATCAAATATTTCTTATTATTTACTATATATATACAACATATATGTATGTTGTATATGTATATACAACATATATATATGCAACATACATGTATGTTGTATATATATATATATTGAGTAATGTTTACTATCTATTGTTATTTGTTACTTATTAAAAAATATACGAACCGAGCAAGACGAGCCTTATACGAGCTATTCACGAGTTTAGCCGAGTCGAGCCGAGCTTGCTTCGTTTAATATTTGTGCCAGGATTCGTGTTCACGAAACACTTCATTTAATGTTTGAGTCGAGCACGAGTTCGCTCGCGAGTGGCTTGCTCTCTTAACATCCCTAACAGCAATACAAATTTCAAGAATAATTACAGCAATTAGCAAATGCTTATCCAAAAGAAAAAAAATTACTTGCAGGAAAAATCAAGGTTGCATAAAAAAATAAAATCTATCATTTTCATTCCCAAGTATTTCTAAATCCTAATAATATAAACAAACTCCAAAATAAATGCAAAATCAAAGAATCAAAATCTAAACCCTCAATTAGTTCAAAAACTAAAAATCAAAGAAAATGAAGTAACTCGAAAAAACTATACCTGAAAAGACGAGAGACGACGGGAGACAAGAGAGAGATAAGGCGGCTTGCCGCTTGCAATGAGAAAGCGAGGGAGACGATGGTAAATTTAAGCCACCGGAGAGACGAGAGAGAGACATGACAAGAGACGAGAGCGAGACACGATGGCTTGCCGCTTGCAAAGAGAAAGCGAGAGAGGGAGTCGACAGACGGCCGCGGGAGGCGAGCGAGAGAGAGAGAGAGAGAGAGAGAGAGAGACGGCCGCGCGGCATGACAGAGAGAGGCAGGAGGCAGGGGCCGCAGGAGAGCTGGAGTGTGGAAAGGGCCGCAAGGGTGAGGAGTTAGGGATTAGGAATAAAGTTTAGTTTATATCCAAGCTTAAAACGACGCCATTTTGAGTTTCAATTAATTAATTTTTTTTTTTAAATGTCAAACCGACGACGGTATAAAAAATTTATACAGATTTTTGAACCACAAAAATCGATTGACGGTTAATTTCGGTCTAGTCGTTGTTGATAGACGGTCGGTAATCGGTAGGCGGTTAATTTGCCCACCCCTAAGACTCATGTATAAGTTGACTCGTTATGACCCGAACTCGTTATAACTTAGGGTAATTACTTTTTTTCCTCATGAATTATCATCTTCTGTCAATATCCCACATGAACTACCAAACTTACCGCCCAACCACATCAAAGTAGCATTTTCTCAAAATCTCGATTCCGTCTGACAAACTCGTTAAATCAGACGATCAACCCGTTACATGGGCTCCCACATGCCATTTTATCAATTTCTATTCCGCTTTTGCCCTCACTTTGGATTGTTAAACCAAACTGGAGTATTTTACTCTACTCACCACGTGTAAGCGCACAGTTAAATGAAAAAAAAAAAAAAAAACATCATTAAGAGGAATCGTCTTCTTCGTCCTCCAACATTCACAGGCCTCATCAAAAAAAAGTTATGGTTTTTTTTTTTTCCTTATCTCAAGTAGAAATATCATGTTCATTGAAGAGTGAAGCAACATCTGGGGAGCCCATTTGCCGTTGTGGAGTACCTGCATGTTTGAAGACTTGCTCTACAAAGAAAATTACAGACAGAGGTTCTACGGTTGTGTTAATTATGATGTAAGATTATGTTCATTATTTGAAATTTTATTGAAATTTCTCTTCTTTTCTCTTCTTATTCATAAGGGGTAATTATATTTTCCCCCCCATGAACTACCATTCAATTACCATATACCCCCATCAACTACCAACTTTACATTACGACCCCATCAAACTACTATTTCGTTACCAAAACCCCCCTTTTGTCAGTTAGGAATGAGCAACTTTTGGCATTTTCCTGGATTTTTTTTTTTATTATTGTCTTTGTAGTTGTGTTTTGGGGCAACTATTATCACTACAAAAAACATACAGTTTATTGACGTGGCAAACAATAACTTATATTTGCCACATCAATAAATTTTGATGTGTCAAAGTAGACACATCAAAAAAAACTTTTTTGATGTGTTAGATTTTCACACGTCAAAAAGTTTTTGATGTGCCAACCTAACACGTCAAAAAGTTTTAATGTGTTAGGATGACACGTCAATAATTTTTGACGTGTTAACCTAATATGTCAAATTTTTTTTGAAAATTTACAATTAATTATAATTAGGTATATATGTATTAAAAAAAAAATAATGTAGTGATTTAATTTTAATGGGCGTGAAAAATAATGTAGTGATTTAATTTATCATATTAGTATAAATTAATTGGTATATATGTATACATATATATCACATGCATGCCAATTAATATCACACACACACACACACACACACACACACACATATATATATATATATATATATATATATATATATAATCATACTATATATTAATGTATGCCAGGAAATTATCATGCATATATATAATATTAATTATCATATGCATGCATAATCATACTATTGTATACCAATTAATTAATATAATCAACCATTTCATTAATATTAATTTGAATATGATATTAATTATGATGCATAAATGATCAGTCTAGTAATATTAATATCTAGAATATTAAATTATTTATTCTCTAATTAGTTTTAAGTATATTGAATGGATAATGCATGTGTTATATATATAAGATGAAAAAATGATCATATAATAGAATACATAAATTATATATATTAAAATTTAAAACTTTAAAAATTTTAGTTAATGGTATTTTTTGACGTGTCACATGTCATTATTAGACACGTCAAAAATTATAATTAAAATTAATTAGGTTGTAAAAAATTAAGATTTGAATTGAAATGAAAAATTAATTTTATCATATTAGTATAAATTAATTGGTATATACGTATATATCACATGCATGCCAATTAGCTAGTATCATAATCATATACTATTGTACAATTAATATTATTACATGCATATGAATCAAACATTTCATTCATATATGATATGAAATTATCATGCATAAATCATTCTAGCTAGTAATATTAATTAATTAATTAAACAAATGAATTTTCTTATCTGTATATCTAGAATATTAATTTGTTTATTCTCTAATTAGTTTTAAGTATATTGTATGGATAATGTGTTATATAAGAGAAAAAAATGATATAATAAATGATATAAATTAAGTAAATGAAAATTAAATAAATGATATAAATAAATTAGGTAAATGATATAAATTAAATAAATTAATAAATGATATAATTATTAAAAAATGAAAAAATGCACGTGGCACGTCGAGAGCTTTTTGACGTGCCGTGTGGCACGTAAAAAAGTCTCCTCGGGAAGGCGCGTACAGCTGCCTTCCCTTACAACTGCTTTTCCTCTTTTTTTTTTTCTTT
>NC_081547.1:12660524-12661638 GCF_901000735.1 Corylus avellana | reverse complement strand
AAATCTATGACTTTCAACTTTCAAGAAATTGTTGATTGGAAGAGAAGGCATGGAGCTTATAAAAGCACACGTCAATCAACCTCAACAACAGATGTGGAAGGTTGTCTTGAGGGGTTTTTTTTCTTTTTCTAAATAAGGCATATACAAGCTAAAAACCACACCTAAAAGGCTAAAAGGAGAGACGACCTCGGTTGTACTAACTTTTTTATTTTTTTATTTTTTATTTTTAAATAAACAAATAGGAGAAGGGTTATAATGAATTTTAAAAAAAAAATGATGGGCATTCCAACAACAAACTCAAATGAAATAGACAAAGCTGAATCTCAAAACAGAAAATAAGAATTTGGTTCATAAATGATCCCAAAAAGGTTATAAACGATCGGATCCTCCAGATCTTGGGCAAAAGTTAAGAAAATTACCGCATAAAACAGTATAAGCACCAAAATAGAATGCGCGGGTAAGGGTATGATTATCGTGAGACCCTTTAACTCTACCTGAATCGAAATCCCTAATGCAAGGGATACGAATAGGAACATAACCTTCGAGATACCCTTCCACCCTACTCAAACCCTACTTGGCAACAACAACAACCCTAAGGAGATGGAGGGGGAAGGGGGATGGCCCTGTCAGGAACTAAAAACTTTTTAATCAACCTTAAACTCTATTGACATGCAATACCATAATGCTTACACAACCCCAACAGTACAAAAAACTTAAACACATGCATATATCATCCAATCCATCCTCATGCATCACTAAAAAAAAAACGTATAAAAGTGATAACTTTCATCATTCGTTACCCATTATTTAAACATCATGAACAAGAGTTTGGAAATATTGTTTTAAGGTTATCTTGCTACCGTATTACCACAAAACAAAAACCCATTTTTTATGCTCATGTCTTTACATGTAAAAATCAATTTCTTCAAGGTAAATTATCATGTTACCCCTTTAATATTTAAATGAAGAGTTAAACATAAGTAAATACAAATTTAAATAGTAAAAGCTGGCTAAAAATGAAGGATTAAAAGCATAGGTTAGGTTCGTTACCTCAAAGTAAGGTTTCTTTAAACCTTAGGGATGAAAAACTCTCTCTCTCCTCATTTTTCTCTCT
>NC_081547.1:12652415-12660424 GCF_901000735.1 Corylus avellana | reverse complement strand
ATAATTCATTCATTACAGTTAGTGACGGTTTTATATTAAAGAAAAAATAATTTGATGAATATTGGTAAAGTTAATTTACCTCTCTACAGGATATATCCACCTATACTGCACTGGTCCACCGAGTCGGCATTCACGGACAAGATGCACAACCAAGTGAACCATCACAGTAAAAAAACTTAGGGGGAAGGCCCGTTCCATCTGACACAAAGTAATATAAATGTCACCCTCTAGTTGGTCCATATCATCTTGTGTCAGTGACGTTGAACATAGGCCCCTGAAGAATGCAGACATCCCGACAAGTGGTCTAACCACGTTTCCTGGCAATGATCCACGCAATGCAATAGGGAGAAGTTGTTGCATAATTATGTGACTGTCATGGCTCTTCAAACCGAATATCATACAATCACTAAGTTGTACACATCGAAAAATATTCGAGGCATATCCGTCCGACACCCTTATATTTCGAAGCACATTTAAAAAATGTGTTTTTTCGTCCTTAGACATCGTGTGGCAAGCTGCGGGCATATATGTTTGACCATCCTTGCTCGTGTACGGATGAAGTGTATGTCCCAACCCCATTTCTTGCAAGTCTGTGCGGGCTTGGATGTTGTCCTTCGTTTTTCCTGGAATGTCTAGTAATGTGCCAAGAATGTTGTCCATCACATTTTTCTCAATGTGCATGACATCAAGGTTGTGCTGCAATAGATTATCTTTCCAATACGGCAACCTAAAGAAAACACTTTTCTTCTTCCACAATACGTTAGCAGTCTCACCTTCTCTTTCTGTAGGCCCACTCTTCTTCTGTTTCTTGTCTTTTTTCTTATTATCCGTCCTTGTCTTACCGGCATTCTCATCCCATATGCCATATCTTGTAATTGTCTAAGAATTTCATCTCCACTTGGCACATCGGGGGCACATTCAAATTCTTGTTTGCCGTCAAATGTTCTTTTATTCCTCATCCACGGATGATCCATGGGCAAGTATCGCATGTGCCCCATATAACAAAATTTCCTGCCGTGTTTTAACTGCCTGGACCTCGTCGAGTACATACAGCAGGGACATGCCTTCTCACCCCTGTTAGGCCACCCAGACAAATCTGCGTATGCCGGGAAGTCATTAATTGTCCACATCAACTGCGCCTGCAGCATAAAGTTCTTTTTTTTGGACACGTCAAATGTGCGTACACCTACAGTCTATAGTTCCTGTAACTCCTCAATTAAGGGTTGTAGGTAGACATCTAGATCCATTCCAGGTGACTTTGGGCCCGGAATTATCGGAGATAGTATAAATGACGTTTGTTTCATGCACATCCAAAGAGGCAAGTTGTACGGTACAAACATTACATGCCAAGTGCTGTGGGATGTGCTTATGTTCCCGAATGGATTAAATCCATCCGAGGTTAGTCCAAGCCTGACGTTCTTGCTGTCCGCCGAAAAGTCTGGATGCAAATTATCGAATGCCTTTCATGCTTCACCATCGGCCGGATGCCTCAATACACCATCCTTAGTCCAACTTTCTTCATGCCACCTCATATAAGGAGCAGTATGCTCTGACATAAACAATCTCTGTAGTCGTGGTATGAGTGGAAACCACCGCAACACCTTGACCGGGCGTTTCTTACTCGATGATATGGGTTGACCATCCTCATCCAACATAATTTCATCATTCCACTTAGATACTCCACAAACAGTACATGTATCCAAATCCTTATTGTTTTTCCAGAATAACATACAATTATTACGACACGCCGGGATCTTCTCATACCCGAGGCCCATGTCCCTTAAAAACTTTTTCGCCTCATATGTATTAACCGGCAAAGCTTCATCATTATGAGGCTGCAACTGATTGATGAACTCAAGAAAATATGAAAATATTGCGTTACTAAGTCCGCCAACACACTTCAAATTGTACAGATGTACAGTAGCACTAAGCTTGCTATGTTTGGTCCCATCATGAAGTGGCTTCTTTGCCTTCTTAAGCAAGTTATTGTACTTTAGTACGTCACCATCGTCGGCTTCTTCATTCACAGTTTCTTCATTCCCCTGCACCGCCACTTCAGGCTCACAATTGTCTCCCATGACACCGTGTATGCCGAATAGATCACGCAACATTGACTGCATGTTTTCACCTTGTGCTGTGCTTATACCCTGATCTGTGATCGTGGTAGTCGAAATAGAGACTGCAACAGAAGACCGGACAGGCTTCTCCCCGTGATAATATCAGGTTTTGTATGCAGTCATTATTCCCTTACCCCCTGTCAAGTGGTCAAATACCAAACCCGCGCGGGTGACGCTGCTTATTACGACACACCTTACAGGGGCAGTGAATTTTTTCATTAGGGATTGTACAGTTCCTAACTGCAAAGTCTACGAATGATCTACACCCGTCTCTGTATTCCCTCATGCCCCTAGACTTTGTCATCCAACTCTTGTCCATAGCTTTAGTTACTAGAACTCTAACTGAATAAAATAAATCTAAGTTAATTAGTTAGATGTTATTTATTTTTATTTTTTATTTTTGTGTATTTCTTTAAGTACATCGTTTCAATTTTTTGTTTATTTTTAACAAATAAACACATACATTGAGTTTTAATTATAACATCTACATAATCTAAATTTGCAAAACCTAAACAAAATTAAGGTCAAAATTTAAAAACATTTGACGTGCCACATGGGGACCCTAGATAAAATATATGTGGCTATCTTATTTGCTGCAATTTTTTTGTTTTCGTTTTTTATGACATTTACATAATTTAAATTTGTAAGACCTAAAATAATTTTCTTATATATGGGGACCCTAAATAAATTAGATATAGCTAGCTAGGTTAAATGTTGGTTTTCTTTTTCCGTTTATTATAACATTTATGCATTTGTATGGGAAGTGTAGATAAAATAAACCCAGCAACCTATGTTAGTTATTTTTTACTTTCTTTTTTCGATCTTAGCATTTACATACTTATTCTAAATTTACAAAATCTAATCATAAATTAACAACCAAAATAGATATGCATTTCTTATTTGTGTATTTTTTTCTTTTTTTTTTTCTTTTTTTTTTGGTTACGATAATGTGCAAAAGCAAAACCTACACAAAATATGGGTTTAAATGTAAATGCAAAATCGTGTACAAAAAACTAATTTCAAACTATAAGGGTATGTAATTTTGCATGCATGTATGCAAATACATTAAACAATATTTTCACCATATACAAAACATATATGTCAAACAAGTAATACATAACATATATCTTAAGCAAATAAATTAATTAGCTAACATGTAAAAAGAATTTGCTAATATAACTACATCAACAATATATATATATATATACCTGATTTTTTAGAGTCGTCGATCAGAGAACGCGTGGTCGCCGGAGGGAGCAGCGGCAGTGACGGGCGCCGGTGAGAGAGAGAACCACCGAGGGAGAGAGAGAGAACCACCGAGAGAGAGAGACAACGTGAAAAATAGGCCTGGAGAACGGCCGAGCTGAGAGAGACGACGCGAGTGAGAGAAATGTTGCAGAGGGCTGATCGAGAAAAAAAAAGGCGGATGATTTGGGTCTACAGTTTGAGTTGTGCGGGGGAGAGAAAGAAAGAAAGGGAAGAAGGAGGGAAGAAGGAAGAAGAAAGAAGAAAGAAAGAAAAAAAGAAAAGAAAAGAAAGTCGTAAGGGAAGGCAGCTATACGTGCCTTCCCGAGAAGACTTTTTGACGTGCCATGTGGCACGTCGAGAACTTTTGACGTGCCACATGGCACGTCAAAATGCTCTCGACGAGAGTTTTTGACGTGCTACATGGCACGTCAAAAAGTTCTCGACATGTCAAGAACTTTTGACGTGCCACATGGCGTGTCAAAAAGCTCTTGACGTACCACATGTGGCACGTCAAAACTTCTTGACGAGTCCACATGTGACACGTCAAGAGCATTTTTTCATTTTTAAAAAATTATCACCAATTTTAATTTATATCATTTATTTACTTAATTTATATCATTTATCATATCATTTTTTTCTCTTATATAACACATTATCCATACAATATACTTAAGACTAATTAGAGAATCAACAAATTAATATTCTAGATGTACAGATAATAAAATTCATTTGTTTAATTAATTAATTAATATTACTAGCTAGAATGATTTAAGAATGATAATTTCATATCATATATGAATGAAATGTTTGATTCATATACATGTAATAATATTAATTGTACAATAGTATATGATTATGATACTAGCTAATTGGCATGCATGTGATATATAAGTATATACCAATTAATTTATACTAATATGATAAAATTAATTTTTCATACTAATTCAAATCTTAATTTTTTACAACCTAATTAATTTTAATTATAGTTAGTTAAAATTTTTGACGTGTCTAATAATGACATGTGACACGTCAAAAAATACCATTAACTAAAATTTTTAAAGTTTTAAATTTTAATATATATAATTTATTTATTCTATTATATGATCATTTTTTCATCTTATATATATGACACATGCATTATCCATAAAATATACTTAAAACTAATTAGAGAATAAATAATTTAATATTCTAGATATTAATATTACTAGACTGATCATTTATGCATGATAATTAATATCATATTCAAATTAATATTAATGAAATGGTTGATTATATTAATTAATTGGTATACAATAGTATGATTATGCATGCATATGATAATTAATATCATATATATGCATCATAATTTCTTGGCATACATTAATATATAGTATGATTATTTTAGTGTAATTGGTATTGGCACGTCGAAAACTTTTTGACGTGCGAAAATCTAACATGTCAAAAATGTTTTTTTTTTTTTTTTTGATGTGTTTACTTTGCCACGTCAAAATTTATTGACGTGGCAAATATAAGTTACTGTTTGCCACGTCAATAAACTGCATGTTTTTTGTAGTGAATGCACAACGATTGATTGGATGTTCGATCGAACATTCAATTGTGTCGAGTTTAATTGTATCATGATCAATTGAACCAATGCACTATTCGTTCTTATCACGATCAATCAAATTAGAGCATAAGAATCATGCAAAATCTATAGAGTTAGATCGATAATTTGATTGCATCACAATCGATTGGATCGATGTTTAATTGAATGTTTAATTGTGTCAAGTTTGATCGTATCCATTGATCTTAGGCATGACTTATTGAGATGTTGAAGCAATGGGCTTGAGCGCACCAATGACCCTCCATTGTTTTTACTATCAGTGTCCACATCAAAAAGTAGACGTTATTGCTTTTGGGTTTTCAATATTTTATTTTTCTTGTATTATGATGGAGGATCATCAACGTCCAATTTTTGGTGGTCGCTATTGCTCTTCGATTTTCAATTTTTTATTTTTTTATAATGATTGGAGGACTATTAGGGGACGCTGATGACCTACTATCAGCGTCCACATCCAACAGTGGACGCTCAGTTTTGGTGGATGCTACTGCTCTTCCATTTTCAATTTTTTTTTTTTTAAAATTATGATAGAGGACTATCTTAGTGGACGCTGATGACCTACTATGAGCGTCCAATTTTTGGTGGACGCTATTGCTCTTCGATTTTCAAATTTTTATTTTTTTATAATGATTAGAGGACTATTAGGGGACGCTGATGACCTACTATGAGCGTCCAATTTTTGGTGGAGGCTATTGCTCTTCAATTTTCAATTTTTTAATTTATTTTTATTATGATAGAGGACTATTAGCGTCCACTAAAAGTTGACGTTGATGACCTACTATCAGTGTTGTGCAAATATCCACCTAAATTAATAGGCAAATAAATGTACGTTTAACTCGTAAGTGCACAAGATTAAAATAGTATTATAGGGTGCAAGTACGAGATCATTCCTACGAGGATTGTTGTAAATTACGCTTAAAATAAATTCCGTAATTAAAACAAAATAGAGATTGATTTTTGGTTCATAAAGATAAAGGTAGGGCTTTGATATCCACCACTAATCATGCTTAAATAATATAACAATATGTCAATGCTTTAATCATATTATGAATACCTAATGTTTACCAACCTAAGGGCATGGGTGTATACTCCTTAAGTTATAGATTTCCCTAAGCAACGAATTAGGCATAGGTGTATACTCTAAGTCTTTTCGTTCTTAAAGGATTTAACATGGGTGTATTTTAAGTTGTTCTTTAAGAAAGAATAAATCTATGAAAATCGACAAACACACAGAACCTAGGGAATGGGTGTATACTCCCGATTTTTCATGTTGATTAACTCAAAAACCCGTGACGAATTCTTTTGTTACTCTATTAAGCCCAGGACTTGATCATCCAAATTGACTTAATTAACTAATCCATACCACATGCATATGTTGATCATGCACACACATATGAAGAATTCAATAAAACAGAAATTAATCAAGTTAAGCATCACAATATGATTATCACAAAAGCACCAATATTGAAATATTAAATAAACATAATTAGGGCTTCAATCTAGCCCTACTAAAGAGTTTAGTTACACATGAGTTTCATGTTAAACATCTTCATAAAATAAAATATAAAGGAAAAGAATAAACCTGAAACTTGAACTTGAAGAGCATTCAATTCTTTTCCTTGGAATTGTGTGTCTATTCTATAGGCTTAAGGGTCTATTTATAGGCCTTAGGAACACTTTAGAAACCCTAAAAATTGTAGCTTTTGCATTCTAGTTCGCCTAGGGTTTTGAGGGGGTGAAAAAGAGCACTTTTCGGAATAGGGCGCTGCTGCCTTGCTCTTCACGCACGGGTGCGCTCGATCGCGGCCCGTGTGCGCTCGACCACAGGTCTGCGATCGAGCCTCCTCTTGTGCGCACGAGAGCAAGCCTGTGCTTGTCTAAAATTTCTCTGGTAGTGCGCTCGAACGCAAATCCCCTGCGAGAACCTCCAGTTTTTGTAGGCTTTTCTTCCAAAAGCCTACAAAAAAACAGGAAACACATAAGAAAACTAAAATAGCACAAACTAACAAAACTATGGAATTAACAAATATAAGTTAAGGGTTAAAATAAGAATATTTTGGCACTTAACACAACCTCAAACTTACATATTGCTAGTCCTTTAGCAATACAAAACTACAAACAAAATGGAAAACATAAAGCAAAAGATAAATCCATCTTTCGTGAGATATACGATTGCATTTAACATATGCAACAAGCCTTTTAAACCCCAAAGAATTTCCTAGTGGACGAGTGAAGTCTCGTGAGGGTTTTCTAGGAATGTTACCCACAAACATTATGCACAAGTTCATGCTATGTAAAAATTGAAGTATCACTCAAGACCATGATTTTCATTCATTGGCAAGTTTAAAAAAAATAAACTCCATCTTCACAATGAATTGGAATTTTAAAGTCTAATTACTCACAAAAGGCAGGCTAAGGCATCACAAATTTGAAACAGTGTAAAGTGAACTAGCACAAAAATATGAAGCTTCCAATTAATTCCAATATGTAATGTCTCAATGTCTCTAAGTTTAACGTCTTCAGCCAGACCGTTGTCCTCCTCTCACTGTTGTCCCAAAGAAGATGCTTCTGAAGGTGGTGGCAATCGGCTTAGAATGGACCGCATCATTACTTCTAGGTTTGCTAATCTTTGCTCTATCAGGAATTTCTCCTCTCAGGCCTATAGTCTTTGATTTGCCAGCTCAGACCGGAGTTCTACCATCTCTTCACTGATGGAACGATATTGTGCAGCGCCCTTAGTGACAGTCTCCTCTTCTTCTTCCACTTCCTGCTCAGCTGCAGGTTCATCTTCTTCCATAGGCTCTTCCTCAAACTCTTCTACCTCGACTATTGGTGCTGGAGGCCCCTTTGGCATGTGTGAACAACTTTGATTCCATTGTCTTATGCCAAACCGCGGGGTCTTGGTGACTAGTCCATCTGCTGAGGTGCCCTTTATGCCCTTTTTCCGAAGTATGTGAGTGAGTAAAAATGGAAAGGGCAGCCCCCACGAGTTGGTATTCTCCGTTCCCCCTAAATGCACCCCACTCCAGAACTTGTGAATTTGG
>NC_081547.1:12650955-12652315 GCF_901000735.1 Corylus avellana | reverse complement strand
TTTAATAATATATATAGTTCACATTATTTGACGTGTTTAAAGTTATTTCTTTCTACATTGATTGGTTTTTGTGGTGCATATTTTATCTATTATATATATAATTAATTGGACATGTTATGTGTTTCGCAGGTTGACATGAGTACGAGGGGGAAGAGTAGATGACGGGGGTCCCTACAGATAGACGTCCAGGGGTATAGACCCTTACTTCCTGAGCATGGGGAAGGGTCTCAGCAGGTTCCGTATCACATGGAGGCCTCATATGATCTTGGTACTCCGATACCTACCATGAGCGAGATGGGGTTATGTGCACATGGTGAGGTAGAGAGGTTGTTCCTCCCCCGAGTTAAACTCGAGTATCCCATACAGTGAGCCATCATAGTCGGATGACAGCGAGACACAATACTATGGGGAGCACGTGAATGATGGCTCAGGTGACTCGGAGCCCGATGAACCTCCAGAAGTGTTGGGCATTCGCCAGCTCTAGACAATAAGTAAGTATATATGCTTCAAATACCCATATTGAATACATATAAAATTTATGTAGTTACTATTAAATTCCAAATATTTAACATTTGCAATCATTAATGTGATAGGCATCGGGCGAGACGAGAGCACCCAATTTTAGGTGGTGGACAACCCACCATCAAACAAATCGTGGGAGGTCCCCCCGGGCTAAAAGTCGTCTGTGAGTACAATAAGACGTGGCAGCCTGTAGGATTTAGCGGGATGAAATTTAGAAGGTCAATCGGCAACGTCATAAGGGCCGGGAATTATGTTAGGCTACAGGATGAATGGGCGGATGTACCTCCCCGTGCGAAGGAAGATGTATGGGACGCCTTGATGGTATGGTTAAATTGTTTTCTCTTATTTTCGCACATGTATTTTGATATTTCAAACGTTGTTAATGTGTGAAATTATACACCTAATTTTTTCAACTTATGCAGACTGAGTTCTATATGCCGCCTAAGTACGATCTCGAGGCGATTAAAATGGACGCGTTCAGAGACATGGGTGTGAAGCTGAAGAGTTTGAGACACTCTGTAAAATGCTCATTAAAAATCAGGCAGGGCGATACTCCAGACACAGTGAAGGCGAGAATGGGTGAGGCTGCCGTTAGGGAATACAACACCGAGAACTTGAATGTCTTGTTGGCGAGATGGTGCGACCCGAAGAATCAGGTAGGTTCGGAGTGTAGTGGAATTAATTGCAATTGTTTAGTTTCATTAATTATAATTGTGTTAGGCTTGACATTTTAAGAGTGATATACATGTAGGCATTTGCTGCCAAGATGAAGGCATTGCGAGCAAAAAATAACACACCTCACTGCATCGGGTCGATGAGCTTCACTAGGGCGACATAT
>NC_081547.1:12598129-12650855 GCF_901000735.1 Corylus avellana | reverse complement strand
TATACCTTCATTTTACTATTCCACCTACCCACTTAGTATACCTATAATTGACTATTCTACATTCTTATTTAAAATTCTACCCTCCTTATACCTACCATTGATTATTTTACCTTCTTATTCAAAATTCTACCCTCCTTATACCTACCATTGACTATTATACCTTCTTATTCAAAATTCAACCCTCCTTATACCTACCATTGACTATTATACCTTCTTATTCAAAATTCAACCCTCCTTATACCTACCATTGACTACCCATACAATTCTTCCTCCCATTTACTATCCTATTATTTCACCAATTACCATTCTTTAATTACCACTCTCTGTAACACCATAAATTTTCCAAGAATTAAAATCCTTAGCTACAATAGATGTTAAAATAACATCATTATCGAAATAATCTATTTAAATAGCTTTGAAAATTCTGGGGCACTACAAGGGGTACATTGCTAACTTTTAAACATTGGGGTTCGAATTGAAAAATTCCTAAAACTTCAGGAGGGTAAAGTGAATTTAATAATAACAATTATATATATAACAATGCTCATGTATAGGCACGGATGGAGGAGTTATTGGAAAATGACCCTGTGAAACAGGTAGAAGGGCCCAGGGGACGATTAGGTGGACACCGAATAACGCTTATGCTCAGACGCACGACAATAAGCCTAAGTATGCGGGTTGTGTTCGAGGGGTCAATAAGAATATTTTGCCTGCACGTGGCACCATCTACTCATACTATACACCGTCCCAAGTACGATCGCAGAACCGTGGTGGGATGATGGTCTCGCGTGAAAAACGTGAAAGAGCCATTGAAGCTGAGAGGGAGAAGCACATGGAGCAAATGGATGGGAGGCTGGCACAACAGAGTGAGGAGATTACTATGGCGGTGACTACGCGGGTGACTGAGCAGATGGCAGCGTATGAGGCCCAAATTCGCAGCCTTAAGAGGTCAAGACGTATGAGGTCCAAGCCGGAGGTGACGACAATCAGGAATCTGCAAGATGCAGAGTCCCCAGCCCGAGTAATTGTGAGATCCTCAGTTGATAGCCGATCATGTAACATTATATTTTTATTATTTCTATTTGATTAACACGATTATCTTACAAGATGAATATCATTTTAAGGGCTAGTAATTTTGTTTGGTAAATAAACTTTGTTCGTATCTAACACAATTGTACATAACACAATTGCAAAGTAATATGTGTAGATGACGTAAGAGTAGAAGCTGAGGACGATGATCACAATGAAACCCAACACCAGACGCCGACTGGACAGAAGTCTCATTTGTCAAGACATTATACCCATCGTTCAGGCACCTCGTGAGTATATATATAATTTAGCATATATATAAACTCAAAATAATCTACTTTGTTGTTCCTGATTGGTTTGGTTGTGATTGGAGCTTTGCATAGTTAATCTTACCATATTTGTTGAAGCCGCCTCATTGAATAAATGTATATGTAGATGTATATGTGTTTGTGTATAGGTCGTGCAAATATGTATGTCGAGGTTGTATATGTGACAATTATTCAATTGTCACATCACTTACTTTGACATTGCTCATTTATTAGGAGTTTAAAATATTATATCACAAATGTTAATTAACTGATTGATTGTTTGTTTTATCTTTTGCAGTTAGTGCGGAGAAGTCGAGAAGACGAATTGGGTCACGATGATGTTCACTCAGCTTTGGTCGGAGTAGTGTTTGTTTAAGGCTTATGTTTTTTGTATTTGTATATAACGTTAGTTGTATTGTATTTTACTATTTCCTACGTTGATGTGTATATATACATTTAGAGTTGGATTATTTGTGGTAGTTGGATTGTGGTTATATATAGTTGAATTGATAGATTATTGTGATTATATATGTATTTGATGTTGGATTAGATTATTGGATTTTGGATTAGATTATTGGATTGTCATTATATGTAACTTGTATATCAGGTGTCGAGCGGAGAAAATTTTAGTATAATGACCCGAGAAAATTAGAAAAAAAAAAAAAAAAATTCCCTATCAACTTTAGTAACATGTCAGATTTTGACACGTTACCAAATGGTAACGTGTCAAAATGGTAACATGTCAAAATCTGACACGTTACCAAAAAGGTAACATGTCAAAATCTGACACGTTACCAAAAAATGTAACATGTTAGAATCTGACACGTTACCATTCGGTAACGACATGTTACCATGTGTGGTAACGTGTCAGATTCTGACACGTTACCAAATCGTAATGTGTCAGAATATGACACGTTACAACCAATTGTAACGTGTCAGATTTTGACACGTTACCAAATGGAATCTGACACGTTACCAAATGGTAACGTGTCAGAATCTGACATGTTACAAAAGTTGAAATAGTTACGTCCAATTTCACAACCCGTCAGACATGTTACCATAGACACGTTGCTAAACTTTAGTAACGTGTTAACACCATATACACATTACTAATGGTCCGTGACCAAAAAAATTGATTCTTGTAGTGATTGACCCACGTTACCAACTATCATCAACATAAAAAACATTTACCATAAGTTTATGGGCCTAATATACACATCCCAAAAGGTTAAGCAAACTATAAAGTTACAATCAAAAGTTCAACAAATCTCAAAAAGTTACAACCAAAAGTTTCATTCATAACAAAATATTGTCTAAAAGCCCTAAACATTAGTGTCCATCAATGTTGCCAAGCAGGTCATTTCTGTTTCTTCTTCTTTGCTTCCATTAGCTGGATTCCCTTCTCCACTGTTGGTACAACCACTCTTCTTGCTTTACTATCCAAACCACTCTGCAGTTGTTTCATTCACATATTTAAGTTCCAAAGTCCTCGATCTTGTATCAACAGATGTGGATGGCAGTGTGGATTTACTTTTCTGTTCAACATCAATTGGTTTATGATAGCATATGAAAAAGTTAATAAAGTTAGATATGAACAAAATAGGCGTTTGAAAGCAAATGACAACTTAAAGTAATATATACTTACAGTAGCAGCCTAAGAAGGCTGAACATGTACACTAGCAGGAGTCTGAACATGTTTTCTTCAATCACTGCCCTTAGAAATAACTTTGCCCTTATCCATCACTACAACTTGAACATGATGTTTTCTTCCTATAGTTTTTAACAAACGAAATTAAAACCCGAAAATATCCTCACATTTTCTATCCGATTAAAAGACAAAGACTCTAATAATATTAAAATAAATTACAGAGAAGAGTTTTTAAAAGAATTGAATAATAAGAGATAATTATCCACTCAAAATAAACTGCTCAGAAAATTTCAAATTTTGAAATTAAACTGCTGTTTTGAATTTCGAAATTAAACTGCTTATCCAACAGATACTTAATTCTAACTGTTAGATTAAATAATTATCTAATAATAATTATTATATCTTAATTATTTAATCTCAACCGTTAGATCAAAGTTAATTTGATTTTACAATTAACTTTAATTACAGTCCAATAAATCCAACCATTGGATTTACCTAAGAAGTATCCCACGGTTTAGATCAAACGATCTTGACCGTCCAAAAATGAATGGTCATGATCAGATTGCTCCTCGCTCTGATGCTTCGTGCCAAATGCGCCATCAAAGCGCCCTACAGCCCACGTCATGGGTACTATAACAAGTACTAGAGTGTATCCTAGCATAGTTCATTTAATAGGTTAAGTTTGTTGGGCCTTAGAGCACTAGCAGCAAACTCCCTATAGCCCATTCCATTCCCTATGTTTAGGAAAAATCTAAAAAAAAACCACAAAAAAGCATCCACATCAGAAGCCCCAAATTTAACCAACATCAAATGACATCTACAATGTTTCCCAATGCATTGGGAAACACGGTAGACTCCTTATGCATTATTAAATTATAAAACATCTCATTCTCTCATCTCTCCTTCACATGCTCCAACAATTCTCTCTCATCTCTCATTGGTTGTAATGATAAAAAAAAAAAAAAAAAGGTTAAATACTAAATTAGTCCCTAGGGTTTCACAACTTTATTTTTTCCCCCTGTGATTTCATTTTTATCACAGGAGGTCCCTGTGGTTTTGATAATAGACTAAGTTAGTCCTTCGTCAGTTTCCTTAACGGAATTCCACGTGTACCAATCAAATGCTGACACGTGGCACATACTTAATTTTTTTTTTCAAAAAAACAAATTTTAAAAAAAAGTATTTTCTAAAAAATAAAAACAAAAAAAACAAAGAAAAAGATCAGTGGTCTGCCATTCCCAAGTGGCTCTGGCCTGGCAGGACAAAACCACCCCAAATTCATCAGTGGTTTCTGGCCACCCCCCAAGGGCTCCATGGGGTGGCCCTCATTTCTACCACCCCTGGCTCCAAGGTGGCCGATCCACCCCATCCTAGCCAGATAGGTCAGCCACCCCATGGCCAAAGGTGGCCCAATCTTTTTTGTTTTTTTTTTTTAGAAAATGCATTTTTTTTTTAATTTTTTTTTTTAAAATTAAGTATGTGCCACGTGTCAATATTTGATTGGTCCACGTGAAATTCCGTTAAGTCAACTAACGGAGGACTAACTTGGTCTATTATCAAAACCACATGGACCTCCTGTGATAAAAATGAAACCCCATAGAGGAAAAAATAAAGCTATAAAACCCCAGGGGGTCTGAAGTATTTAATCCTAAAAAAAAAAATAGTATTTAATTCATATAGGGGAAAATAAGGAAATCTATGTGAAATGTTTTTTTATAGGGAATCAAAAAGTAGTTTTATTCTCTAAATTGAGGAAAAATAGTTGGGAAGCTACTGCTAGTGCTCTTATAGATGACAACAAAATCTTCTCTTTCCAAGGGACAATCTTCAATCAATGCTATTTAAAACCTTCAATTTAAAACATTTTCAAGACACAAAATAATATATATATTGAAAATATTTCCTGAGAAATTGCTAAGAATTTTACATAAGAGATGATAATTGATTAATTTTATTTCATTAAAAGGAGACCCTAAGTTATTTTTTTGAGTCTTTTATTTATTTATTTGTATATGTCTAGCAAAATAGGAAACTTGTGTATTCCAAAAGGAAAGTTCTCTTGATCTTTTATAAAATGATTTTATAGACATGTAACTTTTTGCATACATTAATCACTTATGATTTACTATGAAATTAAATTTGAGACTTCTTTATTTTTATTTTACATAAATACGTGCAAACATATATATATATATATATATATATATATAGGAAATTGTATGTATCTATGTACCTTCGTCTCCCATACTAAAAGTCCCGATTTGAGTACTAATATGAGGTGGAGTTTATTTATTGATATTCGTAGCATTTTTTATTTATTAATTATTTTGGTTCTCTCCAATAAATAAGCTTCACATAATGTTAATACCTATATATTAATAAAAGAGTTAGCATTTCTCAAATGTAATTACCCCAATAACTTTTAAAAGCCTTTCCAAATGAATTAAACAAAAAACAACCCGCAGCCGCACTTCAAAGTTCGAACATCAGAATCCGCGAATTTGCGGGCGGGTCGGGGCGATACGGGCGTGTTAAGCGGTTACGGGCGGGTTTTAACTTTTGCCCTCCCCGCCGCGCTTTATTCTCCCCTACTTGTAAAGGCTTTTGCATTACTTGGGACATAATATAGCATTACAGTTAGGGCTTCCTTGCGAGCGTTGAGTGACAGATTGGGAGTGAGAAAGCAGTATCAGCAGCCATGGCGAGCACCAAAGTTCAGAGGATCATGACTCAACCCATCGTATGTGCATAGTTATACCATCTCTTCTTCGTCTAAAAGAAGTTGATGTTTTTTTTTTTTTTGGTTATATTTCTCGTAATTTCTACTATCTATGTAAATGATTCGTCTTCTTCTGTGGTTTCAGAATCTGATTTTCAGGTTTCTTCAAAGCGTAAGTTAGATTTTCCTCAGTGATAAGATTCTTTGTTGATAGATTTGTGTCTGTATTTGCTGCTTGCTTACTGGTTCTAGTGAATTGAAATTCGATGCAGAAAGCTCGCATTCAGATTTGGCTTTTTGAGCAGAAGGATTTGCGCATTGAAGGCCGTATTATTGTATGCTTTCACCCTTCATTATTATATCATTAATGACTAATTTTTATGTTGGGGATTATCGTAATAGTTGGAGAATATTCTACATTCCAAGTTCTTAAGCTTCAATCCTCCAATAATTAGTAATAGTTTGAGAATAGTCTATATTATAAGTTCTTAAGTTTCAATCCTCCAATAATTAGTATTTGGGGCTATTTCTGTTTGTGCTTTTTTGTCAGGGAAACTTGCCACTGCTACATTTACCTTTCTGCATCTTCTCCTCCTAGAAGTTTATAGAGCATTATGTTGAAATCTTAGAGTAATATTTCTGATGCTGGTTTATAGCAATAGTCAAAATAGCATGGTCTCGATAGTTCCTCTTTACCATATAAATAAAAATTTGTGCTTAAAGAAATTGAACTTCAAAGAGAGGAAATATTTTAAGAAAAAAGAGTAAATTTCTTGTCACTTTCACTGGCAAGCATGTTTATTCCATGTACATAAGTAGTGATAATAGATGCTAGTGTGTCAGAATGGCTGATGGTGCGGTTCAAATCTCCCCTTCCCCTTCCCCTTCCCCTTGGGGCCAATTACTTATCAAAAAAAGAATGGCTGATGGTGCATAGAGATATACCACATTTATGGGCAATTATGCAGCCTTCTTCACTTTTGAGATAGGTGGTTCTCTGTTAAAGCAAAGTGGACTCTAGAGGAAGCTTTACTGTCAGACCATTTGAGGAAAGAAACATGCTAAAGCCTAAATACATGGTCACATGTTGCCGTTCTTTTCTTTTATAACTGGAGAAAGAAAAAAAATTTGTTTCTTCTTTCTAAATCAAGTGATAGTTAGATTAAGTATTGAATGGAAAGGTCAAAATGGGAAGTTTCTATCTGTTCACTTAATAGGATAATACATGTATATTTTTTTTGATGAGTAATGGAAAACATTTATAAAAAGTGTAAGGCGCCTTAGGTACACTGCCCCTATACAAAGGGAAGCACCTACCTAGAGCAAGCAAAAGAAAAACCTACAAAACACTAAAATCCCACAAAACACCAAAAATCCACAATACACCAAAGGCCCTCAAGCCCGAGACCCACACGAAGCGCTCAACGCTAAAAAACATGAGCCTTGCCTTTCCCACGCCTTGAGGAAGCACCTGTAATTTCATAGTTTATAGAGCATTTTAAGTTTAGAAGCTCCCTTCTACCTCTAGAACAAGTATCCTTAACCTCCAGAGAATGACCCTCGTCAATGGCTGTTAGGAGAGCCATAGTTTGATCCTCATTAGTCATTCTCCTCACTCAAAAGCCCCACCACTGGACAAATATCCTTAACACAAAAAAAGAGCCCAATTCAAGGTAGTGACGGGAGAATAGGAGAATATGACTGACCTTTGTTTAATGTTTAAGGAATTAGGGATTATTTCAGCCTTATTGAACGACATCTTGGGGTCCAAGCTCTTCTTCTATAATAACAGTTTTGTTTGGGGAGGGAGGGTGCTAGATGAGCTAAGAAATTCAATTGTTATTATGTTTACCCCTCTTCTATGAACAGTGGGTAAATTTGTCGCAGGTAAATAGAGGTTCTGTTAGAGTTGAAATTGGCAAACAAATTCTGTTGGACTGTTAAAGCTGATATTATCTTTAGCAAATCCTGTCAATGCTGTCATGTGGAGGTAACCTAGCTCGAATTCATGAAGTAACTGATTCTGGGGGTGGATGATACTTCTAATTATACTGCAGTTGAACTGTGACAAGCTAACCCCTGATTCAGAAGAATAAAAGGAGAGAGACTAGATAAAGAAAAACTGCAGTTAGTCTTTTTGTTTCTCTGGTCTCAAAGTGGAGTGCTCCCTTAACTTATCAAGTAGAAGGGGCCAAGTTAAGGAAGAGTTACATTTCAGGCCAAAGAAATCTCCTGAACCTAATTAGAAGAGAGAGAGAGAGAGAGAGAGAGAGAGAGGCCAATCAAAGTGGAGCGCTCCCTTAACTTATCAAGTAGAAGGGGCCAGGTTAAGGAAGAGTTACATTTCAGGCCAAAGAAATCTCCTGAACCTAATTAGAAGAGAGAGAGAGAGAGAGAGAGAGAGAGAGAGTTAAGGAACCAAGTTAAGGAAGAGTTCCACTTTCAGACCAAAGAAATCTCCTGGAATGTGATTGGAAAATTAAGCAAAAATTGTAGTGACTAGAAGATTAACGAAAAGCTGCAGTTGGTAGTCTTTTGGTTTCTTTAGCTCCTGTAGTGTGGCTTAACTTGAGAAGCAGAAGGTGTCAAGTTAAGGGACGGCTCCACTTTCAGATCAAAGAAACCTGTCACTGGAGCCTGATTAGAAGATGAAATGAAAATTGGACTTGTTTGAATCTGTCCCCTTTGAACCTGATCATGTGAGGTTTGTGACCTTGAACAAGAAAAAGAGAAATTTGAAAAGGGAAAACAGATGCTGCAGCCATCAGCACCTTTCATTGTTATGTTAGGTAGCATGATTTATGCTCGTTACGAATATATGAGCATAATCTAGCCATCAACTATTTGCTCAACTTATACCTGTTTGTTCAAATGACTTATGGCAGAAATTAACTTCAATGAGGATGGGGTGTAAAACCCTTGTTTTACTCCTTCCAATCACATGCTGACATATCATCATTTCACAAATCACCCAATAGACTCTAGCATACCCAATCTCAAGCCTTAAGGGGGTGGCCAACTACTCAAAAAGCCTTAAGGGCATTTTGGCCACCCCCAAAAGCATTAGGGGCGGCCACCACCCCAAAAAGCCTAGAGAGGACCTGAAACACTTAGAAGGGGTGACTGGGCCACCCTTTCGCCGGTCATCGCCCACCCACGAAAAGCCTTGAAGGGGTGTTGGCCACCTCCTAAAGCCTTTTGAGGGGATGGCTGACCACCCCCAAAAAGCCTTTGGGGGGATGGCTACCCCAAAAAGTCTTGACAAGGTGGTCGAACACCACAAAAAGCCTTAGAGCAACTCTAGCAGAGTAGTTAAAGGGTTCATAATAGCTAAATATAGCTATTATGAGCCATTTTTCGTCTCCAGCATATGTGAAAGTTCATTGTAACTCATTGAACTATTATTTTAATCATTTCTCTTTTCCTTTCTCTCTCCCTCTCCCTCTTCCTCAATGCTTCACTCTCAAACTCTCCGCCCACAGACGCAAACATGGTCTTAGATCAGAGTTTGTTCCACCACAGCCTATTGACCCTCTACCTCATGGGACCCCAACCCTCATCCTCTGCTTGGGTTCCTCCAAGCACCCTACGGCAAGCACCAACATCCAGGGTGGGGCTCCACCATGTACCCCACCTTTGGCTGGTTCCTCATGGAGAGCTCAACCCAATGACTCACCCTCATCTTTTTTGATGAATAAGCAATTTATAAACACCCAAACACAAAAACAAAAACTCTTCAACTCAATGCTGAAAGCAACAATACATCTTGTATCAAACTCCAAAACCAGCCTATAGCCAATCAACTAGCTAAGAGAGCAAAAACCAAACTAAAACAACACAGCTCAAAACAAAACACATACAGCCTAGAAACACCTTCTGCAAGTTCTACAAAAACATCAGAAATACAACACAACCATCTATTAACCCAAAATTTCTTCATTAAGATTCCAGCTCCTCCAAAGATTAACATTCTCAAGATTTCTTTTAAATCTTCCAAATCTTCCGCTACGGCCTCCACTCCTCCAACCCTAAGTCCCTCATCTTCCCCTACGGCCTCCACTCGTCCAACCCTAAGTCCCTCATCTTCCCCTACGGCCTCTACTCCTCCAACCCTAAGTCCCTCATCTTCCCCTACAGCTTCCACCGCAACACAGCTCGCCTGAACACTGCTGGTGGCTCTCCAGTCTTGGTGGCAGCGATGGGATTTGGGTTTAATATTCCAAATGATTATTTGCAAGCCAGATGGGTGTCTCGTCTCCTTCTTGTATTGACACAAACTGGTGTTGTGAGTTATGGCCAATTGGGGGTGAAATTGAGGGTGTTTTGGCCTATTGGGTGGTAACCGACTCTGGATGACGTAGCGGAAGACTAATGTAACTAATAAAGAGTAGTGTCTTTGATTCTATAAGCAGAAGTGTCTTTGTTTGCTACCCAAAAAGATAAAAACAAGCCCGCAGGTTAAAAGAAAGATAAAACTCCGCAGAGTATTTGGAAGAGAATTCTCTGATTTTATAATAATTCAATGGATTCTGTTTTACATAATAAGCAAGCCTATTTATAGAAGAGAAATACTTGTAGAGAAAGTAAATCTAATCCTAGTAGAGAAAGTAAACATAATCCTAGTAGTAATAGCAAACATAATCCTAATAACAATAGTAAACCTAATCCTAATAAGGAAAAGAAAATAATTAAAGCAAATCTAACCCTATTAAAGAAATAAAATCCTATTAAAATAAAAATAAAATCCTAATATAAAAATTGACAATTAGCGGGAATCGTGACAATATTTCATTTTGTACTTCCATTGTCTGATAACGGGTAATATTCTGATCAATCGGTGATGTTCCAATATCATTTTTGATATTTTCTTTATTTTCTTTTTTACGAAAAATATAGTTAAATATCGTCCTACATCAGACACCCCCACTTGAAAAAAACTCGTCCTCGAGTTTTTTTTGGGACATGGCACGCATAGCTCCTCCGCAGAAATATATTTGGAGAAATCTACATAGTTTTCACCAAGACACGTTTTCTCCTTTTTGTCATTTTCCATAAAATTCCCCCAACGATTTCTTCATGGTCGTCCTCTTCAACTTCACCGTTATCTTCCAAAGGATCGCCAATTTTTGTGGTAATCGTGATGAGTTGCACCTGTGGTGGAGGAGGTTGCATCTGCGGTGGAGGAGGTTGCAACTGTGGTGGAGGAAGTTTCACTTGTGGTGGAGGAGGCGGTAGCTGTTCCAGCATTGATGTGGTCGTTGGAATCAATGATGGTGGTTGCACATATGTTTTCTCTAACGGCAACTCCACTTCTTCAACCAACTTAACATTTTCTACAACTTCTTCACCATAATTAAAATTCTCTTTATAGGCGAAGGGCCTATTTGGAGAGTTATGAAGATGATTATGGATATGACGAAAGTGGCTTACGTCATCCTCACGAAATCGGTCAACATAAGGATACTGAACAGGTTCCCTTTGGATCCCATAGTCATCTGGTGGTAGGAACCGGGCATTGAGTAACTGCTTCATCTTGGGCCAAGATGTCACGGGTCTTTTTCCTTCCCTAGATCGAGAGAGCTTCAACCATTCCCACCAAGTGGATGCTCCACCTTTGAGCTTATAAGCCACCAACTTCACCTTCTTTTCTTCTGGAATACACATGTACTCAAAGAATCTTTCTACCTTCATTATCCAGTCAAGGTAATTTTCAATGTGAAGATAACCATCGAATGAAGGGCGATCGATATTCATCCGGTACTCCCGGGTGTCTCTGTGATTCCAATGGGCATGCATTTGCTTGCGTTCAAACGACTTGCACAACTGGTGCACCTCTTGTTACATCATCTGCTCCGTTTGCTGGAGCTCTTGGAATTCGGCTCTAAAAGGAGCTTCTAATCGCTTGATGTATCGTTGGTAGTCGAATCTCAAAACAACATCTCTCTCACGAACGGCATCGTCATAGAAGTTGTTGTTGTAGTATAAGTTGGCTATCAAATTCTGATAATGCCGGTTCGGATACCCCTTGAATTTGGCTCTCGAAAGAGTCCCTCCCCTACAAGCGGCGTTGTTGGAGAAGTTTGTCACCGTTGCGTTGATTGGTCATGATCAAGATAAAGCCTGCTTTGATACCAATTGACGTAGCGGAAAACTAAGGTAACTAATCAAAAAGCAGCGTCTTTGATTCTGCAAGGAGAAGTGTTTTCGTCTTCTACCCAAAAAGATAAAAACAAGTCCACAGGTTAAAAGAAAGATAAAACTCCGCAGAGTATTTGAGAGAGAATTTTCGGATTTGATAATAATTCAATGGATTCTGTTTTACATAATAAGCAAGCCTATTTATAGAAAAGAAATGCTTGCAGAGAAAGTAACCCTATTTCTAGTAGAGAAAGTAAATTTAATCATAATAGAGAAAGTAAATCTAATCCTAGTAGGAAAGTAAACATAATCTTAATAGTAATAGTAAACATAATCCTAGTAAGGAAAGGAAAATAATTAAAGCAAATCTAACCCTATTAAAAAAATAAAGTCCTATTAAAATAAAAATAAAATCCTAATATAAAAATTGACAATCAGTGGGAATCATGACAATATTTCCTTTTGTACTTCCATTGTCTGATAACGGGTAATATTCTGATCAACCGGCGCTGCTCCAATATCATTTTTGATATTTTCTTTATTTTCGTTTTTACAGAAAATATAGGTAAATATCGTCCTACATCAGTGGAGATGTGTTGGCTGTATTGTTCTTGCTTTGGGTGTCTTTGGTTCTTTGCTGACTGAGGAGAGATCATAGAGAGTGATAAACAGAGAAAGAGGAGAGGAAAAAATGAATAAAAAAATTGGAAAATAATATTTAAGGAAAATAGAGTGAATAGGTATTTTGTTGGAGTTTGTATTGAAAAGTTTGTAGTTAAAATAACAAAAGGTGTGTTTTGGGTAGTAAAAAGAACCACTATTGCTGGGGATGCTCTTAGGGTGGTCCAACCATACCCCTTTGGCTTTTTTGGGGGTTGCTAGGCACCCCCTTAAGCCTTGATGAAGTGTCCAAACCACCTCCTAAGGCTTTTGGGGGTGGCCGGACAACCCCTAAAGCTTTTGGGGGTGGTTGGCCACCCCCTCAAGGCTTGAAGATTGGGTGTGCTAGAGTCTATTGGGTGATTTGTAAAATGCTAACGTGCTAGCATGTGATTGGAGGGTTTTACACTCCATCCTTATTGAAGTTAAACTCCTTGAAACCTTTTCTTTCGTCAACAAGCTTGTAGAGCAAGAGATAATAGCTGCAAGTCAAAAAATGTTTGAAAGTTTGGGAAGTAGGAATCGGCATCACCTAAAAGGTTTAGAATAGTGTATGCAAGACAAGCTTCTCACTTTCTTCCCTGCCTCCTCAGCAGCTCCAGCTCTTGACTGTCCAATCTTCTTTATATGATTTTCTTATTGACCCACCGGTAGACTTCAAGCGGTTGAAGGTTTAGTTTGGTGTGTGGTTTGAAATATAAAGTCCAAGAAAGAGAAAGTATTGAAAGCTCTTAACAATGGCTCTCTTGGCTCACAACAAGGGTGAAGCTAGGCAACCTCTCAAAAGGTTGGCTTAGACTTCGACAACAATACAATGAACATCCTTATCTATTTTTAGGATGGAGAAAACCCTTGTTGCAACGTGTAAAAAGACAGCTTTACGTAGGAGTTTGAGTAACGTCAAGACACCATCAGAATTCTTCCTAGAGTTTCATCGCTAACTTTAGTATGAAACTCAACAAAGTTAGGACAATCTTCCTGATAGTGCTCTTGGGTAGGCACCTTCCATAAGTAGCGTCATGACGGTCTGTTGATGGTCCATCTAATAGTGTTCTCGGGAGTTCCCTTTTTGCAAGCAGAGTCGGGACGTTCTTATGATGGTCTTGTTGATGGTGCTCTCGGGAGTCCCATTTCATGTAGCGTTTGGGTGTCTATCTGACAATCCTGTTGATTGTCTTGTTGGGTAGGCTTTTGAAGTCTTTTATCACGCATCTCGTCATGACAGTATCTGATGGTCTTGTTAACGGTAGTACAAGAACTTGAGATCTATGCCTAACTTTTTACACCAAAACACATGGGTGATAAAAAGTTTAAAACCCTTGTTTTGATCACTGAAATGAGTGAATATCTAAAACCTAATAGGTGGGATGTAATGTGAAGTCCGGAATCTGAGCATAATCTTAATCATTTGAAATTGCAAGATCATATTCTTTATCATATGGCTAGTGCTCATTTCCTTGGCAACTACCACTAATATATATATATATGTCTCAGGCCCTCAAGGCCCCTGCTTTGCCACTAACGGCTAAATCCCCACTCCTGATTACTCCCAGCATGTTTTCCTCCCCAAAAGGAGAAAAGGAAATATCCCCTGTTTCTTCCCCCTCTTCTGCATCCAGCTCTTCCAAGAAGAAATCTTCTTCCAAGAAAGAGAAGATTAAAGCCCTTCTTGTTGCCCTAGAAGATGATTCTGACAACGACGAAGAAGACGAAAAGTCTGCATCGTCCCAGAAGCCCCTCCAGAATCCCTATTATGAAGACACACAAGAATACTATCCTTACCCAGGGATTGAAGACTTGTGAAAAGCCTCATAACGGCTCTTGATTGGTCCTTAACGACCACAATGTTCTCAAGAAAAAGAACTGCTACCATTCCATTGACGGTTCGTTCTCAGTTCACTGACCATGACGTCAGCAAAGCAAAATTTGTGATCTCCAACGGGTCACTGTTCATTATGTTTTGAAGTTACTGTGCAAAATCACTGTTCACTTTTACTGTTCATTGTCCGGACGATACTGTACAGGATTATTGTTCAGACGCACTGTTCACTTCACTGTTCATGATTTGTCTGCCGACACTACAGTGCCGACAGCAACTGTTCAAGATTGGTTACTTTCACTGTTCCAGATTGGCGCCAGACGTGCCTCTACTGTTCACATGTGACCGCACTGACGCGGCATATGCTTTCACTGTTTTGTCCATTATTGTATTTTGTTTTATGCAATTTAATCAGCCTATATAACGGGCTCCCCTCCCCCATTGTAAGGTAGAGGTTTTCGAGAGGTTATCAAGAGCTTCCAGAACTCTTCCTCAGAAACCCAACAACGGGAGGGGGAGGAAGTGCAGAATGCATATAGATGCAAGGGATAGGGGAGAGTGATGTACATGCAATAAGATACTTTAAATCAAAGCAGTAAAACAGTCCAAAAAGGCGGTAATGACAGTTGAATAATCAAGATATAAAACTGAAATTAAAGACAGTTGATAAGATAAACAAAGCTTGTTAAAAAGCTTAAAATCGTTACAGATTTTTGACAAGGCTTACAAGAGTAAGTGTTAGGACTTACTGAAGTAAGAGACAGGTGAAATAGAAGACAGGGGAATGGCAAGAAAGTTTCTGAGGAAGAGTTCTGAAAACTCTTGATAACCTCTCGAAAACCTCTGCCTTACAATGGGGGAAGGGGAGCCCGTTATATAGGCTGAATACATTGCATAAAACAAAATACAATCATGGACAAAACAGTGAAAGCATATGCCGCGTCAGTGCGGTCACATGTGAACAGTAGAGGCACGTCTGACTCCAATCTGGAACAGTGAAAGTAACCAATCTTGAACAGTTGCTGTCGGCACTGTAGTGTCAGCAAACAAATCATGAACAGTGAAGTGAACAGTGCGTCTGAACAATAATCTTGTACAGTGTCATCCGGACAATGAACAGTAAAAGTGAACAGTGATTTTGCACAGTAACTTCAAAACATAATGAACAGTGATCCGTTGGAGATCACAAATTTTGCTTTGCTGACGTCATGGTCAGTGAACTGAGAACGAACCGTCAATGGAATGGTAGCAGTTCTTTTTCTTGAGAACATTGTGGTCGTTAAGGACCAATCAAGAGCCGTTATGAGGCTTTTCACAAGTCTTCAATCCCTGGGTAAGGATAGTATTCTTGTGTGTCTTCATAATAGGGATTCTGAAGGGGCTTCTGGGACGATGCAGACTTTTCGTCTTCTTCGTCGTTGTCAGAATCATCTTCTAGGGCAGCAAGAAGGGCTTTAATCTTCTCTTTCTTGGAAGAAGATTTCTTCTTGGAAGAGCTGGATGCAGAAGAGGGGGAAGAAACAGGGGATATTTCCTTTTCTTCTTTTGGGGAGGAAAACATGCTGGGAGTAGTCAGGAGTGGGGATTTAGCCGTTAGTGGCAAAGCAGGGGCCTTGAGGGCCTGAGACATACTTTTGACAAAGATAACAATGTCATCAACTAGTGAGCATTTATCCCACCATTTGATAAACCATTGTCGTTGGATCTTGTCTTCTGAAAGGTGATATTTCCATTTCAGAATCCATGGAATTTTGTATTTTATGACAAAATAAAGCATAGCTGGAAACTTAGAACCATAAGAATCAACTTTGAAGTTATTCTTGAATAGTTGGAAAGCTTCAACTAATTGGAGAGGGAGAATGTCAGGGATAAGGCCAAATTGGTTCCACCATCTGGAGAACCAGAGGGGAAAGATACCGGTAAAATTCTTGTCAAAATTAACAAACTAGGAATGATCAAAGACAGAGGTTTGATAAAGTAAGAATTTGAACCAAGCATCGACATAATCATAATATGTGCAAGGGATAGAAAATCTGTTAAGGGATTTTGCGACAGAGGGATGGTTATCCCATTCCTTTTCAGAGATAATCCGTTTGAAATAGACACTATGATAAAGTATCTTTTGTGGATTATTCCTATCAGGAATAGATTTGAAGGAGACAGAATCAGTTTGCTTTAAGACAGCAGAATAGAAAGCCAAATTTTTCTAAGGATGTTCAGGGATCCAATGAAAATTTGAGGGAAAATAGGAGAGGGCAATATCTCCGGCAGATTTAGAAGAAGCAAAACGATTAAGTTCGACAAAGAACAAGTTCTGGGAATAAGGGAGAGTCATATAGGCAGACGTTTTATCATACCTTATGAAGGGATTTTTTGGTTTGTCAGAAAAGGGATCATAAGAGGAGGCAAGCGTACTTGAGTACGACATTTGGGAATCAGGAAAGAAGGGAGCAAATCTGTTGGTTATGGCAACAGAGGAAATTGGCAGAGAAGAAGCAAGAGGGGATTTTGACTTTATAGTCAGAGCTTTTGAACCAATTTTTTCTTTATCCTTTTTGCTAGCCATAGTGGCACTGCAAAAATTCAAAAGGAAAGTAATTAAAACCAAAATGGTTAAAACTTTTATAAAATATATGCAAAATAATGTCAAAATTATTTTTTGCAAAGCATAAATAATAATATGCGCCATGTGTTGGGAATAGGTATGAACAAAGAATTATGTGAAAACACGACCGTCAAGGGGGTGTTTAGGCAAGACAAAACTCTGATGGTAATAGGGTCCTTATCCAACTCTAGGTCTGAGGACTGCCTAAACTTAATATCCAACCTATTAACATCAATTTCAAATTTTGAAGCAAAATGTATTTGAATATTAACACTAAATTTAATAATTGAAACACCAATCTCGTCAACAGAGAATGGATAAAGTAAAGCAAGAAAAGGCATTCCAAGAATTACCCTTTCACCTATGTTTTTTACAAGAACAGTAGGGATATGGAAATGAATATTATCAAAACAGACATATGCATTGTTTAATTCAAAATCAATGTGCAATTTGCTTCCACTAGCTGAGTGCAACCGTTCTGTGGATTTTTCAAAATATTTGCTAGGAATGAATCCTTCTTGAATGCAATTCAAATGAGAACCAGAATCAATCAAAGCAAAAACATCAAAAGCATAATCAGGAAAAATGGTAATTCTGACTTTTGAATACCATCTCGGAGGGACAACCTTACTGATCATACTGACAATCTTAACATCATTGGACAAAGATTTATGACTGGATTCAGCCTCATTGTCATGCTCATTTGTTTCGTTATCAGAAACATTTCCAGGAAAACATTGGTTAAGATTTAAAAGCAAAAGCTTTTGTTGTAAATCTTTGTTTTCAGTATTAACATCTTGCAAGGCAATTTGCAAGTTGACAATGTCTTTTTTGATGATACTAATCTCATGCTGCAAATCTGAGATAGTAACTACCTTGGATTTTTGTTTTGAAAATCGTTTCAAGGTATCTTCAAGAAAGATTTTAGTGCCAACAGGTTTTTCAACTACTTCTTTAATCATGAGTTTCTTAAGTTTTTTAAGATACTCTTCTTTTAAATCAGGGTTTTCAATTTTTGAAATCAGGGTAAGAAGCAAATCTTCTTGTTCTTCTGATTTGGTCAAGACAGAACAAGTTTTTGGGTTGCAGCAAGATTCAGTACAACCAAAATTGGCACAATTTGTAGAAATATCAGAAGCAGAGCGATATTCAGAATCAGAGGAGGATAGAAAATCATTATCAGAAGAATAATTAGAAAATGCATTGTTTTGAAAAATTCTAAAGATTTTTTGCTTTTCATTGTCATTGATGTTTAAAGCATTAACCTCTTTTTTAATCTTTTTGGGGGGTTTTGGGCACTTGTCAGCATAGTGTCCTATTTCTCCACAATTGAAGCATTTATTTTTTGAAAAATATTTTTCAAATTTAGATTCTTTACTCCGTTGAAGAGGAGGTTTAGAAAATTTAGGTTTATTAAATTTTCTTTTCTTGTTACTATTGTAATATGGAGAGGGTGATTTCATGAAAGCTTTAGATTTCTTCCTTTGCGTTCTGGAAGGAGCAATACGAGGTAATCCAAACTGTTCACAGAAATTTTCCATTTCATACTTAGCTTTCTTGGCGTTCTTAAGCTGTTGTCTGATCATCTTTTGATCGATGCACATCTTAATACCAAGTTTTTTGACAGTTGAAAACAAATCACCATAAGTCAAGTTTTCAAAATCAATGAGACTAGTGTCAGAACTGATCAATTCATCTTTAACTTTGTGAGCAAATAATGAAGGCAATCTATCAATAAATTTTTCTTTCCAATAAGGTTTTTGACTATCAGGTCTAACCATGACACGGGAAAGAAAGACATCTTGATACCATATATAGTCAGACATAGTAGGGCATCGAAGATTGTTTAAATAATCAGAAATACGAGAAGTGATATTGGAAGGAGTTCCGACAAAATGTTTGATAATTGTATAAATCAAGGAGTTAACACCATCAGGTTCACCCATACCAATTTGCTCATTAAAAATGGGTAATCCTTCTTCATCACTCTTTACTGCTTTCCTGATCTGATCTCTTCTTAGTTCAGTGAGATAATTGTCCCACCAATTTCTAAGAGTACCAGAAAAACCAGTAGCAAGTAAATCCACAATATCAGCTTGGCTTTTATTGTAATTAGTGAGATAGGCATTAGCAACCATGGACATGTGATTCATCTTATTGAGCAGTTCTTGCTCAGACAAACCGTCAATATTCCATTCATACAATTTATCAGCAGAGACAGAGAATTGGGATTGGAGAAACCTTTCCTCAAATTGTAAATCAGGAGGAGTGGGTTTGGAATAAAAATTCTTTGTAAGATTAAAAGGTTTAGATTCGTTAAAGATCCTTTGGAGTTTTGGCTCCATTTCAATCTTACTAAAGTTTTGTTCAAGAACTCTGATGTCAGAATCAATAGATTCTTGAGAAGAAGTTTCAGAATCAGAAGAAGAAACTTTTTTGATGCCAAGGTTTTGTCCAGAAGAACTGGCACGAGCAGTAGTTAACTCAGAAAGCAATTTGTTGACTTTCTCAAGGTTCATTTGAGAAGTCGTTTTCAAACCAGAAGATTTTTTCAAATCAGGGGTTTTTCAATTTTAGAAGGAGCAGAGGAAACTTTTGGATCAGAAGAGAGAGGGAAGTTTCTCTTCGATACGGTCCAATTGTTGTCCTAAAATATGCAAAGATTGTGCACAAAAATTGTTTTGTTCGATAATTTTCCTATTGTTATTAATAGGATCCTTATCATGAGTTTTGAAAGGAGAACATTTAACAACAATTTTGTTGACATCAAGAAGAGTGTTTTCAATAGGAGGATGTGTAGATCTGATAACAGATTTATCCTCTTTGGTAAAACTCTTTTTGACAACATTCAAAACATTATCGACAGAGAAATGTTTTTGAAGATAATCAAAAAACAGAATGTGTTTTTGGGACTTAATCATCATCTCAGTCCATTTGACCTTGATGAGATTTTGTTCATTTTCAGAATATTTGGCATGGTAAGCATGTCGTAAAGCACGATTTTCTTTTGAATTGAAATCTTTGGACAAAGCAGGCCAATCAATGACAGAAAAGAAATCTTTGATGGGAGCAGTGGCAGTGATGACATTACACTGATGATGAGCAGTGGGAAGAGGAGCATTAAAATCAGAAGCAGAAGGAGAAACAGATCCACCTTCGTCATCCGTTTGGGGATGATTTCTAGTAAAATTAAAAGCAGAAGAAACTTGAGAATCGGTAGAAATTCCTTTGAGTTTCAAATCAGGGTTAATCGGACAAAGAGGAGGAGGAGCGTTAAGGGACTCATCCACATTTTTATCACGACGTCGAAATCCTTCTGAGGTTGTGGAACCAGCAAAAGAATTCCTTCGTTCGTTAACCAATAGAGGCCTTTCGAACAGAGGTCTTTCGATTCTGTTAGAAAGTCCTAAATCAGAAAAATTGATTTTGATAGATCCATCCATGTATTGTTGGATGTAATCAAGATTAGAGGCATCGTTTACTACTCGAGAAGGTTTTGCAACACCTTTCAAAAGCCACTCGTTGGGGAGGTCAATCTCATCCCAGCGAATCATTTTTGGAGTTTTGATATTAGCATTCTAAGTAGAACTTTGAATTAACAAAGTAGATTCACCTGGATTCTTGATCACAGCTTTTGGATCTAGATTTGTCTTCATCAACTTATAATAAATACGGTAGATGATAGCAAGGGGTCTGCTACCTTCTTCCATATTATAACCAGAAGTTAAAACATTAAGCGTCAAAGCTTTCAAAATATGCATATCATTTAAAGCAAGAGAAATGTTGGGGAAGACATCAAAATGGACAGGACCAATAAACAAGGAAGATTGAATCATTCCAAGGATACTAGTTTTGAAATCAATAAATCTTGCGTCACGCAAGCATAACAAAACAGAAGCATTAATACCAAGTCGAGTCAATGGCTTGACAGCAACTTGCATAGAATCAACATGCAAAAACTTATAACCTTTAGCAAGAGAATTGTTAATGAATTTCTTGTTAAATAAGGTCAGTCTGATCTTTGCCGGTAATAGCAAAGGTTTGTTCAACAGTTTTGACAGAATATTCAGATCTGAAGACAGATTTAGACCATGAAGTAGTGTAAACATCCTTGGCGTTTAGCTTGGGGATATTCCACTTATCAAATTTAAAATCAGAATCAGTTTCAACAGAAAAATTTTCAAAATTAACTACATCCGGTGGTAAACTGGAATTTGAGCAAACAGAAGAATTAGATCTTCACATTTTGACACACAAACTAAACTCAAAATCACACACTGGGCAAAGTCTTAAAGGATCTCATCCTAGGTACTCTCTTACAAGGAAAACTTCCTAAGCATGTCATTTCTATACGCTAGACTATCCTCACTAGACCGTTGGCCTAACCCTCGATTGAAACCAGAACTATTCACACATACCCTTGGCCTAGCCCACAGGTCTAACCAATACGTTCAACCTCAGATGCTAAGCTGTGTGACATCATTTTCAACTCAAACATTAGCATTGCCTTTTCATATGGAAGTACAACTCACGTACGCAAGTGGCATTGACCCCTCCCCCCTTTTACCTTTTTTTTTTTTTTAATTTTTTTTTTTTTTGGAGACGGTGGGGGGTGGGTTTAGATGCTATTTAGTCCAAACGCCATTGTGATACCACTCTCAGAATTGTCTGAAGTAGTTGAGGGACTTGGAATTGGTTGAGCTTTGTAGATATTTTTGTTCCTTCTGTTCCAGCTCCAACTGTTCTAAGTTGACGTGGGAGTTTGATTATACGAGTCAAAATTGCTGAAATGACCTGCTACGAGTAATGCAAAATTATGCAAATAATATGACAATAACAATAATAATAATGATAGTAATAATCACAATATTATTATAAATTAAAAAAATAAATAACGAGAAGAAAAAAAACAGACAAAAAAGGTTACAAGTATAGAATATCTTGATCTACTGGAAAGACAAATTGTTCTTACTTAAAGGCACGAACGTGTCTGCACAGGATTCGCTGTGCTGTCCATCTTGTTATAATGATTGATGTTAATTGGAAATAATATGGTCCTTCAGGTCTATAAGTTTGTTATGCATCATCAATCCTAGAAGTGCCCATTTTTGCTAGTGAAAAAATAACTAATAAAGGTCTACCACATATGCCAATGCTTATGGGGAATCTTGAATTGTGAAATTATGCTTTCTAAATATTGCTAAAAATTGTAATCATGCAATCTAAATTAATGTTAAGTATATTGATTCTTGTGCTAATTTAGTTACAAAATTATAGAAGTGGCTTCTAATAAAAGTTTCTCTAATAATCAAGGTGCAACTCCATGACTTATTATTGATACTGCCAATGCATGCATTTGCTTGAACAACTTGTGAACAATGTTACTTTTAAGACATGAAAATGCTGTTATTTAAGACCATTATTCTTGTGATATAATTCATGTGTTGCACTCTGACCAAATACAAAACTCTTTTCTCTTCCTTTGCATGTCGTAATCTTTCTTTTACCATGATTATATGATCAACATTTCTGTTGTTCAGGGCTTTGACGAGTACATGAACTTGGTTTTGGATGAGGCTGAAGAAGTTAACGTAAAAAAGAAGAGCAGAAAGACATTAGGTAGGTCGTGAAACACTAGAATATTCTGCTAGCTAAGATTACTATTCTCTTGTTTCTCCTTCTAAACTCTATCTTGCTTTTGTTTAGGGCGTATTCTACTAAAAGGGGACAACATAACTCTGATGATGAATACGTATGTGAATGCTCTCTCTCTCTCTCTCTCTCCCCTCGTGTAAACATATTCTTTTTGAAATTGAGTTCTTTTTCCTTGCTATCCAGGGGGAAATGATGAGCAATCAGCAGTAGCATTTGAATTGACACATCATTGCATCTCTTCAATAGTCAAAGATGTGAAGAAAATATCGTGGTGAACTTCAAGTTTTAATATTCCTTGTGATAGGGAAGTTTTGCGAAAACTAAAACATGCCTAACATGTTGTTTGTTGGTACTTGGAATTGCTTTCTGCTTGTACACATGTCAACCTACCTTGAAACTTTAATACATTCAACGTATGTGCACTTTGTGGTTGAAAATTTTGATACGTGTGCCTTTTCTTGAGATTGTTTGCCCCTTCCCGTCCACTAATGTTCAGCCACTAAAAGAGTTGAACATTTGGGATTTCTTACTTTGCCCCCTGCTATTGTCTGCCCTCTTAAGTCCTTAAAAAAGTACCATTTGTAAACGTTGATTAACTCAATTTTTTTTCCCGTTATTAACTTCCAAAAATTAAAAACAGTAGAATCCTTTTCAAACTATAAAATTGCAAAATTGGTTATGGTTGGTGCAAATTTTATTTAACCACTTGAATTTTCATCGCATCGGCAATTCCCTCTCAAAACTTCAAAGAGTTTTGATTTATTGTATTTATTTTTCAATTTTTTTCATCTATTAAATCTTAACAGAGGGTGTTAAATTTTCAAAAAACCTCATGTTTTTAGGAATATAAGAGAAAAAAAAAATTGCAAGGATTTAACGGAGTTTTAAAAAATACTCCTGAATCTTTAATTAATTTATTTATTTTTTGTTTAAAAAAAAAAAAAAAATTGGTATTTTGAAAATTGACATGAGTTAACGAAAAATTCTAATGGAATGGTGAAATTGAAAGGTGAGTACACTAATTGAATGTTTTTGAAGTTTATAGGCTAATTATAAAAGTGACGACAATTTAAAGAGGTTCAATAAAGTTTTCACTTAAAGTTATTTTGGTTGTCACATGACATTATAACTCCTACTATAACCATCTTCAAAAATGGTTTTCCTTCTTGAAATTCTATGATTCCTCGTCTTTATTTGGAATTGTCCTTATTTCATTTTAAAAGTCCTGCTTAAATTAGAAAAAAAAATTGGAGGTTATTTAAACCTTGAAAAATTTCAAATTATCAAGGAAAAAAAAAAGTGACGGTCTTAGAAGAAAAACTGACAAAATAATATGTCAATTCACAGAAGACCCGTAAGAAGTTTAGTGGATTTTTATTGTTTTGTTTAATAGATTTCAAACATTTTCCAATAGTTGGTTTTCAACCAGCAAGAACAACAACAAAAAAGTACAACAACAACCACAACCAAAACCAAAATCACTCAAGCGGATGAACAAATGCTCCACCTGACTACAGATAATAAGACTAACACCCCTGCTTTCTAGTATTCCAGGGTGACAGAAGAACATTACAAAACCTAGACTAAACTCAAACTCAGGCAATCTTCTACGGGCACATGCTGGCTGCTTCATTTGTCAAGCACCCAACAGTTTTTCAAGGAAATATTACGGGTACCAAATTTTTTACCAAGTGATGGATACCAAAATAATGTGGAACTTATTCTATTAGTACCCGTTACATGAATAAGCTCCATATCATTTTAGTACGCATTTTTTGGTAAAGAATTTAGTACCCATAACATTTCTCATTTTTTATTCAAATCTAAAACCCACTGTAAAACCTATGTGGGCATCCTTAAATTAAATAAACACCAACTCTTAACATTTCTCCTATAGTTTGAGGAACACAAACTCTTCAATGGCTGCCACCTTACCTATTTTTTCAAGGGTTTCCTTGTCTGGTTCTTCGTCCACACCAATCGCCATAATAGCCTTCGTCCTCAGGACCGTCCTCCCCACACTCATAAAGCTCACGTTCACATTTTGCTCGCCCAGAATGTTTCCAACCTGACCAATCATGCCCGGTTGATCCACCTGCCTGCACAAAATCAGGTTTCCTTCCAAGCTCACATCCACAGGAAACGATCCCACACGTGTCAGGTGGGGTATTCCGAATTTCACTTTCCCCTCGATGCTTATATCTCCATTGTTATCTGAAAGAGCGCTTGCAAATTTAGACTCCACATCGGATATTATCACCTGAATTGAGTCGACGGGGAACTCCGGCGATGAGTCGACAAGTACCCTTTCCTCGCTTATGCGGAGGCCTTTTTGTTTTGCAGTAAAATCTGCATTCACCAGGTTAACAAATGAGGCTGATATGGGTTCGATTATGCCTTTGGTGACCATGGCCCTGAGAAGTCTTGTGTCCAGGTCATCTGGGTCACGAGCAGATTTGTATACAACCCTTACAGATTTGATTCCACTGCCTCCGGCCACCAACTGTACAGCTAGCCTGCCTAGCTTCTCAGCTAGCACCACGTAAGGTGACAACTCCGACACGACCTGAGAACACGAGCTATGTGTAAGTATAAGACCTCAGTATAAGATGATTAGCCCGTATAGAGTATATTAGAAGTTATAATTTAGAGAAGAACAAGGAAAAAAGACTAGTAGAATTAAGGTGGTTGAGTCTATGACCTACGTCTACACATCAAAACTGGCTACATTTTTACTTGACATTTTTTATTGTGTACAATACTGTTATTTATAGAGTAAGAGTGAACTTTCTACTTTTACATTAACAACAATAAAATTAATTTATAATTTGTAACTCTTTTCTATTGAGTTTTTCTAACTCTTAACTCTTGTATTTTTTGTCTCTTAAGTTATTGTAGTGAACAAATTATAAATGTGCCTTTGTGACGGGTATAATGTACAATCGTATTACAGTCGGTAAAAAGAGCGTTACTCAATGTAGATATCATTGTTTACCTCAGGAGGGACCATGGGAGCATTGACAGCAGTTGCAGAGAGCTCCCCTTTCAACGCCCCTACTACAGCCTCAGCTATTTCAATGGCTACACCTTCCTAAGTGGTTGGTACAGATGGTCTAACGGGTTAGCCAATATTCAAGAGAGTATATGGAATGATATGCAGGAATGGTTAGAATAAAAAACATGCCTGTGCTTCCTTTGTGCTAGCTCCAAGGTGGGGTGTGACTGTGACGTTCTCACACTGCACAAGCTTGCTATCTGCCGGCGGCGGCTCCTCCGTGAACACATCAAGTGCAGCCTGAGCAACAATGCCGCTGTTGAGGGCCCTCACGAGCGCATCTTCATCTATAACCCCACCTCTGGCAACATTGATGAGACGGACTCCTTTCTTCATATTGGCAAAAGCTTCATCGTTGAAGACCTTTGAAGTCGCAGGAGTGAGTGGCATGTGCAGAGAGATGAAATCGGCGGTGGAGATGGCCTGATTGAAAGCCACCAATTCCACCCCCAGAGCACGGGCTCTGTCCGCCGGTGCATATGGATCGTGCGCAATCACATGCATGCCCAACCCTTTCGCACGCCTCGCCACTTCAGATCCAACCTTTCCGAATCCCATAATTGCCAACGTTTTTCCAACCAGAGATACCCCAACATACTTGGAACGCAGCCATTTTCCTGTACAATCAAGTTCAATTATTATTATTATATAATGTAATGCAAAAGTACGGCCTCCCTTGTAATTACCCTAAACTACAAAAGCTCATGAGTCATGATACAACCATTGTTTACAACATGTAGCAAATTTCAACTTTTCTTTCTTTCTTTCTTGTTTATTATTATAATCATTTCGAATAAACATCTACGCAATTATTTGTTTTGAATTGCTAACAATTTAAATAGGAAATCCAATAAGCTCAATCAATTTATTTCGGAGATCTTGTCGGCCAGTGTCGCATTAGTCCCGCTCCCAAATATTATTGACCCTTTATTTTTTTTTATAAAAAAAAAAAAAATCAACATCAAAATATTTATATTTTTTATATTATATCATTTACTTTTTATTACTATTTAAATAAAAAAATTACTATAAAATAATTTTTTTTTTTTACTTTTCTAAACCCATTATTATATTCAATTATTATTATTATTTTTTAACAAATAGTATTTGAGCGTGGCGTGGTGTTTAACAAACAATGCCCCTGATATTTGAGTGGCTGTGAAAGCATCCAGTGATGTCCCTACTTGGAAAGGAACGTATCACTTCAAATTTATTAATAGGCCAGCTACCAAAATTAAAGATAGTTGAAAAGTATGAAAGCGGAAATTCGACCCCGGGAAAACATGTATTTCTCCATTTCCACGAATAATTCAGATCAAAAAGAGAGGCCGCTAGCTTTAGCAGGTCAATTATTTCACAGAATATCAGTTATAATCATAAACACAGATTTTCTTCCTTTCTTTATGAACAGATCTGAGATATTTGATCAAGACATGAGCAATTAATTACCAGCTTTCATGGAGGCGTCAGCCTGGGCGACATTCCTAGCCATAGCAGTGAGCAAAGCAATCCCATGCTCGGCGGCAGCGACTGTGTTGGCCGTCGGCGCATTAACGACAAGGCAACCGAACTCCGTGGCGGCCTGCAGATCCACGTTGTCAATGCCGACGCCGGCGCGGCCCACCACCTTTAACCGCCCCTTGGAGGCCTCGAACACCTGTCTACTCACCTTCGTGCCGCTCCTCACGATCAGCGCGTCGCAGGACGAGATCTTGGAGCAGAGCTCGTCGGGCGAGAGCCCGTACAAGCATTCCACGTCACCAAAACTGCGTAGAACTTCGAGACCCGCTTCTCCGAGCTTCTCGGAGACCAAGATGGTGGGTCTGGGATAGTTGAGATCTTGGGTTTTGTAGTTGGGGACCGAGGTTTCCGGCGATGTTACTGTTTTCAGGACGCTGTTGACGACCACCTGGGAAGTTGAACGAGAATGGGAAAGTTTAACGGAGATTGGCGTGGAGGTGGCGGTGGCGGTGGCGGTGCTGTGGAGGAATGAGAGAAGAGAGGGTGGTTTTTGTGATAAGTGTGAAGAGGGAGAGGGGGTGACAGGTGAAGAAGAGAAGATGGCTTTCGTAGAAGAGGAAGCCATGGCCATGGGGATTGCTTTCTCGCTCTTGTTTTTTTCGATCTGTGTGTGTCTGAAGAGGAGGGAAGGAGTTCCGCCTAATAATTTTGTGATCTGTCGGGGTGTCTTTCTTTATAAGAGGATTAGACTGTCAATTTCGGACAAATTTTATTTGACAGTTATAAGTAAAAGAACAATAGTAGCTTTAAATAAACCAGAGAAATATTTGGTTTTATTATCTAGCACATTTATTGTTTATTTCCTTATATGGGATGTTTAAACTTATCATTAAATTTGTAATATTTATATCTGATCTTTCAGTTTTAATGATGAATTTGCAGAAAATGAACAACAAACACATCTCAACTAACAACCGGTAATGTCTCCAAGCCGTAATTTAATCGGTTGGGAACCACGCCTTATGAAACCGTAGTCACTAGTTCGAATCCTCACTCTCCCTCTTGTGTGTTCATGTCAAACAAAAAAAAAAAAAAACAAAACAAAACAAAACTAACAATCGGTAATTCTTGGGTTTAATTACTTAGATATGTTACCGCTTCAAAAAAAAAAAAAAAAAAACATAGATATATTACACATCATTTTAATTCTACTGTCTATTTCTTTTGCAAATTAATCATCCGCACAAATCTAATGATTGATTTGTGAAAAAAAAAAAAGAAAAAAAAAAAAAAAAATTGTAGAATGATTTGTAGGTTTTAAGGAGTAATATTATAAGTCTCTCTTGTGTCACTTTAAGAATGACATGACTTTTAAAATTATCATTGAGTTTGTAATTAATCAAGTGATTTTAAAAGTCACCTCATTTTTTTAGGGAAGTAAGAGAGACTTATAGAATTACTTAAGTTTTAAGGCTTAAAATTACAAATTTAACTGAAGGATTTTTTTTTTTATATTATAATTTTTATTTAAATATTATTTACTCGCATTCTTGGTATACAAATTATTAATTAACTCTTTATATTCTAAAATTTTAAAGATCTCATTTTCAATTCAGCTAATATCTTATCTTTTTTGTGACATTATAAGTAGAATTTTATCTATTTTAATATTCGGATGCATATTTTTAGTAGGCGTATATGATTAAAATTATTTGCAAATAAAAGAAACATTCTCTATAATATAAAAACTATATTATGACTAGAATAAAATAAAATTTAAAACGTATAAAAATAGAACTTGATTTATCAAAAGTCCTATTTCACCTCTACTTTAGGATATAATTATCTAAAATACACTCAATCTGCACGGTCGTAAGTAGCTAAAAAATAATAATATTTGACTAGTATTATTTTATGTGTATGCCGGTTTGGATGTTCAATTTTGGGAAAGAAAGATGCATAAGTGATCACGGGCAAGTCACGTAATCACTTTTTCGTCAATCAAAATGGCTTTGACTAATGGATAGGTCGAATTGAAAAAAAAAAAATAATAATAAATAACTTGAATGTGGTGCATTGTAAAAATTGAAACATTGAAGGTCGAATTGAAAATCGACTCAAACTTTGGGAATAAAGTGTCAAGTGTTTCGATACCTAGACAAAGCCTAAATTTCATAATTTGATAATCTACAGTTTCTTTAAAATTGTAGAGAATCTTCATTCACAATTCATCAGTTTCTTACTTTTTATATTGTAAAAAGCTTTGAGCCAAAAACTTTTTTAAAAAGAAACGTCTTTGCAAAAGTGAAGAAAAAGTCTTTTGAGAGAAAAATTATTTTTTAATGTTTCGATAACATGCCACATTTTTAATATGTGTATTTTCAAGTGTTTCGATACCTAAAAAAAAAAAAAAAAGAAGCTTAAATTTCATAATTCAATAATTTATAAATTCTTTAAAATTGTAGGGAATCTTCATTCAATAAGTTAAAAAAAAAAAAGGGTGAATGAAAAGAGCACATGCATTTTTTTTTTTTTGTATTAAAATATTAAAAAGAAAAATTTTCTTTCACAGCACGCCGTGTACTCTGAATCACGGCCCTAAAAAAAATTCCATTTAATATTCATTCAAAGTCAATCACGTGCACCATTAAAGTTAAGGAAAATTGTTAATTAATCACAATTGTCATTGTGAGGGAATCCATAACCTTGATGAGCAAATATAATAAGAAAGCAATTTTTTTAAAACTAGTCTCAATAAAACATCCTCTAACTCATTTAAAATAATGTCAAGTGTCTATAAATATTTAAAATGCATGTTAAATTCTTAACGTTATTAATAGCAGTTTTCTAACTTAAACTAAATTTAACGTGCATTTTAAATGTTTATAAATACTTTGCATTATTTTAAATGAGTTAAAAGATATTTCCTTCAAACTAGTTTGAATAAAATTTCTGTCTAATATAATATTGTTAATTAAATCACGATAGCCAAATTAAGTAAGAATTCATCATGTTAACGAGCACACGCGCGCGCGCGCACACACACACATATATATATATATATATATATATTTCAAATGAACTTCTGATCATACGATCCATAATAAATGTGATTCTACAAGATTGACCTAAAATAATGAGGAGTTTATCAAAGAAAAGAAAATGTCAAGAACTTATGTACAATTTTCTTTTCTTTTCTTTATTTATTTAAGAAAATCTTGAACATGAAGTGGGCCAGTAGCTAAGAGCTTGGGGGTATTACTTTTCCTGCTTAAATATTAAAAAAAATTCTATTTTAACATAAAATTCTCTACATTTTAACCAATAAGATTCAAAATTTCCTCAGACAGATTCTTTAAAATAACGTAATACTATATTGATTCTTTATATTTAGATACCCATTGTAGCATTCTATTTCTTTTTTATTATTATTTATTTAAAGAAGAGTAATGGCAAAAATTACATTTTTTATCTTACAATTATCCTACAATGAAACTAGCGGTTGAAGTTTAGGAGGGTAAAAAATTAATTTTTAAGGGGCTATAAGGGTATATTTTAAAAAATCAGAAAAAACATAGTGGCTTGGTGGGTAGCCATGGCCCCACGTAGTTCCCCTCTTACGTACATTGCTAACCCGACAATCCCAACCAATTATTATTATTATTTTTTTTTAACAGTGACTAATCCAAAAATTGATTAGGACTATCACATTAGTATTTGTGTAATAATTATAAAATAAAAATATATAATATTTCTTTATGTATTAAAAAAAAGTAAAAAACTAAACTAAATAACGCTACTAAGAATGCTCTCTTAGTCTCATACAACATATATGGATTATGGAAGATACGGTTATTGGCTTATTTTTTGTATTTTGAAAAATATGGAACTTCTATTGATGAAATTTCATGAGCATAAAGCTCTTACATCATAAAGCAAACAGTTCTAAAAAATCATAGTCAAAAGTTATGAAGTTTACAAAGTCATAAAAATGATTTCAAGCTTCCGCTAACCCATGTACAATTACATTTAAGGAACAGATCTACTTCGTGCATACTAGATTTAGGACATAGGTAGCCCAAATACAAAACAATAATATATATATATATATATATATAAAACTAGAAACTAAAAATCTGGCCGTGAGAGTTAAGTCCCTACACCGATCTACTCCATCTTCAACCCAAAGGTCAGGACAACAAATTCATCCTCAACCCGAAAGTTAGGACAAACAAAACAAAAAGTAAAAACCCCACAAGCAGTTGCGGAGGAGCACGACATCGTAGACATCCCTTCAGAAGTCAAGCCTTGGACGAAGAAGATGATCAAATCTAAGGTTGAAGAGACTAGATTTGGATCTAGATCTAGATCTACAAACTAGATCTAAAGCAACTCGCCAAAAATGTAGACCGATAGAGCTTACAGAGAAAACACGGAACACTGCGACCGTAAAAGTGAAGGATGGAAGATTTAGATCTAGATCTTCCCTCCTCTTAAAGTTATTCGTAATGTTCTCTAAAGGAAAAGAGATATTTTAGAAAGAAGGCGGAGTCTCTCTTTTGATCTTAATACATAATAGCTCGTTATTGGCTTATCTTTAAACGCTTAGTTTGATTAAAAAATTAGGTTCAAATAAATTTCTTAAATTTTGATGAATAATCCAAAAGGAAATCCTTAGCCCATATAAAAACAATCTAAAAAAAAAACTATAATAATATGATGGTTTCGTTTTAGAGTAATATATTGAACCGATCGAGTTTTTTTTTTTTTTTTTGAAACGGGATTCGTTAATCAGAGCTTTAAAAACTCAGCATTCGTTGGTTACAATAGCTTGCACACTCTGAGGAAAACACTCATATCACGTGCAAAAAGCGAATAAATAAAGTTCAAATATCAATGGGATGCAACAAATTGGGAGTTGGGACCCACATATCAGTAATAGAAAATAGCCTTTACCTACTCTCTTGTCATTATTATTTGGGAAAAGTACATGTATTTTCTTTTTCTCTTTTTCTTTCTTTTTTTCTTTTTTTTTTTTTGGTAAGTTCATGCATTTCCTTTAACTATCATGCAATTAGGCGATTTGTAATATTTTTTAAAACTTTCAATTGAAATGATGTCTTTTTAAATTATTAAAAAAATTATAATATTTTTTTTTTGTCATACAAAAAGATAAAAAATACTTTTAAAATTTTTTAAAAAGACAAATAACTTTATAAATTCAAAAGAAAGCAAGAAAAAATGACTGAGGGTGGGGTCACCTACCTTCTTTTTTTTTTTTTTTTTTTTTCAATTTCTAATAATTTTAAGGGCATTTTTGTTATTTTGGATACATGCATTACGAATTTTTTATAGTTTGAAAAAATCATTGCTTTCATTGAAAGTTAGAGAAACATTAAGAGTTAATAAATAATTTGAGAAAAAATGTGTACTACTTCCTATTTACTTTTTTTGAAAATGGTATTCTAAGTAATAGCAGTTGTTGGGCGAAAATGACTTGCACCAACCTTCACCTATCATGTCCGCAAATAATAAAAATAGTTTCAGTAATGATATAAGGAGGACTAGAGTTCTCTTAGAATCATCTTAAATGTGACGTTGTTATTAAAATTACCATTAAATTTGAGATGATCATTATTAAATTTTGATTTATTAGTGATTTTAAATTACACATCACATTTGAGAAGACTCTAGTCCTTCTTATATCATTACTCGATAATAATGAAGTATCTATGAGTTGACTTATAAGTACACTAAAGATTAAGATAAATGCTAGGGGTCAATAAATTTCTCATATTTGGCCCATATTTTCTTACAATTAATCATTTAATTTGTAAACTTATATAGATCTCACATAAATTAATGATTAATTGTAAAAAAATATAGGTCAAATATAAAGAACTTATTGACCTCTTTAACCTCTAGCATTTCTCAAAGATTAATGGTTTTTTTGTCAACTTGAAATGCTAAGTGATATTATAGCATCATCTCTCCCGCAGCTTAAATTCTCTACAATGCTAGCACTTCCCAACAACTTTTTTACTTAAATATATTCTACTCTAGTGTTTTTATTTATTCTCATATCCATTTAAATATTCTTTCAAATTAGTAATAAAAGAAAGAGAGAAAATATAAAGCATTTTGTAAAAGAGTCTTTATAAAACCTATTTGGTCGAGCCTATTTGGTCGAGCAAATCTCGATCAATCCACCAATTTGCTCATGCATGTAGACCTCATATAAATTCTCTCATATTTAGTGCTCATATTACTAGCAATTCAAACAACTAATTATTAGAAATCCATATCCCCTCTAGCATTTTTTTTTTTTTTTGAGCAAATAAGGGAAGGGGTTACATGGAATCAAAAAAACAACAAAAAGGGTGAATTCCTCGACAACAAACCAAAAATTGAAAAACAGTGTTGAAAATACATCCAAATAATTGAAAATAGGCCAAAAAATGACCCAATCGTCTATATCTCGGTCTCAAACCAAGATTTTGGACGAATAAAGCAGTAACATTAGGGGCACAACCCTCAAAAGACCCTTCAATCCCAACTGAACCCCATCTAGGCAGCTACAACATCTATTGAAAGGAGGCTGTTGAAGGAGAGATACTGAATTTCCATATAGATTCTAAGAAAATGAGTGAAAAGCTTTGGCAACTCTAATCTCCATAGCAAGATTAGACCACATGGGCACAAAGAGATTATAACCCACAAAAACCCTAAAACACAGAACACAAAAAAAAAAAAAAATCACGACAAGAAAATATATAAACACAAAAAAAAATAATAATAATAATAAAAAAAAAAAAACCATTGGCAGAAGCAATGGAGGAGGAGCAACACTTAGGATGATGTGTAGAAGCCACGTGCTAGCAAGTGAAGACCATGCATCGGTGCGTAGGGTGAGATGGTGGCCCGAAGGAGGTCAGAGTGAGGCACATTGGTGGACAACACTCGTGAAGGATGACATATTGGACTTTTAGAAAACCTGACATAGCAAAAGACTTGGTAACCAAAGGGTTAGGAGCTTCTGCGTCTCCTGACCTGATAAGCAGCGTTCAATCCGTAGATTGACACACAACACAATCCACAGATTGTAGGATAAGTTCTCCGCAGATAAAATTGAGAGAATTCTCAAATATATTTGATTGATAAAAATTGGAGTTGTTTTTCAAATGTTACAGATGCATTCCTATTTATAGAAAAGGAAAAGCAATAAAAATATTCTAACTTAAATAAAGCATATTAAAATAATCTAAATTATTCTATCATAAAATCATGGCCTTAACATGATTGGCCCAAAATAGACCACCCATTTTTCGGTTGGTAGATCTGACATATGCTTTGTGGCTCTGATTATTCCCATGCACTTGACATTGACGATTCTGACATATTCCTGGTTCTGACAAAAATTGTGGCTTTTAACTTTGCAGCCTTCCCGGCTCTGACAATAGTGCGGCCTTCCTTATCCTGACATTATTCTTTCGGTGCTGGCAGATTTTGTCAGACATCAGAATTGTGATTTCGGGTGTTATGCCCGAGAAACAAGTTGTCTTGGATCAAAGGAAACTTGTCCTGGATCAATAGTCGTTGAGCCCGGGGGACAAGTAATCTTGGTTAAGAGAAAATTTTCACCCGAAATTAATGTCCGGGTTGAGAGAAAATTTTCTCACGAGGAAGGGAGAAAATTCTTTTCTCCTGGAAAGGGAGAAAATTCTCTTCTCTCGGGAAAAGGAGAAAATTCTTTCCCGTGAGAGAATTTTTCTTTTCTCCCGGGAAAGGGAGAAAATTCTCTACTCTCTGGAAAAGGAGAAAATTATTTCGCGGGAGAGAATTTTCTCCCGATACTACATTAGTCTCCCCTTCTTGAAAATAATTCGTCCTCGAGTTAGAACCAGAATCCTGTGGCAGAAAATATTCAAATATGTCTGCTACATTGAATGTTGAGGAAATGGCTAGATTATCCGGAAGATCAACAACATAGGCATTATCATTGATTTTCTTAATGATTTTGCAAGGTTTGTACTTTTTTTTCTTCATTTTTTCTGAAGTCCCGGCTGGTTATCGTCCCTTGCGCAGATACACCATAATTAAATCACCTTCTTGAAAGACTTTGGATCTCCGACCCTTATCTGCTGCTTCTTTATATTTTGCATAAGTCTTTTTGAGGTGTTGACGAACTTCCTCATGGGTTGACTTCACACGTTCCACCAAGTGTTCAACTGCTATACTTGCTCCGGGTCACTTCGGTAGATTTGCAAGGTCTACTGCAAGTCTCGGAGCCCTTCCATACACAACCTCAAACGACGCTTTCCCAGTTGATATGCTCATCATATTGTTATAAGTAAACTTGGCCTGAGCTAAAGCCAGGTCCCACTGCTTTTTTTTATCTCCAGCGATATAGCGAAGTAAGTTGCCCAATGTCCGGTTCATAACCTCAGTTTGCCTGTCCGTCTGTGGATGGCTAGTGCTACTGAAGTTTAAGGCTGTGTCAAACCGCCTCCAAAGTGTCCTCTAAAAGTAGGAAAGGAATTTGGGGTCCTGGTCAGAAGTGATTGACCTTGGCACCCCGTGTAATCTCACTACTTCTCGGAAGAAAAGATTGGCCACTTGGACAACATCTGATGTTTTCCTGCAAGCAACAAAGTGAGCCATTTTGGAAAATCTATCCACAATCACCATGATAGAGTCAGCTCCTCTTTGAGTTCTCGGGAGTCCAAAAACAAAATCCATGGACACGTCCTCCCAAGGTGCTTCCAGAATTGGCAATGGCATGTATAGGCCCGTGTTTTGAGATTGTCCCTTGGACACTTTCCTCCTAATCCTCCACCGTGCAATTCTCGGATAACTTGCTCTCTAAGTGAACTCCGTGGAATGCAGAGCCGGTTGCCCCAGAAGAGATATCCCTCCTGGATATGCATCTCTGGTACAGGTGTCCCGATGGTGCAACGCCTCCAAGTCTCACCAAAATCTTCATTCGTCTCAAGCAGCTCCTTGAGACATTCAAATCCGGTTATGTCAGCTTGTAAAGTCACCAACAGTGTAGCTCGGCAGCTCAAATCGTCAGCTACCCGGTTCAACTTGCCTGATTTGTGCTTTAGTGAGAAAGTGAACCGTTGAATGTAAGATACCCACTAGGCAAGCATCTGGTTCAAGTTCCTTTGGTTGTTGATGAACTTCAGGGCTTGATGGTCGGTGTACAAGATGAACTCCCGTTGAATAAGGTAGTGTTCCCAGACTTTTAATGCTCTTAGAATAGCATATAGTTCTTGTTCATAGGTTGACCATTTCTGCCTTGTTTCTCACTGAAAAACTCAACAGGTTTTCCTTCTTGAGACAACACCACCCCAATTCCGGCAATTGATGCATCACACTCAACTTCAAGCAATTTGTCGAAGTTGGGTAAGACTAAGACCGGTGCCGTGTACAGCTTCTCCTTGATGATTTCGAAACTCCTAGTAGATTCTTCACCCCAATGGAATTTTCCTTTCTTCATACACTCGGTGATAGGAGCTATAATGCTTCTAAAGTTCCAGACAAACCTCCGGTAGAAGGTTGCCAACTCGTGAAAGCTTCGGACTTCACCCACTGTCCTGGGTGTAGGCAATTCTCCAATAGCTCTCACCTTCTCTTCATCAACTCGAATCCCGTTTGAACTGACTATAAACCTGAGGAATAATAGCCGGTCCATCATGACACTGCACTTCTTCAAGTTGACAAATAGCTGGTTTGCATGCATGGTCTCCATCACCTCCCATACGTGGCTCAAATTTTCTTCCGGATTGCGGCTATAAATAAGGATATCATCGAAATAAACAACAACGAATTTTTCGATTAAAGGCTTTAGTACCTGGTGCATTAGCGGCATGAATGTACTGGGTGCATTGGAAAGTCCGAATGGCATCACCTTCCATTCATAGAGTCCTTCCTTGGTTTTGAATACAATCTTCCATTCATCTCCGTGTCTGATTCGGATCTGATGATACCCACTCCTTAGATCAATCTTCGAAAAGATTTTGGCTACGGACAACATATCAAACATATCACCTATCCGGGGGATAGGAAATCTATATTCACTGTGATCTTGTTGATTGCCCGACTATACACGCACATCCGCCAGCTTTCGTCTTTCTTTGGTATTAGCAGGGCCGGTACTAGGCATGGACTCATGCTCTCCCGCAAGTGGCCCTTCCTCATAAGCTCCTCTACTTGCCCCTGCAAGATCTCATTCTCCTTAGGGCTCATCTAATAGTGTGGAAGGTTCGGAAGACTAGCTCTCAGCACTAAGTCAATACAGTGTTAGATATCTCGCATGGGTGGAAGTCCTTCTGGCGTTTCATCTGGTGTGATGTCCCGGAAGTCTTCCAACATCTCACGCATTGGCTCGAGAATGGTTGGTTCTGTAGCACCCCAGATTTAAAATCCTCATTTAAAGATATTAATTTGAAGATAATATTATTTTAATATTTATATTAAGTAATGAGATTTGTTCTTGAAGAATTTATGGATTATATGAGTATTATAGGAATGAATTTTTATTTGAGATCATTACATCCTAAGGTTTAGGATAGATTATAGCTTGATAATTTAGTTTGTGACTTTAAGAGATATGATGGTATAATGATACATATTATACATTTGAAGGAAAATTAGCTTTGGCGGATAGCTATTTGATGTTAGCAAACGAAGAAGGGTGTGAGAATTTTTAGATGAGATTATATAATTTTAATAAGGATTGGGCCCAAGGTGTTGTTAATAATGCTCATCTCTTATTATACAGGACCGGGCCCCTTCATACATAATGCACACCATTTTCTTCCTTTTCCTTTATTTATTCCTCTATTTCCACACTCCTATCTCTTTTTCCATGAAGCTCCCACCCACTGTCTTTTCTTCCTTTCTTATTTTTCTACCAACACACCAACCCCTCTCTTCCCCCACTTTCCTCAACGCCACCTATACCACTCATTACTCCTTTTATTTTTCTTCCTTCCTTCTCTTACCACTTGGCTTAGACTTTTTTTTTTTTTTTTCATTTTCTTGACTTCATCTACTTTCATTGCTTTATTACCTAAGGGAGAGCAAGAAACGAGAAGATAGAGAGAGGGAGCCTTACAGATGTAAGAAAGAGAAGACATGGGGAGAGAGATGTTGCAATAGAGCGAGAGATGGACAGAGAAGCATGAGAAAGAGAAAGAGGGTGAGATGCTGAGGGGGAGAAACAGAGATTGAGAAGTTGGCCAAGAGAGATTTGCAAAATAATAAAAATGGGTTCTTCAAAGGTAAAATTCTTCTTCCTTTATCTATGGGTATTTGATTTTAAGTTGAGTAATGGGTCTTAGATGAGAACCTTTTGATTTAATCAGGATGATATTGGGTGGTTTCACTCTTGAGGATTTTGAATTAGTTTTGGGAGGTGATTCTCTATTTTTTGGCTGAGTTATAAGATGTTGCGGGTTGGATTTTAATGGGTTAACTTCCCTAAAAGAGTAGACTCGAGTATTTGATTTTGGTAATTCCTGATTAGATTTCTTGAGGCTTAGCCGAATGGGTTGTTCTTAATTGCTGGGTGTCAATTTTTGGAAGAACCCGTGAGTGGTATTTTGGGGGTTTGATGTTTAAAGTCTTATTCTTAGTTGACTGTTGGGCAGTGGGGAGTTAATTGATTTTTGTGAATTGTTATTAATTTAGTTGAGAATAAACAGAATTGAACAACAAAATATTTTTTTCAAGATGATTAATTAGCAGTTTAAAGACTGCTTATAGCTTTAGTCTAGAGGTAAGTAAATTCACTATTCCTTCTAAAATTACTTCATGTCATGCTATTTATATATTCTTGTATTAAACTGTAAATAATTATTTTATTTACCATCATGGAGATATGTTGCATGAATGAAAAATTTCTAAATGAATTATTTAGAAAGCTTCTATTTCTTTTAAATGCTTTCTAATACAGTAAGTTTATATTTGGAAAAGTTTCAATTTTAGAAAAAAGAAACTTGAGAAATGATGATGATTATAAAAAACAAAATAAATAAGAATGATGGTAAACCCTTCTACCTGTTGCCCTAAGATGCATCATGAGAAGTACAAGAGATGAGATAAATGTTTATAAAATGAGGGCACATGTATGGAGGAGAGTATTTTTGGCCCCAAGATAAGTAAGAATGAGAGGAGTTCAGTACCGATACTCGGATAGAGGCGAAACCTCTAAAAGAGGCTATGCAAGAAGATGCTATTCCATCAACATGACCGTTGAGTGCACCAATAAGAGTTAATTGACGGTCGGACATGGTTGAGGACACAGTTCAGTGTCATGGTCACAAGGACCTGCAACCCTCGTACACAGGAGGTAACAGTGTACATGGGCCCTATTATCAGATAATGACTAAAGATAAATGCATTGATGATTTCTAACGATGAATTATAATAATGTTTTATGATGATTTTTTATAATGATGAATTACGATGATGATCTATTGCTAGATGTAATAGTATATATATACTACGGGAGATGCAATTGTACATATATATACTATTATGACTGATTGTATATTTATTTGTGAAAACATTTTTCAAAACTGGGAACAAGGAGTAAAACTATTTATGATTGTGGATTTTGCTTACTAGGCCCCTTTTGGGCTCATTCAGTTTTATTTCTTGTTCTTAGGTAAGGAGCAAGCTGGAATACAAGGCTGCAATGGGGCGGGAATAAATTATCCAATAATTTGTAATAAGTACTCTGATAGACCTTATAGATCTTTGCAAAAATTTTTGTTTTAAAAGAAGAAAAGTGGCAAACTTAGCCTTAACAGGCTGGGGATGTTATAGGTTCAGTCAAAGGGGTTGCATCTTTGGGTACTAAAGCAATTATCTCCTGGCCACCCTTGACTTCTTCCAAAAACTCAGCTGTTTTTGTCACCAAAATAGGCTGCATCTTGGCCCGAACAGGAACTTCATCTAGGTTTTCCTTCAAGGGTCGGAATATGATTCTTCGGCCATCACGGAAAACAATATAGATGTTGTCCAGGCCCTTATGTTGGGCGTCCACGTCATACTGCCATGGCCTTTCCAAAATAATATGGCAAGCATCCATTTCAACAACATCACAAAGTAGTGAGACAGAATAGTGTTTGCCGATTGAAAACGTGAAATGGCATCTTTCGGTAACAAGTGTTTTCGTGCCCCACTTGATCCACCCAATCTTGTACGGTGCCGGGTGTCTCTCGGTAGTGAGGCCTAACTTTGCAACCATCACCTTGGATAGATCCATTCGATCTTGTACGGTGCCAGGTGTCTCTCGGTAGTGAGGCCTAACTTTGCAACCATCACCTTAGACACTATGTTTTCTCCACTGCCTCCATCGATGATGACATCACAGACTCGTTGGTTGACTGTGCAACGAGTGCGAAAAATCTTGTGTCTTTGAGCTTGGTCTTCTTGTCCAGAGATTAAGAGTACCCGCTGGATCACTAAAGATCGTGACAATAAGACACCCTCATCTACAAAGGCTTTTGTGGCTTCATATCCGGGCTCATCATTCCCGGTTTCTTCCTCATCGTAATCCTCCACTTCTTCTCCGGTTCCGATTTCAACAAGGTTCACCATTTGCCTTATCGGACATTGATTAGATCGATGCCCTGGTTGGTTGCACCTGAAACACTTTTTTGGTCCGGCTCTCGCATAAGGAATGTTGTGAGGTGGAATGGCCACCGATTGTTTCTAACCATTGCTGCCTCTGGTTACCCTTCCTCCGGGTGCGGTAGTTTGAATAGTTATCCTGGTGGAGAACATAGGCTGCTTTCCCTGGTTCTTCGTAGATCTCCCTGGATTGCCTGGGTTCAGCTTCCAAGTTGAAGCTTGAGTCCGCTCCAACTGCTTCTTTGCATGGGAGGCCAAACTAACAGCTTTAGCGAGTGTGAAGACATGCGCCGTGGACACCTTGTCTTGGATTGGCAAGTGCAATCCTCCAATAAATCGAGCTACTTGCTGGGCTTCAGTTTCCATCAAATCATTTCGGGCAGATAGTCGGTAGAAATCATTGACATACGCCTGGATTGTGCGAGCTCCTTGCCGGCACTTATGGTACTGTTGGAATAACCGTTGCTCGAAATCTGGTGGTAGGAACCGAGCATTGAGTAGCCGTTTTGTCTTAAGCCAAGATGTCACGGGTCTTTTGCCTTCATTGGAACGGGAAAGCTGCAATCGTTCCCACCAAGCTAAAAGCTCCACCCTTGAACTTGTAAGCCACCAACTTCACCTTTCTTTCCTCCGGAATACTCATGTATTCAAAGAATCTTTCTACCTCCATGATCCTATCAAGGAAATCTTCAATGTGAAGATGACCATGAAATGAGGGTAGATCAATCTTCATACGGTACTCCCTGAATTCCTCCATGCCGTAGTGTTGATGCCATGGTGGTTCACCATAAACATCTTCACGGTCAGCAGCATTCCTCATAAAGCCAACATCTCTGGGCCAGTAAACTCCGTAGCTGGCTCCACCTTTGCCACCTCTATGTCTGCCTCCGCTTGGACCTACACCATGAGCCTTGCCAAAGACTTTATCAACGTAATCTTCCTCATCGCTGTTGCAGTCAAATGGTTGGGGTTGATCAACCAATGGAGGGTGGTGGATGGCCCTTACCCGGATTCCGTCATCTCCTTGGTCTTGATCCCAGCGAGTTTGATTGAATCCGGTCTCCAAACACTCCAAGGCTTCTTGCACCTGCTGCATAGCTTGCTGTTGGGTATGCATGGACTGTTTGAGAGTCTGAAATTCGGCTCTAGTAGGAGCCTCCCCATGACGAGCTGCGTTGTTAAGGGGGTTGTCACCAATGCACTGATTGGTCATGATCAGGATAATGCCTGCTCTGATACCAACTGGCGTAGCGGAAGACTTGGTAACCAAAGGGTTAGGAGCTTCTGCGTTGATAAACCGCGCTCAATCCGTAGATTGACACGCAACACAATCCACAAATTGTAAGATAGTGTAATACCTCGATAAAAACAACTCTTTTTAATTTTAAAAAGAATTTTTACAAAGAACGATTGAGGAAGCTCTTAACAAAATTTGGTTTTAACAAGGAACCCAAGCTCTTAAATGTAGCATAGTAAGCCTTAAACCCCTCCGAAATGTTGAGCCTAAACACTAATCCTCTGGAGTGGACGTACACTAGGGTTGGGCAGACGTCCGCCCTAGTTTCTAGTGCGGACGTATGTGGGGAGACCACCGGACGCACGCTCTACAAATAGTACACGGACGTACGCGGGACCACACATACGTACACTACTTTTCAGAAGAACCCTTGGTTAATACCTGGACGTACACTACACCCTTTTATCCACTTTGTAAATAGTACCAGACGTATGCTAGGGTTAGCGGATGTCCGCTGCTTTTCTGGAGAGTTGGTAGCACCCCTCCCCTGTAAATACCCCTATCCCCTTCCACCCCACGCGCCATTTTCCACCTGTTGGCACGCCCCTAGGATGCAAAAACCCCAAGAGATTGTGTTCTTGAGAGTGGTAAAGTGAGATGGAGTTTTTGGTGAGAAGGAGCAATTGTCCCTGCCTAATTTTGAGGTAACCTCCTGCCCATTTTATATTTCCATTACTGTTTTAGTGCTTGCTTAAAAATGGGAGCTTTCCAAAGAGTTGTTATTAAGCCTTTCTTGCAAAAACAATAATGTTTTCAAAAGCTTCCTTAAATTTCAGGGTGTTAAGTTCTCTTACGTTGCATGAGTTTATTTACTTGCTTAGAAGTGATATAGTAGCCTAGAAATAATGTAGGAACCCTAAAGCACCGTCTGAGCCTTGGTAGTTTGCCTAACTCATTGACCGGACGTACGCCCTTGGGGCCGGGCGTACGGCCAGGGAGCTAGGCATTTGCCTTAAGCCTCGTTCACGTATATTTTAGAGTTTAGCCATCCTTTGGTTAGAGAAGGCCTAGTATTTTATTCGTGAGGACCCTCTAGCATTTTGTATAATGGTGTGTTCCGTTATAGCAGGTTTTGGCTATGCCAGAAGAATCACGCAAATGTGCGAGGTAAGTAAACACTTACGAGCTTTTCCTTAAAAAACATGGGATATGTCAGTTGACTGACCACGAGTGTGATTTGAGCATGCCTACTTTTATAATTACTTGGTAACTATCTTATAAATTGATTGTTAAGATGCATTGTATGATATGGTACACTGGTACGTGCGGTATAACAGCTATGGGCTTACTATGTAGACTTAATATGGTCAAATGTGTGTGTTATATGGGTCTTGGATCCAATGGTTGTTTTAAGGCCGGCGTAGCCTTAACGGGTGGTTAGGGCCGGGCAAAAACCCGCCCAACCCGCCCCACCCCGACCGGGTTTTATGTGTATTTTTGCGGGTTTGGGTAAAATTTCTCCAACCCGTGCGGGGCGGGTCGGGTAGTGGGTTTAGAATTTTTTTTCATGCAGGTACCCGCCCTGCCCCGATTCTACCCGCCCATGAACCTAACCCTAAAAACCCAAATATCTCCCACCCACTCCCTATTTTCTCTCATTTCACGCCTCCATCCAGCAAGAGAATTTTCTCATTCTTTCCCTCTGATTTTCTTCTTCTTCTTCTTCTCCTTCTTTCCCCCTCCACGCAGCTTCCATCACCTAGCTCCGACCCATGCTCTTTCTGCCGACATCCAAAGAGCTCGAAGACGAAAAGACAAGGAAATTGAGAAGGAGTCGGAGAGAGTGAAATGGAGGGAGAATCAGTGAGAAAGAGAGATAAAGAAGAGAAAGAGAGAAATGAATTTACGGTGAGAGAGAGAGAAAGATGGAATTATGGACCATGGTTCTTCCCTCAGATTATTAGGTTCTCATGAATCATGAGGTAAGTTGTGACTTGTGATCGATTAGTTAAATTTTTTCTCCTTTCTATTTGATTTTCTTCTCTTTCTTTCCCTCTGATTTTCTTCTCTTCTTCTCCTTCTTTCCCTTGATCTGTTTGCTTGCTAAGAAAATCCTCTATTTGCTTCCTGAGAAAATCGTTGGAAGAGAAAATTTTGATGCTTTGATTCTTACCCTACCCGCCCCGCAAAACCTGCGCCTATTCAACCCGCCCCGCAATACCCAAACTCGCGCGGGAATTGTTATTTTTTGTGGGTGACGGGTTGGAATTTCCCAAACCCATAGGGTGTGGGGCGGGTGGAAAAAAAGCCAATACCTGCCCTGCCCCGACCCGTGCCCACCCCTACGGGCGGTCATTACAGGATGGACATCATTAGCAATGTGGGCCACCCAAGGTCGGACTCAGTCGTGCCTCTAGTGTTATGTACGGTAGCATATAATATCCGAGGCACCGGTGTTGTATTATAGGTCGTTCGGGATAGTGCCAACCCTGCTTGGAATGGGTAATATCTCGGGTAGACCATATATGATAGTTATGGCCTATAAAACATTATTTTTTCTGCATTAAAATACTTATGTGATTGTCGCTGGTAGTACACCACACTCTTCTGTAAACAAAACCCTAATATATGGTGTATTAATGGAGGCAACACCAATCCTTGATTTCTTACTCAAACTGCACGTTTACTTCCGCTTAATGAGGCTAATGTCATACCTAAATTGTGAGGTTTACTTACTAAGTCTTTAGACTCACGTTGTTATTACCTTTATAGGAAGTCTGGCCTTAGAACCCAAGGGTGATACGGTTGCCACTACAGAATTCCTTTAAGGATTTATTTGGTGATACTAGGTTTGTTCATTAATTCTGCTTAGTTACTCCATGTCTATTTTTTAGGAATAAACTCGTCAAGTAATAATTTTATAGTTTCTCAGATTTTATTTCCCCTTCCTATGCATTAACTCTGATAATGCTTGGAGGGGCGATTCCTCATTTGGTCAGAAGTTGGCTTAATTGGGGTAATTGCCAGTAATCCTGCCAGATTAGTTAAGGCTAATTTTGGGAGTGTTACAGATAAGTTCTCTGCAGAGAAAATTAAGAGAATTCTCAGATATATTTGATTGATAAAAATTGGAGTTGTTTTTCAAATGTTACAGATGTGTTCCGATTTATAGAAAAGGAAAAGCAATAAAAATATTCTAACTTAAAGAAAGCATAATAAAGTAATCTAAATTATTCTATCCTAAAATTACGGCCTTAACATGATTGGCCTAAAATAGACCCCTTTTCGGTTGGCAGATCTGACATGTGCTTTGTGGCTATGATTATTCCCTTGCACTTGACATTGACGGTTCTGACATATTCCTGGTTCTGACAAAAATTGTGGCTTTCAACTTTGTGGCCTTCCCGGCTCTGACAATATTGCGGGCTTCCTTATCCTGACATTATTCTTTCGGTGCTGGCAGATTTTGGCAGACGTCAAAACTGTGATTCCAGGTGTTATGCTCAGGAAACAAGTTGTCCCGGATCAATAGTCGTTGAGCCCGGGGGACAAGTAGTCTCGGTTGAGAGAAGTTTCACCCGGAATTAATGTCTAGGTTGAGAGAAAATTTTCTCCTGGGGAAGGGAGAAAATTCTTTTCTCCTGGCAAAGGGAGAAAATTCTCTTCTCCCGAGAAAAGGAGAGAGAATTTTTATTTTCTCCTGGGAAAGGGAGAAAATTCTCTTTTCCAGGGAAAAGGAGAAAATTATTTCCCAGGAGAGAATTTTCTCCCGGTACTACATCAAAACCGAATATGAAATTTATGCCAATATCGAGGTGTAGTGCAATTGAGGGTGGCAAGTGGGCAAAGAGTGATCGAGAACATGGAGAAAACCAACTGTAAGAGAATTGGAGATGCGATGAGAAGGAGAAATAGAGAAGACCGAAGTGAAGAGGAATAACAGGAGAAGACACCAACAAGAAGGGGAAGAGGGGAGGAGGACGGAAGCCATATCTCTTCCCCAAAGGCACTCATTGAGGAGGTGGAAAAGTCTCTCAAAGGAGGCAATGAAGAAACCTAAGGTTTAGAGCTAAGCTTTTTGAGCTCGAATTTTCACTTAGTGATTTAATTACCCACATTTCAAGTAATAATGAAGCAAACTAGGGTTTGCTTTTGGTGCTACCCTTTGGAGTGTGTTTGATCTTGCGATGTTTCTTATTAAAAGAGCATTTTTAAACGGAAGGAATCTTATTTAAGAGTGCGTTTGAAAAATGACAATATGAAAAAGTGAATTTTTTTATTTTTTATTAGGGATATATTTGTAATTCAAAAGAACTGTGCCATTTTGTAATTTGCATATACAATTGGTACATGATATGACACACAATTACATGATATTAATTGATTTATCAGACCTAGCATATCGTTAATTAATTGGACAAAATATATATATTTGAAATTAGAAGAAAACTTAAAACTTATTTGTTGAAATTAAAAATACAATGCTAAAAGCAGGAAATAAGATATTGGGGAAAGAGATTCCCACTTTGTTTCTTGCAAGAAAGGAAAGTGAAACAGTAACTACTCGTGCTCCTTTACATGGAGGACTGAACTTGGACGGAAACGTGTGCAAGGGTAGAGAGCTACCAAGTACCTAGTACTTAGGCCTACCACCCACGAAATAAATAAATAAAAATAAAAATAAAAAGAACAGACATTATTTAATGCTGCCCAATGGAATCTATGGACATGGCTCCGGCAATATGCCCCATGCAACAGAAAGAAGAACATGCATGCTTTTATATTTATATATTACAAAAGTCGAGCGGCGAATCTCGGAAAAGGTAAACAAAATATTGTGAGAAAAATATTTATACCAATATTAATATTGCTATGGAGAAATGTTAGAAATTTAATAAAAATTTTATATTTTACGTATAAAAGCTCAAGTGATAAGATGTCACATTATTTTTTTGTGAAGAGAAAAAGACAAAAAAAAAAAAAAAATGATATAGTATTTTGCCACATAAATTTTTATGGGTAAAATATAAATTTTTTATTATATTTTAACGTGTCCAATTGCTATATGTATTTAGTCTACGGTGTAAAGTTATAATAGAGATGCAAATATAAGGTAAAATTATTGTGGCCTCCAGGGATATATTTGGTAAAGTTGAAATGAGGCGTAGATAATAGATTATTAGCTCACTCTTGCCCATGAATTTCGTCTACCAATGAAGAATTACATGAGAAAAATAAACCACATTAATAAATAAATAAAAAGACAACCTATTATTTAAGTGGGGAAGAAATATGATGTCAATGTGATACTCGGAAGCCGCTTGGGAATCTCCTTATTTTGAAAAATAAAATAATAATAATAATAAAAAAAATATTCATTTTGAATGTCATCTTCTCATGATGCCACCGTTTATCCATAAAATTTGTTGGAAATAATTTTGGATGATACACAAATTCTCATTGATATTAATAAAATAATTACAATATGAAAGTTAACAATAAAATAAATAAAATACAAGAGATGAAAAATGGAGTATGAAAAGATCTTATAATGCTATAGAATTAAGCAAGAACGTTGTCCTTAAAAGTTGATTCATGCCTCCCGAAATATATTACTAGGTGCAATTCAATCTATTGACACGCAATCTTTCAAGATTAGACTATAACGTTTACTTTCGTTTATGAGCTACTTTTAAATAATGAAGGTCAAATGAACAACCCTTTGATCTTACTTTGTGCAAATAATCTCATTATTTTTTTAGAGCAATATCATAAAAAAAAAAAAATTAAAAAAAAAAAAAAAGCATATAAAAATCTATACATTTCCCCAATTACTCGTAGTGTGTCTTATATAGACATGACAGTTGGCTTAGTAGGAAGAATCCACTATAATATCCAAAGCATAAGGGGGTGAAACTACACTAGGTTTGCGGGGCAAAACTATAAAAAAAAATTTTAGGGGGAAAAAAAAAATGTTTTTAAGGGTATTGGAGAGCTTTAAAATTTGTGGGGAGGGGGGCAACAGCCCCTCAAAGCTGCACCTAGGTCCGCCCTGCAAATCTGTGCGTTGCTGGGTGTAGGAGAAAGTGTACGTTTTTATTAGCTTATTGGTGTTCAATTGGTGGCGTTGGGAGCTGCTTGGGTTATTGGTGAGAGTTGGCTTTGTGCATGAAATCAGTACATTTTTGTAGTCTTCGTTTTATATATGTTATTTATCTATGTTTTATAGGTATTACAGGCTTAAAATGCTAATGGAAACTCAAGTGGGCTAAACCCAGCCCGGCCCAAATTAAAAGACTTATAGGATGTGGTTAAATCTAATCCATCAAAGAAATCGACCAACTAGAATTTCATTAATTGAAGCCAAAAAAAAAATCAAATTTAATTCAATATTGGATTTAGATTCATTCTGCACACGTCTAGTGTTTTAATCATGAGTTTGCAGTGAAATTAGTGTCATTATTAAGCTAATTCAAGAGTCTTGTACTTTGTTTTACTACTTTCAATAGATATTTGATGTATCACATAAAAACACTAATTACAATAGAAATAAAAACATCACATTTTTAATTCAAATCAATCTCACGACTTTTCATTCACCGGTCGAAAGTTATCAAAGAAGAAAATGTGTTTCACCCAATATTGATTGAGCTTAGAAGTTATCAAGAGCAAGTGAAATCAATCAATCTGTACAAATTCTATTCTGAATTTTATTGATCGTATCACACAATATTATTTTGAATGAGAAAAAGAAAAAAGAAATCAAAAGACCATTGCTCTATTGGAGCCCAAAAGAGCAATGGTCATGATTTATATCTCATCCGCTCTCTCAGAATCTTCAATCCAACGTATCTGCCAAAAGAAACCCACTGATTAGTCAAATCTCTTCTTCCACAAACATCAATGGCTATGAAGTAATTAAATGTAAAACATTAACTTACCGTCCAAGCATCAATACAGTCGACTGAGGATTTGTCCCCGGCGACACACCAAACGTGGACCCATCAACAACTCGGAGTGCATCTATACCAATCAACCGGAAATTTCGATCAACCACCTTCCCCACAACACAGCCCCCATGGTAGTGCCATATGGTACTAACTGTGCGGCGGCAGAAATCTTCCATTACACGGTGGTTTGATTGGTCAACGGGCAACGCAGGCCCCACGAACCTAAAACTGCGACCGCCAAACCAGTCCCTGAACTTGAAGTTCTCCAAAGAACGGCTCCTCAGGATATCGCCAATCTTGCGCGTGCCATTCACGCAGCGCTCGAGGTCCACCGGGTTGTTAAAATAGTTGAATCGAACAATTGGATTCACCCTGATATCCGTTGAAGCCAGTCGCAGCGACCCACTTGAAAGCGGCCCAATAATCTTCTCCATGAGAGTAGCCACGGGGAGATACAGAGGCGAGGATGGCGTCCGGATGAAAACAGAGCGAGCAGGGGATGCAAAAGGGATGACATTGGAAGCTGCTTCGATGTAAGTCCCTGATTCAGTTATGCCAACCACCTGTATGAGTGATTGCTCCAGAGGGACTGGGGCCACAATTGAGATACCATTGCGAGGATTATCGTAAAGGAACTGCCCAACGGAGGGGAGATGATGAGCCACCGGAATTCCCCAAGCCGACAGATAAGGCCGCGGACCAATGCCACTCAGCAGCAACAGCTGCGGGCTTCCAATGGCGCCAGCAGAGAGTATCACCTCCCCATGTTTACCTACTAAAGCATGGTGATATCTCCCCATATTGTCGCGATATGCAACTCCGACTGCTGATAGCCGTGAGCCGGCGTGCGGGGAAGATGAAGCCAGGAGTACTCTTTCCACGCTTGCATACACAGAAACCTTGATATTGGAAGGTTTTGCGTAGCTCAGTAGATCAGCAGCGGTGTGTCTTTTCCCATAACTATCGAAAATCGAGCCGCCGATCTTGGTTCCCTCCACGTGATCCAACCTAAACCCGTTAAAGGGATCAACCCCAGCTTCCAATAACCCATCTCGAACCGCTAATTGCCAATCCCTGAGCTCCGGCTTGAACACAATCGCCCTCTCGACCCACTCGTACGACTTGTTCACTACTTTTTGATCCCAATCCACGCCCGATTTCTGATAAAATTCACGGTCGGCTCGGCTGTAGAACCCGGCGTTTATCGCAGTGCTGCCGCCGAGAACGCGCCCTCGGGCGTTTGAGACCCCTTCTTCAGATGTGAAGGCTTGGGCAGGGGAGTCGAATGGATTGGCGTCCATGAGTGTTGTCAAGAAACCTTCGTGATTCATCAAATCGGGTTTGCCGTAGGCGACTCCCCCTCGTTCAAGCACGAGTACTTTATATGCTCGTGAAAGTGTTGCAGCCAATGGGCACCCGGCGGTGCCGCCTCCAACAATTATGTAATCATAGTAGTCTTGGGGTGGGAGTTCGGTGGCGTTGTACACAAACTTTAGGTAACTTGGCTCTGTACAAAGATTGGAGACACAGAATTGGTGTTACCCTGTTCTTGCACTTTCTTAGAAACCAAACGCAGAGAAAGATTGAATGAAAGAAAGTAATGGGTTTTAAAAAATTAATGGTTTTTACGGAATGCGGTTTATATAATTACAGGAAAAGATAATATTGAATGTGGTTTATTGAAAACTTGAGCAAAACAATGGAAAATAGTGGTATTAGGATCAGTTGATTAGAAAATTTCAATTTATTCTCTGTTCTTGAACTTTGTCAGAAACCAAACGGAGAGAATTAATGACAAAAAGAAGTGGGCTTTCTCAAATTAGTGACAATTTCTCAGCAACCAAACGGAGAAAAAGAAAGAAATTAAAAGAGGGTGGCAATTATATATATATTGAAAGTCTTTCCTGAGTGACAATTTCTCAGCAACCAAACGGAGAAAAAGAAGGAAAGTCAAAGACGGTGGAAATTATTTATATTGGAAGAGAACAAGAATCACCTTGTTGAGGATGTTGTAGTGGTGGTCTAGCATAAGAAACGATTGCACCGAAGGACATCAGGAGCGCGAAGTACTGTAGCCAAAAGCAAATGGGTCTCGCCATTGTTGTCTAGTCTTGGTGTTTCTTGGAGAAGAGAGAACTTTCTTGGTGTTTCTTGGAGGAGAGAGAGTTTTCTCGGTGTTTGTTTGTGGGGGGAGAGAGTGCTAAAACTAGAAGTAGTAGAGAGAACTGCAGTGCTTTCGGTTAACAGTTTAGTTGGAGACCGTTGTACATGGTAATCTACGGCAAGGATCCTGTGCAATACTCTGCCTTAAATCTAGGAAAAATTTCACTGAAGATTCCTGAACTTTCACCTGTTTTGAAATACTTCTCATAAACTTCAAAATCTCTCAATTTAGTCCTCTGAACTTTCAATTGCTCTCAATTTGGACGCTTCCGTTAATTTTAGCCGTTAAAAATTAAAAAAAAATACCAAAATATCCATAATTTTTGTTTTTTTTTTAAATAAAAAAACGTTTTGGAAGTTGGAATTTTATACAAAAGTCAGGGGTATAAACGTCATGTAACGTTTAAAATCTGACAGAGGGGTCCAAATTGAAAGCAATTGAAAGTTCAGGAGACTAAATTGAGAGATTAAATTGAGAGATTTTGAAGTTTAGGAGGGGTATTTCAAAATGGGTGAAAGTTCGAGGGTCTTCAGTGAAGTTTTCCCTTAAATCTATGATTGTGCCCCAGTCCCACTGCCACATCATTTACAAGAGCCGAGGATAAGATTATTGGAAGAAGAGGGGTACACTAACTTTTTAAAAAATTAAAATTAAAAATTCTCAATTTAATATATATATATATATATATATATATATATATATATATATATTTTAAAATTTCATCCCTCATTTAGCATCTTTAAAATACCTTATATATACATATATAATTCAAAGATTTAGATGTAAGTATTTTTGTAAATTCTGCAAAATCTTGATCAATACCTAAATCTTTGTAAATTTTTTTTGGGAAACTTCATTAAGGACCTCCAAACTTTCACTCGTTTTGAAATACCCCCCATGAACTTCAAAATCTCTCAATTTAGTCTCCTGAACTTTCAATTGCTCTTAATTTGGACCCTTCCGTTAATTTTAGCCGTTAAAAATTTAAAAAAAAAGACCAAAATATCCCTGATTTTTGTTTTTTTAAAAATAAAAAAACGTTTTAGAAGTTGGAATTTTATACAAAAGTCAGAGGTATAAACGTCATGTGACGTTTAAAATCTGATGGAGGGGACAAAATTGAAAGCAATTGAAAGTACAGGGGACTAAATTGAGAGATTTTGAAGTTCAGGGAGGGTATTTTAAAACGGGTGGAAGTTTGGGTGTCCTTAGTGAAGTTTTCCTTTTTTTTTTTTGGAAAACTTCAAAAAGCCCCCTTGAATTTCCAGCCGTTTTGACATACCCCCTCTGAATTTTCAAAACTCTCACTTAGGCCCCTGAACTTTGGTTTTCTCTCACTTTTGACAATTTTAATGTTAAAGTCAAACAATTTGACTTTTTATACCCATTTTACCCTCCCCCAAAACTACGTCGTTTTGTGTCCTAAAACTACAACACCTACCTAGCCCAAAACGACGTCGTTTTAGGCATTAAAATTTTTTTTTTTTTTTTTTTTAAAAAAGACAAGCAAAATAAAAAATAATAATAATAAGGGGAAATTTCACTAAGGCCCCCTGAACTTCCGGCCGATTTTGCAGACCCTCCTTGAACTTCAAAAACTCTCATTTTGGACCCTTAAACTTCAATTTTCT
>NC_081547.1:12597958-12598109 GCF_901000735.1 Corylus avellana | reverse complement strand
GGGGGAGAAGGATCGGGCTTGGCCAAAATGGGGTGGCCGGACCACCCCATTTTTGGCCAAGGGGGTGGCTCCCCTGGCCGATTTGGGGGTGGTCGAACCACCCCCATGGCCAAGGGGGTGGTCCGGCCAACCCCTTGGCAAAAAATTAAAA
>NC_081547.1:12537108-12597065 GCF_901000735.1 Corylus avellana | reverse complement strand
ATTTTGCTCAAAATGACGCCGTTTTGGGTTGGGTGGTGATGTAGTTTTGAAGCCCAAAACGACGTCGTTTTGGGTTGGGTAAGTGTTGTAGTTTTGGTTGAGGGTAAAATGAGTATAAAATGTTAAAAGAGTCCAAAGTGAGAGAAAACCAAGTTCAGGGGGCCTAAGTGAGAGTTTTGAAAATTCATGGAGGGTATGTCAAAACGGTTAAAAGTTCTAGGGGGCTTTATGAAGTTCCCCTTTTTTTTCCCTAAAAAAATAGGGTTATTTTGAGAATTTTGACACTCCTCAATTATGATTTAACAAAAAAAAGTTAATATATGGGTGAAATTGAAAAAAAAAATTGAAAGAGTAATTGCATATGTGATGAAAGTTCAAGAGGTTTAGTGAAGTTTTCCTTTTTTTTTTTCCTTTCTTTTTTAATACTTCATCCCAAATAATCTTTTTTTTAAAAAAAGGTATCAAATTTCATTCATTATTTTTAATTTTCAAATTAAATGGTAAAATTTTACCATATTAATATTTATCACTTTATTATTTTATACAATAAATATCATAAATAATAGGAAATTTAGATCCTAAACCATCAATCTAGATCCTAGTAACAAGGCCTGTGTGGATGAGTTCAAACAAGGGACATAAATAATGGGACGTATGTGTAATACCCCGATAAAAGCACATGTTTTAAAATATTAATAACTCACTACAAAAATGATGAACGATTTCATAAAACATTATTTTGAAACAAAAAGACTTAAACCCCTTGTGAGTAGCTCATCCCCTAGAAATTTTCAAACCAAATTCAGAAATCCCACTCTCTGACCGAACGTTCGCTAGGGACCACATGAACGTTCCCCCTTAACCTAAGCACGAGCATTCGATAGGGGACCACACAAATATTCGTTGACCAGTCTTTGACCCAGTGGGCAATACCCCATAACGTATGCCTCAACTCTTTTATCCAACATGTAATAGTACCGAATGTTCGCCCAATAGTACCTGAACGTTCGCTAACACCCTAAAAAGCAGTTTTAACTCATTCTCCACTTTTTCAGAGCAGGGCACGCCCCAAACTCCTATATAAGACATGCTTTCAACCCTCAGCCTCTCCTATCCTCGGAAAAACCCTAACCCTAGTGTGAGAAGTGACTTGGAGAGAGAGAATGAAGAAAGCTAAGTGTTCTTACCACCTTCTAAGGAAATATCCTCACTGATTCCATGGTCTTTTTATTGTTATTACTAGTGTTGCAAGTTTAAAGATGTTTTGGCAAGCCCTCACACCCATTTCTTTACAAGAGCCAAGTATGTTTTAAAAGAGTTTTAAACCCTTATTTCATTTCTTTGAGTTGCATGATAGCATGTTATGTACTTTGCACGTGCCTACTTAGTAGCCTAGGATGAGATATAGCAACCTTAGATTGGATAGAAGCCTTAAAAACATAGTTTGGAGCTTTTGGCCTGTACACCTAACTCATTGGCCGAACATTCGCTCTTGAGCCCGAGCGTTCGACCAAGAAGCAAGGCCTCCGCTTCTTGGCTCTGAATGTGCAATATTAGGGTTTAGCGACCTTTTGTGATATAGAACTTTAGTACCATACTTATAGGAAATCTCTAGTATTGCGCATAACGATATGTCGTATGTCGTTATAGTAGGGACTGTGATGTCGGAAGACTCAAGCGAGTGCGCGAGGTAAGTAAACACTTCCAAATACTTTCCTTAAAAAAAAAAACGTGTGATATGTAAGCTGACTGAGCACGCGTATGATATGAGCATGCATATATTTTTGTACAACTTGGTAACTGTTTTAATAACCGGTTGATAAGATGCATTGCATGACATGGTACACCGGTACGTGCAGTATAATGGCCATGGACATACTATATAGACTTGATTCTCTAGTCAAATATGTGTGTTATATAGGCCTTGGATCCAATGGTTATTCGTAACCGGTGATCACTACAGGACGTACATCATTAATAGCATAGGCCACCCGAGGTCGGACTCGGTCAGGCTGCTAGTGTTATGGACGGTAGCATATAATATCCGGGGCACCGATATTGTATTACAGGTCCCTCGGGACAACACCAACCCTACTGAGAAATGATAATATTTCGGATAGACCATATATGATAGTTATGACCTATAAAGCATTAGCTTTCTGCATTAAAATACTTAGGCGATGGCTGATGTGGTATTTTTGTGACCAAAAATATCAATTATAAAAATAACCACTCGCAATAGGACGAATCTTTGTAGGATACGGCTATAGAGAGGGTGTCAAACCTCAAGGACTGCAGGGGTTTTATTATCAAAATTTGAAAGATTAAAATTAACTTAATTAAAAAGAGAATTGATTTGATTTTCTTTAAAACTAAAAGTGCATGAAAATAAAAGAGATTTAAAATAAGAGAGAGAGAGTAGGGTATTGACTTCACCTCTATCCGCACAACAATGGTTAATCATAATTAATCCCTTAAATTCATTCTATGCATGTTATAAATAAACAATAAACTACCTTATTAAAGAATAAGCATAATCTATCTTCGGTTGGCACGGATCGTCCACCTAACCACTAAGACGCGGTATGACCCGTCTTCCCTAGGTATAAATTATCAAATTCTATAACATGATACATACAATCAATGAATAAGTGTAACCCATCTTCGGTTGGCACGGACTGTCTACCTAAATTACACTAAACTAGGGTGTAGTACAATCCGTCTTCCCTAGGCATGGCCTATCAAATCCTATTGATCATATGTCAATTAAACCCATTGTATAACCATCATCCTCATAATCACAGAAAACAAGAATGATTTGAGATCAATAAAAGTAAAATACTTTCTAAGACAAGAGAAGAATTTCACAAATATTGATTTTGGAATTTAAGAACAATTGCATTTAATAATTAAGAACATAAATCAATTGTAGCAATCCTCATAATTATACAACCAACATGCATAAATTGAAAATCTAGAAATTAAATACAATCAAACCATTGTGCTTGGATAGGGTTACATCAACACCCCACGAATGGGTTTAGCCGCTCATGTCTTCTAAGCACCAAGGACAAATTTCTGATTTCTAGCTCTAGGAGACGGTCTGTCTATTTACAATGTTTAGAGCCCTATTTATAGGGATTAGGAGAACCCTAAAAACCCTAGAAACCCTGAGAAAACCGGAGAGCAGTCTCCCAGTCCAATTGGGAGACTGAAAACCAAATCCAAATCGGAATAGGATTCGCCCAAAATTGCGTTCCTATCTTGAGGGGCGATTTTGGCATTGTGGCGCTCCGAATTAGGAAAATACTATTTCACAATGATTTGTAGAAATTTGAGTTAGCTTTCCAGTGCCGCTTGAATCACCTAAATCGAATATTTGAACTGAAAGTTATGGCCAAAATACCGAGACATATGCAGAATTCAAATTTGAATCCAATCCGATTTTGACTCCAATTTACGAAATTCCGAATTAATCACTTCCTTTATTTGATTAAACCTAACCATGATTGGTTAAGCTTAATCATATCTTCTAGGTCTTCTCAAAGTGTGCTTTTAAGCCCAATTTTCAATGGTTTGTCAAATAAGACCTGAAACACAAAAACAAAATAAAATCAAACAAATAACAATGCTAAGGAATTAACATATGTAAATTAAGGGGCTTGAATGTGCAACATTCAAAGCTTATCAATGGCCGCCGGGAGTATCCCATCTTTTATCAACCAAACTATACTTTCATGGTGTACTAACGTAGACAACACTTCTTTGAAATGTTTACCAACATTGCACGTTTATTTCTGCTTAGTGACAATTGGCTCATGTCATACCCAATTCTAAGATTTACTTACTAAGTTGTTAGACTTACGCAGTTAGTACTCTTATAAAAAACCTGTTTCTAGAATACAAGAGTGGTATGGTTGCCACTATAGACCTTGCTTAAAAAAGATCTTCACACTGTTATCAGGTTTGCTTATTATTATTATTAGTTGCTCTATGTCTTTAATTCGAGGATTATACTTGTGCCGATAATGATATATAGACTTTTAGATTTATTTTACCTTCTTATGCATTAAATCCGATGATACTTAGAGGGGCGATTCCCCATTTAGCCACCAATTGGTTAAATTGGGGTAATTGCCAGTAATCCTGTCATGATTGTCAAGGCTAGTTTTGGAAGCGTTATAGTATGGCTTAAGGCAAAAGATCCAAGAAGAAGTGCGACAGGAGGCAGGTCCTCGCATGCCATGGAGGATGACTGGAAGACCACCAATTCTCATAGAAACGCTGACAACATAAACCATTATGGCCACCAACCAAATATGGGAAGTCGCAAGATTTCAAAAAACCCTAACCCTCAAAGTTATGAACGTAAGGCAGCTAGTAGTAAAGGTTCAAATTCTTGCCATATCGGGATAAAGCGTGACACGAAATATATGGAAAAGGCAAATCTTGAGGATTTTAGCGGCAAGTCTATATGTTGAACATTTTTTAGATCTTATCTCTTCTAGGTATGCTTATTAGATAGACGAGACATTAGGGATTTGAGTCAAGGGGAGAATTTTTCTTGCTTCATGTTTGGCCGTTCAAATGCTCACTATGAGTCGTCCGAACGGATTAATGCCCCTCGTTCGAACAGAGTGACGAAGTTTTAAATCTAAACTTTTTTGCCTTGCGGCAGTTTCTCCCCAATCTCTCTTCTCTACACCACAACAGTCTTCCTTACCCACAAATTTTTGCACATTCAAGTTTTTCTTGGTTTGGTTGTACTTGCTACCCATTTTTCACATCTTCCCCACAAGGTATGGTTTCTAATTCATGTTCTTGATTTCATTGTGTTTGAGATACCTAGGTTTTCATAAGATTGGGTTGGATCATTTTATGCTTAAATTCTTCATTTTTCTCTCTCTGATTGGATAAATGTCTATCTTGTTACTATCCTTGAAGATTCTTGAGTTGTATTTAGGCATATTTTTCATGCAATATTCTTTACATGCCTATTATGTGTGCTCACCAAGTGTTCGATGAAATGCCTAAACAATACTTTTGAACATTCTTCTCACTATTTTTCATTCACACTTACTCTTCTCCTTGATCGGTTTCATGTTTATTTACACTAACTTTGGATTTGAGTGTTTAGGTACCATGGCCGAGTCATTGAAGGAGCGGTCCCACTCCAAGCCCCCATATAGTGATCCTTTCAAAACCAAGACCGTAAAGGCACATTTTAATGACCGGTTCAAGACTCAGACTGTTCTTGCCGAGAGAAGGGTCAAATGCATAGATTTTGTTGGAGAGTTTGCTTTTATTCCAAAAATCTTCGAGAATTGTGGATGGATGCCTCTTATTGCTACTCTTGTCGGGAAACCTTTTGAGAAAATAATCTGAGAATTCTATGCAAACAATAAAGCCACTCGTCCATAGTCCTTCACCACTTATGTTCGCTTTAGAGAATTCACTGTGGATGTGGATCTTATTCGAGTTGTCATCGGTGTGCCATTGGTTGAAAACTCCATCTATCCATATCTTCCAGATGCATTTCCGTCGAAGAACACTATGATGAGAGTGTTTGTTGGTGATGACACACCTTGCTGGCCACAATAGAATTCAAACACATTCATTGCAAACTTCTCTTCACCCATGCGGATTTTGAGTTGCATCATGTCTTCAAATCTCTGGCGTGTTGGACATATACCGATTTTGGGGTTGATCGAGGGAGTTTTTTTCTATGCACTGGCAACCGATGTGCCGATCGATTTCTCCTCCATGCCATCTGCATTATGATTGTTGCTTATGGAGAGGGCAACACATATCTTCCCTTATGGTGGTCTTGTCACCTGGATATTCGATCATCTTGGGATTGCTTCTCCTAACAATGAGCCCACAATCACACCTTTTCGAAACTTTAACAAGAGCACCATCTAGAAGTCTTTGTCTCAGATTTCTGCACAACCTGGTTAGCGTATTGTACCTATGGAGATTGCTGGTGATACAGCTGGAGCCTTTTTGAGTGGTCCTCCTTCCATCTCTACTGATTCCATGGCTACTCTTTTGGGGCGTTTTGATGGTGTGCTGAAGAACTTTGATGTAGGATTTAATGTCATAAAGGAACAACTGTCTAGCTTTGGTGATCGTTTAGGAGTTGTGGAATCCTTTGTTGAAGCTATGACGAAGTCATACAATGAGGAACACTCTATTTTCTCCCAGATGTAGTTTGACATCAATTCCATTGACGATTTTATCAAGAAGCAACATGACTGATATAACTCTTCTCCTTCTGTTTGAGCCCCTTTGTCAATCTGTGACAAAAAGTGGGAGTACTGCATGGGCGAAACCAAGATTTTTAGTATGGGGGGACGAAGGTACATAGATACATACACTTTTTCTATATATGTAGGTTTGTGCGTATTTATGTAAGATAAAAATAAAGAAGTCTCAAATTTAATTTCATAGTAAATCATAAGTCACTAATGTATACAAAAGTTACATGTCTATAAAATAATTTTAGAAGAGATCATAAAAGCTTTCCTTTCAGAATACACAAGTTTCCTATTTTGCTAGACATGTACAAAAAAGGGACTCAAAAAAAGAACTTAGCATCTCCTTTTAATGGAATAAAATTCTTCAATTATCATCTCTTATGTAAAATTCTTAGCAATTTCTTTCTCAATATAAACTACCAAATGTTCTGCAAGAAAGTCATCTTCCATTATAGTACGTAATCTAGTTTTTACAAGCTTCATGGCAAAAAAAGCATGTCCAGTGGTCGCAGTAAAAACAGGGAGAGTCAACATTAGACGAATCAACCTATCAATCAAATGATAGATCTTTGACTTTCCCGAAATTGTTAATCCTCTGCATAACTCAGATAATGTAGACATATTTTGAAAATTTGCATGCTTTGGCACATCAAGTTGATAATGCTCCAATTGAAATTTCAAACAAAGTTTTTCTTGCTTGGTGAAATCTCGAGAATAAAACTTCTTAGTTAAGTTGCGTATATCATCAATTTTAAATGATTTGTATGCAGCTTTAGGGCTTAAAGCATTGCTAAGAATGAGGAGTTCCACAGCTTGCTCATTAAATCTATTTTTTAGTTCTTGCAATTGGAAGTCTAATGCAGTAGTAAATATATCATGTTGGGTAATGGATCAGCCACAAAAGACCCAATGGGCCACAAAAGGTTATTCAGCCCATACAAGCCCACTAAGGGCAAAATGGGGATTTAGAGTTGAAAGGAAGCCACGTTCATAAATAAACATCACTTAGCTTACTGCACCAGCCTGAGGACTATGATCACGTAGAACGTGGTGTAGTTGGTAGCACCAAATGAAGTGACATGGCCAAACCAGTACGCCCGAGAAACAAACGGCCATCCACGTTCCATACGAATGTGGACAAGCCATTAACACAACCCACGATCCCCACTATCCACGACTCCAGTGTTGCGCACAGTGGATCCTCAAGAACATGGGGATGAAAATTTTAAGGGACACTACTCGAGCTTAACCGCAATTTGATGCCTATAAAAGAGGAGCTTCAACCAGGTATTTGGGTAATCACTCTCAAGCTATCTTGCTCACTTGCAGTTTATTCCCTCGAATCACCAACTGACTTAGACATTAGAGCTATCCCTCGCCGGCACACCCCGACAAGCTCTTATCCTATTTCCCTCTTTTGTAGATTAGCGTCTCTCAGACTTAGTGCCACATCACCTCTCGAAAAACTGTCATCAACAAATCAACTCTAAAATGATGCCCAATTGTTGTTGTAGACTCTTCATCTTGACGACGAGATCTACCTCGAGCTCTAGTGTAATGAGCATTCATATCAAGAATATCAATTTCATGTTGTTCACAAAATGATTTAATAATAGCAAGAAGAGGCTCCCATCCATCTTCTCTTCTCTTTTGAATGAGTGATTGTGCAGTTGAGACTTGACTCATGGCATTTAAAATGTCTATGAATTTTTGTTGCAAAATTTGGCAAAGCATATTAGTAATTCCCATGATATCTTTCATCAAATGCAACATCAAAATAAATTCAAATGGTGTTAATACCATGTAAGCCACTTCAACATCACCACATTGAGAATAATTAGCTCCTTCCATTGAGACAGTGTTGATAACTGAACCACTTGCATTAAACATTCCTATCAAGCTACAAATAGAGTGAAAATGAGATGACCATTGAATATCTCTAGCCCGTTGCAAAGTACCAATTTGATTTGCCCCATTCCTGTCTCAATTTCATCAGAAGCCGTCAAACTTTCAATTTCAGCAGCTTGAATAGATTGCAATTGATCATTATGTTTATAAGAACCACTAACAATATTGACAATTGAAGCCAACTGGATAAAGAACTAATGAACATGTTTGGCTTCTCTAGATGCTGCAACTAAAACTAATTTTAGTTTATAAGCCAAACAATGCACATAATATGCATAGGGACAATCTCTAAGAAATAAAGCTTGTAACCCATTTCATTCACCACGCATATTACTACCTCCATCATATCCTTAATCTCGAATATTCTCGACTTCGAGGTCGTAACAAGAAAGAACAACATATATCTCATTTTTCAAAGTTGATGCAATAGTATCTTTGACATGTACAATATAAAAGAATCGCTTCCTAATAAATTCATCTTTGTCAACAAACCTCAAAATAATAGCCATTTGCTCCCTTTTTAACTCATCCCGAGCTTCATCAATGAGAATGCAAAATTTGGCATCCCCAATTTCTTTGTGAATCACATCCCCCACTTTATTAGAAATGATATGCATAATTTCCTTTTGAATTTTTGGTGATATATATCTGGCATTCTTTTGGAGCATTTTCCAAGACAACTCCAAAAACATCGTCATTATAAGTTGCTAGGAGCTTTATTAATTCAATGAAATTACCTTGATTTTTTGAGTTGGAGCTTTTATCATGACCTCTAAAGGCACATGCTTGAAATGCTAGCCATTGAACATTGTCTATTGAGGTTTTGGGCCGCAACCGATTATTCTCCATTTCTTGTGATGCATGCTTTTCAACTAACTTGTCAATATGCCGCGAATGATTCATTAGATCCTCACAATATTTCACAGCAATTTTATGTGGTGAATTTTGATCTTTCCCCACATTCCCATTAAAGAATTATTCATTTTGTCTCTTGTCTTTTTCCAATTATCAAAACCTTTCGCTGTAAATACATCTGATCGTGGATGACCTCTTGATTTCTTATCAAAAACATAGCATGGAAGACAAAATATGGCATCCTTTGATTATGAGTACTCCAATCAACTTGAGTATGTTTTAAACCAAGAAGCTTGAAATCGATGACGATTATTACTTGTTCCTAAAAATGAAAATTCTGAAAGCTTGGGTTGACATGGACTAGCTTTAATATAAGCACGCCATATTCCATCTTGTAAGTTAACAAGAACTTTCCATAGTTGCGAATATAATTCGGGATCACGTTCCAAAAAGGTAGCATCCATTTTTTTTCAAGTTGGATTCTTGGACATTTGGAATGACATTCATCTGGAGCATCAAGATTTGCTGTTAAAGGCCTATCTAAATGCATATTGACCTCTGGCTGACTCACGTCTTCTTTCGTAAAGAATGAATCAAGTGTTATTGGCTTACCCATATTTCTCTTAACATTAAGAAAAATTTATAGATCAAAAACTAACCTGAAAAATATCTAGAAGTACATATTTTTGTTAGAATTTTATTATAATTCTTATTATCACTAACAAGTGAAAAAAATGCCAAATAAATTAATTTATTCAAACCCATCAAATTAACCAACAAAATCCAATAATGAAAGCTAAAATCAAAACTTGGTATAATTTATCTACATCAAAATCTTGTTGTAATGTTACAAACATGCTTTTAATTTTTGAGCCGTTGGTTTACTATTCTTCTTATAATTTTACCGTTAAAATTATATTGATGAGTTTTTAAAGAAAAAATCAGACTAACGGTTTTATGACCGTTTGGTTATTATTAAGTTTTATGATTTTTGTTATTCTCTTCAACCGTTTGCCATTTACTCATATTTATTTAGTTTTGGAAAAGGTCAACACTTACTTCTATATATGATATATCTTCTTCAATCCCGATAGTGAAAAACATATATATATATATATACCTTGGCCTACAAAAACAGCTCTATTTTTTAAAGTCACTCTTTTGCATATTGGCCTTTCTCCTTCCACTTGCCTTGCTAAGTCGTCAGAGAAACATATGACATTGTTTATCTTTGGAGACTCTCTCTTTGATGCTAGAAACAATGCCTTCATCAATAGCCATACGGCAGATTTTTGGCCTTATGAGAAGAGCTAATTCAAACACCCAACTTGTTGTGTTTTAATGGTCATCTAGTCTCCGATTATATTGGGTTGTTCTAGTAGCCTTCGTTATTGGAAGTGCGTCCTTAACGAAGGTTGACGCTATAGTCTAATCCTGGGAGGTTGCGTGTCGAAGGATCCGATCGTACCGAGTTATATACTCCGGGAGGCACGAATCAACCTTTAAGAACAAAGCTCTTGCGTGATTCTATAGCATTGTGAGATCTTTCCATACTCTACTTTTCATCTCTTGTATTTTATTTATTTTATTGTTAATTTTCATATTGCAATTATTTTATATCAATGAGAATTTGTGCACCATCCAAAATTATTTCCAACAATCTTAAAGGTTGATTTGTGCTGGTTGCACAAAGATTTTATTAAAATCATAACAATAGTATTTAAACTTATGAGAAGTCAAATACTATAAGAGTTTGTAGTATGCAATTCGCATATGAGAAAGATGAAATCAAATCTTGAGTGAAAAGATTTTGTTGTGAAAAATATCTGATAATTGATTCATTTATCAGAAGAAGAGTTTAATTTCATGTATAGGTATTGAAAGTGAAAATATATTGATTGAAAGAGTTTTCAATTATTTGAATTCATATTTGTTGATTGTCAAATAATTTTTATTGTTGGGTTATAAATCTTGCAACAAAAAGAGTTAAGTTTTTTTTATGGATTTTTAGAACTTAACAATTTTTATTGTGATGTGTTGAGTTCGTTAGAGAACATCCATGATGATTAATAAAAAACAAAAGTGAGTGGTTACTCATGTTGTGATGGAGAAAATACATAGACGTTGCTAATTGTGTGCAGAGAATACCACTTTTCTAAAGATTCTTGCAGGTAAGCACTGATAGGAGAAAGAGATGTGGTGCGCGAATTGAGTCGATTGGTTCTCACGACACCCAGTTGGTGTGTGGTAATGACAGACTATTTTTTAAGATCTTTGAGTAAAGCTGTTGGTTTCACTGTGAGTTTTAAACTTGGATTCATAGGTCTTTTTTTTTTTTTTTTTTTTTTTAAGACATAATATACAATTTCATTTATTAAAAGAAAAATCAAGTGATGAAGGTGCTCCTTGATTGAATTGAAATTTATATTACATGAATATTGTAATTTGATAAATTATGATCCTCGGTTGATTATTCTATTTCAAAATTGAAATAACATCTAGCATATATATTAGTAATGGCATGCTGGATTGGCATAAATACTTTAAAGTATTTGGTAATTCTTCATATGTATATATATATATATCACTCAGCTTTCGAATTTTTCTGACATGCTGGTTCATAATAAAATATATGTGATTATTGATGTTCTTATTGAGGCTCATTTGATACCTGATAAATTTATCGTATCTCAAGATTGATATCAATGGAATATTTATGATAGATAGTCAATAATAGTTGATTATTATTTGGTTGGGCCTAATACTTTGTATATTTACTGTAGCTCTAGTTGAAAAGGTTTTCTTTCACTATCGAAAGAAAACTGTCTATTGATAGAAAAGAAAGAAGAGTAAATGACATATCATACTTAGAGAAAGATGAGCTCATGGAAGTCATTTCTTAAAGCACTTGTGTGCTATTATTGAAATTTTATTTTCTTGTGACTATTTGGTTCATTTCATTAATATTTGGCATGATAGATTTATACATGTAAATCTTGGCTACATCAAGGGAATGAAGAGAAATTAAAATATTGGAATAAATTATGAATGCAATGATTGTCAATTTTTAGGCTATTTACCAAAGTGTGGGGGGAAACCATTATTTTGTTTGTCATATTTGTAAGCATTGTTTGGAATACCTTGAAGTGTGGGGGTATTTGGCAAATGTTATGTTACTCGAATCTAATATGAGGAAACTTGGTTTTAAAAACCTATGATTGTGATTTTATTGGTTTTGCATGTAATAGTTCATGTTATAGATTCCTTATTATCAAAAGTGATGTTTTATATTACAATACTATTATTGAATCTAAAATTGCTATTTTTCTTAAGCATGTGTTTCCTTTGAAAAATAAGGAAAAATTATTTTATGAATTTTCCGTTACTTCTAATAAAATTGTTGATGATATGTAAGAATTGAGAAGAAGCAAAGGAGCTAGAGCGAAAGGAATCTCGGTAATGACTTTATTGTTTATATTATTGATGATGATCCGACATGTTATGATGCATCAATTAAATTTATTTGATGCATTTTATTTATTTATTTTAATTGGTTAGAAGCTATAAATAATTGAAATCAATTATGGCTAACCATGCTTGGGAACTTGTTAAGTTACCTCCTAAGACCAAATCAATTGGTTATATATAAGTGTTTAAGAAGAAGTTTAAACCGGATGATGCAATAGATAAGTACATAGTAGACTTGGTAGCTAAAAGCTACAAGTAAATGCATAATGTTGATTGTTTGATACTTATTTCCCGGTTACTAAAATTGCATCTATTGGAATGTTATTTGTCATTGCTTCTATTTATAAATTTGTTGTACATCAAATGGATGTCAAAATTATTTTCCTAAATGATAAAGAAATTTATATGGAGCTGCCCAAGGGACTAGTAATCCCCAGTCAAGAGCATGAAGTGTGCAAAATAGTCATGGATTAAAAGCAAGCTCCTAAACAATGGCATAATAAGCTTGACAAGGTGATGTTTTCTAATGTATATTTGATTAATGGTAAATGCATAGCAAGTTTTACAATAATGAATTTGTCATTATTTGTTTATATATATTGACGACTTGCTTATTTTTTGAACTAGCATTGATGTTGTGTCTTACATCTAATTTTGATATGTAAGACATCGGTAGATTTAATGTCATCTTAGACAATAAAGTTATTAGAGATAATGATTGCATTATGTTATCTCATATATATTATGTTGAAAAAAGCTTAAAAGATTTGAGCAATCTTATCATCCACCTATGTCTACACTATATGATTTAAAAATACAGTTGGTTAAGAATTATGGTGATGGTGTTTTGCAAGAAAAATATGTACAAAGCATTGGAAGCTTGATGTTTTGACAAACTGTATATGCCTTGGTATTACATATATTGTTAGTAAATTGAGTAGATATACTCATAATCATGGTATTGAGTCATTGTGATGCTATCACTAAATTTTTGAGATTCTTAAAGGGCACAATTAATTTTGGTTTGTCATATTATGATTATCCTGCTATATTGAAAGGATATTGTGATGCTAATTGCATTTTTGATTCAGAGGAGCAAAGCCTACTAATGGCTATTATGTGTTTACTTTGGCTGGAGGAGCTATCTCTTGAATGTCCTCAAAGCAGACTTGCATAGCAAGGTTTACTATGGAGTCAGAGTTAGTTGCTTTGGAGAAGGCAGGAACTGAAGATAAATGGCCGATGAGCCTATTGATAAATTTATTTGCTTTTATATGCTAATTCAGTTCCACCTGTGTTTTCATTGTGATTGACAGGCTGCCTTAACTCGAGTAAAGAGCAAAGAATTTATAATGAGAAAGTGCACAATATTATGAGGCAGTTTATTGAGACTGGTATATGTTCATGGACTTTGTGAGGTCATAAAAGAATTCTGCAAATTCTTTGACCATGCCACTAGCAAGAAGGCTAGTGAGAGAAGTATCGAGAAGGATAGGACTGATACCCAAATCATGATACTATGATTGATACCCAAGCTCTGTGATTGGAGATCCCATGAATGAGGTTTAATGGGAAACAAAGTCAAAAGTGAAATGAGGTATCATACTGTCAATTTATGTTTATTAACTATCTTGTTGAGAAGATTAGTGATGAGTCCATCCCTATGGTGTATGACAGTACAAGATGCAGAGTGAGTAAGGATGAGCTTAAAGCTCTTAATGGATTCATAGTCCCTACTTGTTGGGATGGGGTGTTCCCTGCACACACTCTTGATGGATACCACCTATATGAGTGTGGTGGTGCTATCTCCTATGAGACTTGGGTAGGTCTCTAGAGCGCTCATGAAAGCCATTTTATGGTGTAATAACAAAAGATGCAGAGTGAGTAAGGATGAGCTTAAAGCTCTTAATGGATCCATAGTCCCTACCTGTTGGGATGGAGTGTTCCCTGCACACACTCTTGATTGATACCACCTATATGAGTGTGGAGGTGTTATCTTCTATGAGACTTAGGTAGGTCTCTAGAGCGCTCATGAAAGCCATTTTATGGTGTAATAACAAAAGATGTAGAGTGAGTAAGGATGAGTTTAAAACTCTTAATGGGTCCATAGTCCCTACTTGTTGGGATAGGATGTTTTCTGCACACATTCTTGATGGACGCCACCTATGTGAGTGTAGAGGTGGTGCCGCTTCCTATGAGACTTTGGCAAGTCTTTAGAGCACTCATGAAACCCAGAGGCGCATGGCCTGTATAAGGCGCCAACTCGCTATAGAACAAACCAATTTTCTTGATTTGATTTGATTTGATTTTTTTTTTTTTTGGAGAAAGTTATGTGGGTGATAGGTTTGGTCAACTTGTGAATTTGGTTAAAAGAGTTTAACTCTACCACGATTCATTAAGTTCCTACTTATTTATCCTAGGTGTGGTTAAAACATTCGGGTATCACATCGATGCATGCTTTCAATCTCCTTCTATTTTAATATTTGTAACATGTGGGGGATTGTTGTAATGTTACAAACATGCTTTTAATTTTTGAGCCGTTGGTTTACTATTCTTCCTATAATTTTACCGTTAAAATTATATTGATGAGTTTTTAAAGAAAAAATTAGACTAATGGTTTTATGACCGTTTGGTTATTATTAAGTTTTATGATTTTTGTTATTCTCTTCAACCGTTTGTCATTTACTTATATTCATTAGCTTTGGAAAAGGTCAGTACTTACTTCTATATATGATATATCTTCTTCAATCCCGATAGTGAAAAACATTTATATATATATATATTACCTTGGCCTACAAAAACAGCTCTATTTTTTAAAGTCACTCTTTTGCATATTGGTCTTTCTCCTTCCACTTGCCTTGCTAAGTTGTCAGAGAAACGTATGGCATTGTTTATCTTTGGAGATTCTCTCTTTGATGCTAGAAACAATCCCTTCATCAATAGCCATACGGCAGATTTTTGGCCTTATGAGAAGAGCTAATTCAGACACCCAACTTGTCGTGTTTTAATGGCCATCTAGTCTCTGATTATACTGGGTTGTTCTAGTAGCCTTCATTATTGGAAGTGCGTCCTTAATGAAGGTTGACGCTATAGTCTAATCCTGAGAGGTTGCGTGTTGAAGGATCCGATCGCACCGAGTTATATATTCCGGGAGGCACGAATCAACCTTTAAGGACAACGCTCTTGCGTGATTCTATAGCATTGTGAGATTGTTCCATACTCTACTTTTCATCTCTTGTATTTTATTTATTTTATTGTTAATTTTCATATTGCAATTATTTTATATCAATGAGAATTTGTTCACCATCCAAAATTATTTTCAACAAATCTTAATCTCATGGCATCACAAATATACAATAGCATAAATTATTAGGAAAATAAACTAAGCATAATCAATTGGGTAAAAAAAAAGGGTACCTTTGAGCGTGGACTCTTTTTAGTTTCTGCTAACAAGATCCCCCGAAGCCCCCAAGAACAACAATGTTGAAAGTCAAACCAAAATTATGTTGCAATCATAAATAAAATAGATAAGTAATATTAATTTGATAGAACTATAGTCATTACTTTTTTAGTTTTAATCTTCTCAAAACTCAAATTTTAGTTATGCAGCTTCTGCGTAGTCAGATATCAATTTGGTTTCTCAAGTTTAAATTTGAATGATTTAATTATATTAATAATTGGCTGAATATTATATTAATCATAACACACAAGGGCAACTTACAAAACTAAAGCAAATCATGTGGATAACGTTCTAGTCATTTTATGGACAAAATATAAAAAATTACCTTCTAAAAAACAAACAAAATTGCTATAGTCAGATAGCCTTGAAGGAGAAAAAAAAAACACAAGGAAATGTTTAAGACTCTCCCAAGAACCTTATTGGTTCTCTACACGATATACACAAAAGATTATACCTTATTTCGCAAACAAATTGATCATCGGTGCCTACCATGCCTTGCAATGAAATTTCCTCTCTATTTTATAATCAAGGTGGGGTGCTTGAATGGGAAGAATCAAACTCATTGCTTTCGAATTTTGATTGTCTGAATTGGATATTCTCTATTACTTTATTTTCACGTGCCTTCATTTTTGTGTTCCTTTTAGCCCCAAATTCTAGTACAACACCAAATTTCACCACTAATGTATCCCCAAAACAAAGCGCATTCTAATTTTCTGAAGGCAATAAATAGATGAAGCCATGAATATAGCAAAAAAGCACCTATTATTGAGCAAATTCTTGACAGTAACTTGATGATAGGAGATGCAATGGACACCCCCAGTGTAGAGAGAACAAAGTCAATCCTTGTTAGTTGTTGAGCAATCTGAATCTCGAAAATAAGAGGCTGAATCCAAAAAATTGCAACTTGCAACTTTCTTTTCATTCTAATCTAAGCAGATGATGATAATAGGAGAAGAGACATTAGCAATATTAGGTGATGAGTTGGATGGCTAGACATGATGCTAGACAGAATTCAAAGCCCAAGTTGCTTCAAAATCTCAAGCCAAATTAGAGATCCTGGTTAGAAGCGAATGAGTATGGATGCATTTTTGACAAAGCTGTAACTTTTTTATAGAACATTTCTATCTAAAAGCTCAACTTTTAAAAACTAGTTGCAAAGCTGGCTTTTTTTTTTTTTTTCAGGTTTAGTGTAGTGCTTCTCTCCTGCAGCTTAAGAAGAGCTGTCATGTTCAACACTGTAGGCTGCATCAAAGGCTGCTATCTTATCTACCATTTTTTCTTTTTGAACTTGAAATTGTGTTTTTAGTGGGACTTATTTATTTATTTTATTTTTTGCAACTTTTAGTATGTTTTTGCAAATTATTTTTGTTTGAGTTTTTTTATTGAATTGCCAAAATGAGAGTTTGTTAGTTATTATATATTGGCGAATTCAATGCTCAAACTTTTTTAGTTTTTCTTTCTTTGGATCGGTGTACAAGAGCATTCGGTGAAGTTCATATGGCAAGCCTCTGCTCGTTTTTTAGAAGGCCTCGTTCGCTAGTACGTTCGTTAGCGTCCGAACGGCTAATGATACAAGTGAAGGTAGAATGTTGCTGTTAGTTGCTGTTCTAGAGTTTTCCAACTTTAGCTTGGATTTCTGTATAACCCTAGATGCTTTCGAATGGGTCCTTCAGACGTATGAATGCCGCCTTGGTTTTTTCATATTATGATTTCTTTGTTGATATTTGAGAAGCTATTCTTCAACGACAATCAAGTAGCTTGTGCATGGGGAATCAATAGAATAAGTTTCCAGAGGTTTTATGGTAACTACTGTGGTAGAAGACAAGAAGAGTCTCTTGTCTAGACAAGTTAGTATCAACTACAAAAGTTTTATAAGTGTGAACAACTTGTAATTTCTCATCCTTCTATAGTGCATAATTCTTAGATTTGACTGCTCCGTAGAATTTTTCTTTTTGAAGAGTTATTCAAAGGTTAACATTGTCATCAAAATATGTTGTCTATCTGCTTGATTGTTTTACATATTTGGGTAATTGATTGTTGCATGCTTCTTCGTTTTAATTCTGCTTTATTTTTTATAAACACTATTCACCCTCCTCTAAGTGTGTTTTGGAGTCTGTTTTATATTTTCAAATACAAGAGATGAAAGGAGAATATGAAAAGATCTCACAATACTATATAATCACACAATAGCGTTGTCCTTAAAGGTTAATTCGTGCCTCCTAGAGTATATAACTCGGTGCGATAGGATCTCTTGACACCCAACCTCCTAAGATTAAACTATAACGTCTAACTTCGTTAAGGACACACTTCCAAAAACGAAGACTAATAGAACAACCCATTTGAAGAAAAACTAATATAGCATATAACTTTATTTTTGAAACAAGTGTTTTACAGCACACTATATGTATTGAAAAAAAAAAAAAAAAAGTGATTTCTATATCTTTCTCTTTTGATAGCTTAATATATATATATATATATATATATATATATATATGAGTGCTTGTGAATTTTCTAATATAATAAATAAAACATAATGGCCAAACGGTCAAAACTTCCAAAGAATCAAAACCATAAAACTTGACAATTAATCCCAACAGTCATATGCAATAAAACCAAGAAATCAATGGTAAGTAAAAAACGGTCATCAATAATCAATGACTTGTAAGAGTTGTAAAAGAGTAACGGTCATAATCATTGCAACTGATTTTTCTTTCATAAAAAAACTCACGAATATGAATTAATGTCAAATGATAAAAACATTTAAAGATTTTGCACACCAGATGAGATAAATTAATAGACTGAAATTTTATTGATAGTTCATCCGATTGAGTTTCATTTTACAGATTTAGGACTAATTTCAAAGCTCTATAAACTATTCACTTTATGTAAATTATTTCTCATCTTTTCAATATGGGACCAAAGTACTGCGTAAACATATGAAATGTTTTGTACTAAAGCTGACTGCATCTTGTATTGGACAATGTGACATTATCTGTATATGCATCAACTGATAGTTGTAAGCACATTAGAGTTGTAATTGGATGGCCAACTAACTCAAGCTCTTGAAATAGATTAATTGTTAGCACATTAGACTTATAAAGAGATTATCCGACATCCAAATTTTTTTTTTTTTTTTTTTTATCCTTTTCAGTATCCTTCAAATTTGACAAATTAAAGAAATATTATAGTTGCCACTGGGGTGGGATTTTATTGAGAAAAATCGGGTGAGACGGGGTGGATGGTTGCGGGTTTGGACGGGTTTTGCTCGCCCCTAGTTGCGGGTTAGATGGTCATGAAAGTATGAGACTGTGTGTGTGTGTGTGTTGAATCAAAGGTTGAGGTAGCGCGTAGGAAGAAATCAAAGAAAGACAACTCTCACGCGCATGAATCAGGTCCAGAGGTGGGTGGGGGCCGAGTCCAATCCGAAGGCGCGTGGACTTTTATATCTCGATTCCCTTATATTTGATTGCAGCCCCTCCCTCCCCTCAATGATCTGATGAATCCTCCGAATTATTGTTTTCCCATTATTCATCTTTTTCTCACTTTCTAAAATCTAAAAAAGAAAATTATTATTATTATTATTATTATTATTCTATTTTCACAAATAAATAAAAATAATAATCAACAAAAGAAACCATTCCTTTTCTTTATTTTTTATTTTTTATTTTCATTTTCTCCTCTTTCTTTTCTTGGCTTCTTCCCTCTTCCAAGAAGCTTCTCTCTCTCTAACCATAAAAAAAAGAAAAAAAAAAGAAAAAAAAAAAAGTCTCCCTCTTCTCTCTCTCTCCACCCATTTCCATGTCTCTTGCATACAACGAATCAAACAACAAACCAAACCTCCTGGTTATGGAAGAAGAACAACAACAACAAAAACAATCAACGCGATGGCGATGATTGCTCCTCCTATTGGTTATTAGATTAGCCTAGATCAACACTGAAGGAAATTATAGCAAAGACAGAGAAGAGAGCGCTTGGGAATTTGGCAGCCTAGAGGATAGGAGATGAGACCGGTTCAATCCCCACCGGGCACGGCCGCCGCCGGCAGCAACAGCAACAGCAACAGCAACAGCAATAGAGGGCTACGAGTGCGCAGGCAGCAGAACCTAACCCTACCCCTCCCGCAGCGAGACGCGTCCATGGCCGTGCCTCTCCCTCTGCCCCCATCGTCGTCCAACTCCTCCACCAGCTCTTCCGCCAACTCCACCCCGTTGCCGAGCCACGCCAACAACAGCAACGCCATCAACTTCTCCGAGCTGGATCGAGCCAACCGCATCGGCAGCGGCAGCGGCGGCACCGTCTACAAGGTGATCCACCGCCCCACGAACCGCATCTACGCGCTCAAGGTCATCTACGGGACCCACGAGGACTCCGTGCGCCGCCAGATCCGCACGGAGATCGAGATCCTCCGGGACGTGGACAACCCCAACGTGGTCAAGTGCCACGACATGTTCGACCACAACGGCGAAATCCAGGTGCTCCTGGAGTTCATGGACGGGGGGTCCCTGGAGGGCACCCACATCCCCAGCGAGCCACAGCTCTCGGATCTTGCCCGCCAGATCCTCTCCGGGCTCGCCTACCTCCACCGCCGCCACATCGTGCACCGCGACATCAAGCCGTCCAATCTCCTCATCAACACGCGCAAGCAGGTGAAGATCGCGGACTTCGGCGTGGGAAGGATTCTGGAACAGACCATGGACCCCTGCAACTCCGCGGTTGGGACCATTGCGTACATGAGCCCCGAGAGGATCAACACGGATCTAAACCACGGCAAGTACGATGGGTACGCGGGGGATATATGGAGCATCGGGGTGAGCATCCTGGAGTTCTACATGGGCAAATTCCCCTTCGCGGTGGGCAGGCAGGGCGACTGGGCCAGCTTGATGGTCGCCATTTGTATGTCGCAGCCGCCGGAGGCACCGCCCACGGCGTCCAGAGAGTTTCGGAACTTCATCGCCTGCTGTTTGCAGAGGGACCCAGGTCGCCGCTGGACCGCCTCGCAGTTGTTGAGGCATCCTTTCATTCTGAACCACAGCCGGACTCAGAGCCAGGTTCATCAGCAACTCCATCAGCTTTTACCTCCTCCACGCCCGCTTTCTTCTTAGTCTTTTTCTTCTTCTTCTATCTTCTATCTTCTATCTTCTATCTTCTTCCAATTTTCCTTTTTTTTCTTCTGTTTAATTTATGAATGATAATCATTTCGTGTAATTTTGATTATGATGGGCAAGATTTGATTTTTAGGGGGAGGATTCGGTTTTGTTCCTTGTTTCGGTCAATCAATCTCAATGTTAATCCCTCTTTGACAATCTTTTCTAGAAAAGGAAATTCTGTCTTCAGTGGCTGAGGGCAGAGGAGGCCAAGTTTCTAACTTTTTTATTTTTATTTTTATTTTCTTTTTAGCTTTATTATCATACTCACAGAGTATCATTAGCCTGAGAATTGGTTAAAGGGGATGCTGGGTTTTTGGGGGGTTTCTGAATTTTGCCATTTTTGGTTAAAATTATTGTTTGTGGTATTTTAGGGAAGTATCGGATGCGAAACTTTTAGCCTTTCAAGTTATTGAGGGGGGGTAATGGGTAGATTAGATTTGCCTTTGTAATATCTAAAGCGTGAATCCTTCTTTTGTCTATCATCATGGTGAAAACCCAGAAAAAGGCTTAATATTCTTCCTCCCTCTCTCTCTCTCTCTCTCTCTCTACTCTCCTTGAGACTGTGTCCATACAAACTGTTCTTTTAACTGTCACTTTTTACACCATTGCTTTGTTTTATGATACTTTTCATCTTGAATGGAATATTGTTGTGGTTTAAGAGAGAGAGAGAGAGAGAGAGGGTTTTAAGAGTTTTTGGTGTGGCTGTAAATACTAAGCAGAAGCAATGATTTCATGGCCAATTTTGAGTATAAAATTCTGAAACTTTTGAAAGGGTGTCGCCTCTCTCTTATGTAAATATGGAAGAACATGCTTATCTTTTGAAGAGCATATTGGTCTGCCCCTCTAATTACTTTTCCCCAGCAAGATAAATGGATGTTTGCAAACTGTGTTTTAGCTCTACACTTGTGTAATATTATTAATCCTGTTTTCAATGTCTAATTAGTTTAATTTATCTGTTTCTTTGTTGTGATGGGACTGAATGGGCTTGTAGAACCGAGGAAACACCATGCAGATGTACATTCTTATTAATGATAATATTGCCTATGAGAATTTGGCAACATGGTTTTTTGGTTTTGGCTGTGTATTGGTCTGAAACTGTGAGAGAATAATGCCTATGATTGAATTTAGATGTCCAGAGATCTCACGGGTGAGTGTATTGAGAGTCTTTTTTTTTTTTTTATTATTATTATTATTTTGTTAAAGCTCTCTACATTTGCTTGTTTCATTTACAATAATTTTCTCATTGGTTATTTTAGTCGCCACTGGAAAACAGTGCAAGTTTGGCCAGTTCTGGATAATGCATTGCAACAAATGGAATTAACCATTTATGGGTATTTCTTGGTTATTATCTTTTGTGGGTATGTGCATGGGTGTTGGCGTGGAGCTTCATATGCTTACTGTTTATTAGGTTGCCCAAGAGTGTAGTGATAAATAATGGGTTGATTTGTATAACCTTCATTGTTATAAGGAGAGATGATTATGGTTCAAAATGGTTTGGTCACAAATGTTGCTAGTTGTAGAAATTGACCTACTATATATTGACAATGATCCACATTGTGTATAGCTAGATGTTATTATGAATTTCTGCTTAAAATGGCTAACAAAAGTCCCAAAAAAAAATATGTGCATCTTGTTCTCTAAATTGTTTATGCATTTTATCTACTACATTTGGAAAGGCTCTGCAGATCAATGGATAAATTGTTTATGCCTCTCTCTCTCTCTCTCTTTCTTCCCAATGATTCTTGCAGCCAAATGAGTATCGGTTGTGGATCTCAATGGCTTATGGTATGTTTGGTAATGCGCTTTGAAAGTTCTTTTCTTGTTTTTGGTCTGGAAGAGTGTTTTACGGTGAAAACAATACTTTTAAGTGTTTTGTGTTCTTGGATTGTTTGTTAATGTTTTTGTTTTAAGAATAAAAAATAATATGAATGCGAGGATTCTTAGCATTTTTCTTTTCTTTTCTAGATTTGGTAACCCAACGTTGTAATTAGTAAATGAGCGAAGATTTGGTAGATTTTGCAATGGGTTTGCGTCCAAGGTGGAAACAAGTTTGCTCAATGTGTCATAATTTCCAAATTCCAAGTGAGGTGCGTGTGGAAGCCGTGTGTACTGTCCATTGAAGTCGAACATATATTGGCGGGCGGGTGATAGGTAGAGTTTTACTTTTCAAGGTTGGTATACCTTGTTTGTTTGACGGATTCACATGGGCATCCACTTGCTTCTTTTACTAGCCTTCCCATCATCAACTACTTTAGCACAATAAGCCAAGGGAGAGAATTGTGGGAGGGGAGGGCCAACGAGAATGAAGGCTCTCTCCTCCCCCAATCGCATATAACTTTAGTCAACTATTAAAGATATGAACAAAACAAAAGGTCAAGACCTTAAGAGGTGTAAACAAGCTACTCACGGGCAGCTTGGTCAAAGCTTGGTTAAAGGCTCATGTTTATTAAACATGTTTTAGTGGAAGAAGAATTGAGTTCTATATTAGAAAGATGTCATGAATATGAGCGGTTAAGATAGCGTTGTTTAGCCCATACACATACACATTTTGACTTAGCTAGACGTGTCTAAGCCTATTCATGGGCTTGGTACCTTAAGCAAGTCAACCTCAAGGTTGGCTGCAAAACTCTGTTTCCATCGAGAATTGAATGAAGTTTTCTCGTATTTCGACATAAGAATCTAACAGAATATTACTATTGCAATTCTGACCAAAATTAGACATTATGTGATGTTGGAGAGTGGCTTTGGTGTGCTAGGTCACTGACATATCCTTTGTCTTTATTTGACACCAAGAATGGATTGGATCGAAACGACTTTTCTGTCAAAACCCTCTGTGTTTGTATTAATTTTTGAATGCATAAATTGATGGATAGTGCTAAGATTTGAGGCTCATAAGCTCCATAGCTGAACTGAGAAACCGACATTTCACTCCAATTAGAGATCGCACACCAAATATATTAGACAAAATTCAGATTTCGTTCTCTATAAATGCAATGTTTTTTCGCTATTTGTTGTCTCAAGTTGAATATGTAAAAACTTGACATTCTTCACTTAAGTTTAGCCACTGAATACAGGATTTTTGCCTAAGGAAGCTTTCCTCTACTTGGTTGAGATCACTATAGTCCTGAACTGCCATGACATCCAGCGATAAAGGCTCTCATTGATAGGATCTTGCTCGACCAGCCTTTGTAAACTCTCCAGTTTTTCTCTAGCTTAGAGCATTCCTACTAGCCTTACTAAAATAACTAAAAGTGCACTTTTAATTATTTTAATAACTCACATTTTTAGAGCACTCACAGCAGTCTTACTATTTTAACAATCCACTTTTACTATTCCATTTAAGTATTATTTTTCAAAGATTTGTTTATTCTTAGGAAAAAAAAAAAAAAAAAAAAGAACTAAAAGCAAAAAAGAAGAGAGAGAAATAAGATGTTTAATCAATAGAATTATTGGTGAATGAACAATACTTTTTTATATTTGGTAAGTATTGTTTATTTCACTATTTTTTTTTTTTTTTTTTTAAATAGCATGTTTGAAAAGTGAAAATTTAAGCTACTTTTGTTAAATTGCCTCAACAAAATAACAAAAAAATAGTTTTGATAAGGTTGCAAGGAGTGCTCTTTGGCATAGAATCTCTTCTCCTCGATCATACATCTACTCTTTTAAGCTTAGTGCATTGGTACATATGGGTCAGGGGCGACTAGATAAAAATAGCATAAATGTGGCTTTGATACCACATGTTAATAAAAAAAAACAAATATGCTGCTAAAAAAAAAATTCAAAATTATCTCCAACCATATTTGCTCAAGCGAATTCGAAAACAACAAAAATTCTAAAAAATATTTTAGTATAGGAGGCGCAAGCCACACTCTTTGTTGCTTCATAGAGGGTGGCTCATAGTTACTATGTTTGAGATTGTATTTGAAAAAGAGTTTTTCAGTAAAAAAAAAAAAAAACGCTTTTTGGCAAAATCTCCATTTTTAAACTTTTGCTAAAAGTGTGTTTTAACTATTTTTATAGTGAAAAATCAAATAAACACTTTTAAAATTTTTTACCAAACATGCCAACTTTTTAGATAATAAAAATACTTTTTAAGTTCTCGAACGCAATTCCAAACAGACTCTTAATGTTTTTTATGTTATTTTTATTATTTATTTGATTAAAAAATCAAATAGAAGAAAGTCTCAAATTTAAATTTTCTGTAAAATCGGGTCTTAAATTGGTGAAATTGAAAACTAAAGTTTAAAGACAAAAATCGAGAAAATCACGAGGGGTTTTTTAATAATTTTACTTACATACTTCTAGTTGTCACAACATATATATATATAGGGAAAGGAGGATTCCTCTTAAAGCTACAGAGCGCTTAACGCGCTTTTTGTAAACGATCTTCCTACCATTATTTGAGAACAAAACAAAACTCCAACCATTCAATAATCAAGATTATATGCCGTTTTCTCTTTTCCTCCTCTCCCGCTTTGAATAAAAATTAAAAATTAAAAAAAAAGGGTATATATGCCATTAGAGATAACATTTTTTTTCCTTTTCCTTTTCCCTACAAACATTAAAAAATCAGATAAACAAAACTTAATAATTATTTGCATTAGAGCACTCACAAGCCATCATTTCTTACTTTTATTTAAAATAGATAAGCAAAACACTAAAAAACCTTCTACATCAAATTATGTATCTCAAATGTAAAATACATTTTTGCATGTAACGATATACTGTTCACACATCTATCTCATTAATATACTATTTCTCTCTCTACCTCTCTTTTCTCAAAATTTTATCCTACTATTTCTCTTTCTACATCTCTTATTTTCTTAAAAATTGAAAAATATGATCTTTAGAAAAAATACAATCCTTATAAAAAAAAATAATAATAATAAAAAATTACATGACATAGTTTTAAAAAAAAAAAAAAAAAAAAAGATAATCGGATGTATAATGTTTTAAAAAACTCATTACCTAAACTATATAAAATAGATTTTGATTAGCCATTTTCCATAAAAATATACATAAACCAATGTAAATGCTCTTACATCTTCATTTTAATTTCCCTCACTGCTCTAATCCTTCATATATCAATTTTCCAACATATTAATACAATAAAAATATGTATTGTCCATAATTTTTAGGATTAGCTATAGTTATTCAATCATAATGTCCTTTTCTAAACTATAGATTTGTACAATCTACGCTACGATTTGTTACTAATTTATAATATCTGCCCTACCACCCACATTAATATGTAAAGTAACATGTTAGTTGACAGGTGGAATAATGAACCCTCCTCCTTTTTTTTTCCCCACCTCCCACCCCACTATGGACAATCCTCAAACTTTCGTGCCAAAACACAAAAGACCAATACAAGACCGAAGGGTGGACTAGAAGCAAAAAGCAAAAAAAAAACTAATAAACCAAAGGGAGGAGTGGCCGAGTGGGGGTGAAAGCAGCAAGAGTTGACGGCGTGATCTCTACATTTTGGGTTCCGACCACCCCATCCACCCACCTCTCTCTCTCTCTCTCTCTCTCTTTCTCTGGGATATCTGCTCTACACGTTATTCTCATATATATATATATATATATAGTAATCAAATCAATGACGATGATGATTGGAAATTGCCCGAGAGTCCCAAAAGTAAACGCTGATAAGGGAATTAATAAGAATACCTGGAAGTGGAAGGAGTCTTTCTATCCATCTCAAATGTCAACGTCACTATCTCATTGTCTCTACTCCGGTTAAGGGTCAATGGGGGTGTTCGCCATCACTTGTACTGCTGCTGCTGCCACCACCAATCTTCGTACAACAACGCTTCCCCCAAAAAGTAAACGCTGATGCAGATTTACAAAGGTAGAGGTTCTGCTAGTCTTGTCGTCGTGTCCTCTTCTTCTGTGTTTGTTCCTCCGATGAAAGACAACGATATACAACAACAGACTTCCTACTCGATGGTTGTCTTGCTGTTGAAGATTCTAATTCTGTCTTGCTGTGTTGCGGCTACAGCCGCCTGCGACCCACTCGATCGTGACTTCCTCTTGTCCTTGAAGCTCAACATATCTGCAGCTCCTCCTCTCAATTGGTCTTCCAGCGATTGCTGCGTATGGGAAGGGGTTTCTTGCGAGCCTATCGCCGGCAGTGGTGATCTTCGGGTTACTCTGCTTTCGCTATCTTCCAAATCACTCACCGGCTTCATCTCCCCGTCTATCACAAACCATACCTACCTCTCTCACCTCAATCTCTCCAACAACACCCTCACCGGTTCGCTCCCCTCCGATTTCTTCTCATCCCTGAACCGCCTCCAGATCCTTGATTTGAGCTACAATCGTCTCTCCGGCGAATTACCATCCTCCTCCTATACCACCAGTACCCTGCAGACGGTGGATTTTTCTGGCAATCAATTCAGCGGGGAAATCCCATCTTCATTCCTGCAGCAAGCGGTAGCAGAGGGGACTTTGACAAGTTTCAATGTTAGCCACAACAGCTTCATGGGCTCTATCCCCGCTTCTATTTTCTGTTTGGATAACTCGTCCCGGAATTCGGTCAGATTCTTGGACTTCTCCTACAATCATTTTACCGGCCAAATTGTTCGGGGACTCGGATTTTGTTCCGTGCTGGAGATTTTCCGAGCGGGTTTCAATGATCTTTCAGGACCACTTCCGCCTGACATTTATAATGCTTCTGCACTCCAAGAACTCTCCTTACCTCTCAATCGCATCTCTGGAACCATTGGCGAAGGCATCCTCCGCCTCACCAACCTCAGAATCCTTGAGCTCTACTCTAACCAATTGGTTGGCAACATCCCCAGGGATATTGGCATGCTCTCCAACATCGAACATCTGCTTCTTCACATCAATAACCTCACTGGTTCTCTGCCCCCGTCTCTGTCGAATTGCACCAATCTCACCACATTGAATTTACGGGTCAACCACTTGGAAGGCGATATCTCCACTTTCGATTTCTCCAAACTTGTCCGCCTTACCATCCTTGACCTCGGCAACAACAACTTTACCGGTAACTTCCCACCAAGCCTTTACTCATGCAAGTCACTAACAGCAATTAGAATGGCCACTAATCGGCTAACAGGACAGATCTCGCCTGACATAATTGCGCTGCAGTCTCTGTCTTTCCTCTCCCTTTCTAACAACACACTGACGAACTTCACCGGGGCAATGGGGAATCTGATGGGCTGCAAGAACCTCAGCACTCTTGTAATCTCCATGAATTTCTTCAATGAACCAATGCCATATGATGACAACACAGTGGATCAGGATGGATTCCAAAAGCTTCAAATTTTAGCTTTGGGCGGTTGCAACTTCACTGGTCAAGTGCCCAACTGGCTTGCTAAGCTTCAGCAACTTGAGGTCTTGGACTTGTCTATTAATACACTCACAGGTTCAATTCCTGGTTGGTTGGGTAGCCTGCCTATGCTTTTCTACATAGACTTGTCTGTTAACCACCTTATAGGAGAATTTCCCCTGGAGCTCTGTCAATTACCAGCGCTTATGTCACAAAGGAATTATGAGAAAGTGGACCGCACTTATCTAGAATTGCCTGTTTTTGTTATGCCCAACAATGCTACCAAAAACCAGTACAATCAGCTGTCCAACCTTCCTCCAGCTATATACCTGAATAACAACACCCTCAGTGGCAATATCCCTTCTGAGATTGGCCTATTGAAGGTTCTTCATGTGTTGGATCTCAGCATTAACAACTTCAGTGGCAACATTCCCGACCAAATTTCTGGCCTCACCAACTTAGAGAAATTGGATCTCTCCAGAAACCATCTATCTGGTGGAATCCCTGCTTCACTTATAGGTCTACATTTCTTATCTTCATTCAGCGTTGCATACAATGATCTTCAAGGGCCAATACCATCTGGAGGTCAGTTTGATACTTTTCCCATTTCCAGTTTTGAAGGGAATCCAGGGTTGTGTGGCAAAATCGTGCAGCACTCTTGCTCTAGTCAATCTGGAATTGCAACTCGAAAAGGCTCAAACAAAAAGCTTATTGTTGGACTCGTCCTTTTGATCTGTTTTGGAACTGGTTTTATCATCACCATGATAGCACTGTGGATATTGTCCAAGAGGAGGATCATTCCGAGAGGGGATACCGACAAGATGGAGTTGGATTTGATCTCTTGCAACTCGAATCCGCTGGTTCCTCCTGAGGTTGACAAGGATAATAGCGTAGTGGTATTGTTCCAAAACAGCACGAATGAAATCAAGGATCTTACCATATCCGAAATTGTGAAAGCCACGGACAATTTTAGTCAGGCAAACATCATAGGGTGTGGGGGTTTTGGTTTGGTTTATAAAGCAACATTAGCAAACGGCAGCAAGCTGGCTCTTAAAAAACTCTCAGGAGACATGGGACTGATGGAAAGGGAATTCAGAGCAGAGGTAGAGGCTCTGTCCACAACCCAACACAAGAACCTGGTTTCCCTGCAAGGTTATTGCACACATGATGGCTCTCGGCTACTTATGTATTCCTATATGGAGAATGGGAGTTTGGATTACTGGCTGCATGAGAAGGCTGATGGTGCATCTCAGCTAGATTGGCCAACTCGTCTGAAAATTGCACAGGGAGCAAGCTGTGGGTTGGCTTACATGCACCTGATATGCGAGCCGCACATTGTGCATCGTGACATCAAGTCCAGCAATATCCTCCTGAACCACGAGTTCGAAGCACATGTTGCAGATTTCGGCTTGTCCCGATTGATTAATCCTTATCAAACACATGTTACAACTGAGCTTGTTGGTACCTTGGGTTACATTCCCCCAGAATACGGGCAATCATGGGTGGCTACTTTGAGGGGAGACGTGTACAGTTTCGGGGTTGTCGTGCTTGAGCTACTCACTGGGAAGAGGCCTATGGAGGTATTCAAACCCAAGATGTCGAGAGAGTTGGTTGTCTGGGTGAACCAAATGAGGAGTGAGGGCAAGCAAGACCAAATCTTTGACCCCCTCCTTAAAGGGAAGGGATTTGAGGAGGAGATGCTGCAGGTGCTTGATGTGGCCTGCATGTGCGTCAACCATAATCCTTTCAAGAGACCAGCCATCCAGGAAGTAGTTGATTGGCTGAAGAATGTAGGGGCAACCCCACAAGACCAAAATAAGGATTAGTACATAATTCCTTCAACACATCCTTTGAACAGATATGTATACTTACAAAAAAAGTTTTTCATGTATTTGATGCAGATTTTATTACAGTGTACCTGCTAAAATAATTTTTAGCCCCATTTTGTTTCCTTGAGGATGTATTTTGAAACTACGATCAAGTGATGTATTCTACCTCTAAGTATACATTGTTGACCTATAATTACAATTGTAATCTCTTGTCCATTTAGTTGTTACATAAATGAGATTTTTGTTACTTTGCTCATAACCTATCATTAAAAGAATTAGTTTAGAAGCAAGTCTGGTACCTACATTGAAGTGAAAAATGACACAAGTCTCTGACAGTGCATACATTTTAACTTCTTCATCTGGATTCCCAGTTCTGATATTTTGTGTACAATTTTTTCAATTCTAGTCTTCCAAATTGCTTTGTTTTCTAGTTATTTAGACTATCCAAGTAAATGCAATCTTGCAGATAGTTATGTTCTCTATCTAAATATTGGTGTTTTGTCATCCGTTTCTTGGGCGTAGTCATTGTTTAAATACAGTCCTGAAAACCAATGCAGGTTCTCCGATGATGCAATGAACCATCCAATTAAGATCCTGCCAGATCTATGGGTACATGAGAAATTTATTTGTTATACTTTACCATTCTACTTGAGCAGTACAGTTTTTTTGTCTGATATTGGGGTGACCTATAAGTCTGAGACAGAAACTTTCATAAGTACAAAGGGACATTTAGATGGGCGGGTCGCCGCGGGTGGACCTATACGAGGGCCAATGCTTACTGCAAGAGAATGGTGACTCTGTTTTGGGAGAGAGAAGTACAAAAGTAGAAATGGGGAATCGGGTTCTTATGGACCACCTTTGCATCTTGGCTTCCAAGTTAGCCTATGAGAATGCAGAAGTCATTAGAAATATTGTAGTTCACCACTGGAAGGCAAGCTACCCTATATTTGTTTTTCCACTTGTTCTATTCTATACTTCTCTTATATTCGATGATAAGCAATATGATCTTCTGTTCTAGCAAATAGCAATATGAGCTTCTGATTACAACGTCTCTAATCTAAACTTTCAAAAAAAAGCAGATGCACTTTGTGAAGTTCTACAACTGCTGGAATGGGAAGATATATATTTTCCTTGATTCTGTGTTAAATGATATTCCTTAATGTCTAGCTTTAATTACGCAATGAACGTTGTCTTTTGTTCTTTTTCCTTCACTGACTAAAAAATGATTTGACAGATTTTCAAAAGGAAATGTTGGCCCAAGTGTTCATACCCTGTGACATGCTTGAAGACCCAAATCTGATATTGATCAGCATCAGAGGCACAGAGCCTTTCGATACCAATGATTGGAGTACTAACTTTGACTATTCTTGGTATGAAATCCCAGAACTAGGAAAAGTTCACGTGGGATTCTTAGAAGTTTTAGGTTTAGGCAACAGAACTGATGCTGTCAACTTCCAAAATCACCTTCAAGTGAACGACATAAGGTTCACCTCTTCAAATGGTGTTGATGGCACAAGCCCATCAGAAGGCACAGAATCAGTATCCTCAAATACTGATTCTGGCCTGGGACAAGGTGGATGGGATCAGTCTTCAAACTCAGAGGGGCCTGCTAGTGCTGGCACTCAGATGATTCCACCAGAAATGGTGGAGATGACTGCATACTATGCTGTAAAAAGTAAGCTCAAGAGCTTACTCAAGGAGCACAAGAATGCAAAGTTCGTAGTCACTGGGCATAGCTTAGGTGGGGCACTTGCCATATTATTCTCAACAGTGCTTGTGCTGCATGAGGAGGAGGAGATAATGCAAAGGCTGTTGGTTGTATACACATATGGACAGCCCAGAGTTGGGAACAAGGAGCTGGGGAGTTTCATAAAAGCCCATTTGGATTATCCGGTCCCTAAGTACTTCAGGGTGGTCTACTGCAACGACCTTGTGCCAAGGTTGCCTTATGATGACAAAACCTTCTTGTATAAACATTTTGGAGCATGCCTATAATATGACAGCCTATACATTGAAAAGGTATGTATTAGTGCCTCTCTGCCTAAACTTCTTCAAAAACAGTTATCAATTTATGTGTTGATACTGTCTGGTCTAATCAGGATCTTTGTCAACCTTGTAAGCAAGTGAATTTTTTTTTTTTTTTTTTTTGGAGCAAACATAATAGGAACAAGGCACTACAAAGAGATAAATTTTACTCCATTGGCTAAAAGTTTTCCGTTGAAATATCATGGACAAGGAGACACATCCAACTACGTGTCTGTTTGTTAAATGATTTAAGTACTCTAGTTAGCAACAAAAGAAAGAACCAGTAGCATTTATTGTCATGTTATAACACAGCCTGTCTTAACTTGTAAGTTCTTTTCATTGATGTTTCATCTTCTTGACAGTACTGATGTGGTTTTTTCTTTGATGTATGCATATTTGAAGAACATGGATGAGGAGCCAAACAGAAACTACTTTGGAATGAGATACGCGATACCAGGGCATCTGAATGCAATTTGCAAGTTAATCAGAGCTTTAACAATGGGCTACACCCATGGACCAGAGTATAAGGAAGGCTGGTTTTCCATATTGCTCAGGGTAATAGGACTGGCACTTCCTGGCATTTCTGCACATTGCCCTACCGATTATGTCAACTCTGTGATGCTTGGAAGGGAGCGCATTATGGTATCAAAGCATCCGACCGACCAACGTCATTTTCTATTCCTCCGCTATTTTTTTTTTTTTTTTTTTTTTTTTTCTTTCACACATTTTGTCAAACACCTTGAAACACCATACAGATCTTTTACAATCACATTCATCTCAGCGATAATGTATTCTCAGATATACGCAAACAGAGACTCAGACTAGTTTTTTTTTTTTTGGTTTAACTAGTATCATCAACCCTCTCGTGCCATAACAGTCATTTGCAGTAAAGGAAAGCTACCAATCAAGAGCAGCAGAATTGAAATCGGATTTGTCACAACCGCATCAATAACAAATCAGAGAAATAAGAAGAACAAACAGTAGCAAACTTGGAGTGGCTAACCTGAGACGGTGAGAGGGGCCGAGCACGGCGAGACAGAGCCGATGGTTGAGAAGTGAAACCGGGATTCTCGGTGAGCGGCGGATGATTTTGTTTGCGTAATGTTGGATCAGAAGAACTATTGAACGTAATTTAAGTAAATATAAACGAAATGGAGATTTTAGAGAATCTTGGAAAATGCTCTTGGATGTAGACCCTTTTAATTCATGCAAGCAATTTGTTCAATAACCCAACAAGTATTACCCGCTCGTTTGAGTGTGCGATTTTTTATTTTTATTTTACTTAATTGAATTCAAAATTGTAAATATTGATAAGGAAAAAGAGTTAAAATTATGTTTGGGTTATTTGAAGAATATAAAATTTAGAGGTGTCAAAAATTACCCGGTACCCAGTTATTATCGGGTTACCGGGAACCGAGGTAACTCTTATATATATATTAAAAAAATTTAGGAACTATTTATATATTTATATTTATGAACTATTTTTATTGTAAGGGGTATTTCTTTTGATTGGTAGATTATTTAAATACTTGTTTTATTTTTTATTTTTGAGTTTTGAATTATTGTAGTAAGGGTATTTCTTGTGCATGTTGATTTGTTTAAATACTTGTTTTTATTTTTTTAATGTTTTCTTTATGTAAGTAATTTAAAATGATTTTTAGGGCATTTTAAAAATTTGAATTTTTATTTCTAAGGCCCATATAGGCAAAAACATTGATTTTTTTAAGGATTTTTTTGGCTTTTTTAGTTTTTTCTTTAATTTTTTTTATTTTATTTGGAACAACTGAACAGTCACAACAAAGCTCAGTTAATTTGGACAAAAATGTTAATAAATTTTTTTAAAAAATGGGCCAACTGTATGAAAGAATGGGCTTATTTTAGGTATTAGATCTAAAATAAGCCAAAAAAAACAATTTTTTTAAAAAACCAGTTAACGGACCGGGTACAAACCGGAACCGGCTGGTAACCGGGACCCAGTTCCGGTTTCGGATGCCTAAAACTAAGAACCGGGGTACTCTGGTTTCGGTCCCCGGTTTCGGCCAAAAAACGGAAAACCGGATCGAGTTGACACCTCTAATAAAATCTAATAATAAAAATTCTAATTAAAAATAAAAAATATATATATTACAAAAAACAAAAAAAAAAAAGAAAAACAAAAAAAATTTTGGGGTGGTTCAAGGTGTTTAGGGTGGCCAATCCACCCTCGAAAACCAGTCGGGGGTGGCCGAGCCACCTCCCAACTGGTGTCGAGGGTGACTCGGCCACCCCTGAAACTGATGTGGGGTGGCTCGACCACCCCTAGCTGCTGGTTGGTTGGCCACCCCGCAATTTAGCCACCTCCAAAAAATCAGTCGGGAATGGATCAAACTACCCCCAACTGGTTTGGAGGGTGGCTCGGCCACCTACCAGTTTGAGCCACCCCCAAAAACTAGTTGAAGGTGGCCGAGCCACCCCTATATATACATATGCACTTTGATGCGCATTTTATTTAATTTTTTTATTAGTTTGGTTGAAAAAATTTTAAAATTTTGAATTGAGTTGAGTATTAGTGCCTAGTGGTGTCAAATCAACGTAAAAAAAGTTGAAAAAAGTTGGGAAGAATATCCCACCCAAACAAGTTCGTACATCTATATCACACCATTTACTTTTAATTACTATTCAAATAAAAAAAATCACTATAAAACAAATTTTTTTCATTTTTCAATACCATTTTTTTTTTTTTTTACTTTTATATACTAATCATTATTCTATTTTTCTTAACAAAAAATATGAACAGAAATACATGGGGATGTTGATCGAATGATCGGTTTAACAAACACCCTCAACTGTGTCATGTTATTTAAAATTTTAAACACGTAGCAATATGTAAAATTTTAATTATAAAGAAACGTTTGAACGTTCTGTACTAACCTACACTATTCGATCATTCTATGAGGATGTCCAAACGTTTTGTGTCGCAGTGCATTATTCGATATTTCGATCATTTCTTGATCAGAATGTTCGATCATCGTCATGCGCAAAAAATACTCTTAAGTGTTCAAAAATTTCATTTTTCTCCCTTTTTGGAGGGTTAGGACCAACATAATATATTAATATACTTGGGCAATAATTAAGGCGTCCTTAATTAGCCATAATCTTAATGCAGATCGAGTTTTACACATACACAAAGGGACTGATTATTGCATAAAATGTGCATTTTTATATGGTGTGAGCCCCAGATAAAAGTTTGAAAGTAGATATTTCTAAATGGTTTATCAAAGTCGCATGTTTTGCATACAAATATCACGTGTATGGAGAGACTTGTTTATTATACATTATAAAAGTATAAGAGTATAATGTATAATGTATAATGGAGAGACTTGTTTCTGCTTGTTTTATAGAAGTAGCGCTCCAAATTATATTAAAGGTAAAATATTTGGGGGCGTTACATTTCTTCATTTTCTTGGAGCTAGAACATTTTCTTTATGTTGCTCCCAGAGAAAGAAAAAGCATGATGGGTAGAGGGTACAAGGTAAAAAAGAACAATTAACATCTTATACAAGATTAACAAAAAACTAGACCCCTCACTTCAGCTCCATTCCATGCCTCCGTCAGTGTTCATCCTTGACGACTGGATGGTGAAAAAGCAAGAGCGTGGCTACAAATCTCTCCTGTGCCCCAAAACCCAAGGGATTAATTTCCCAATTGGGTTAAAAAACAAAAGCACCTAGAGCGGATGTAATATGTATATATATATATATACCACGCCATACCCCATAAAACCAGACCAGATCGGCAGCCTAATGATGGAGAAGAAATGGGCTGAGAAAGGGAAACAGAGAAATTAAGGTGGGTTTTTATTTGAAGATGAAGTTAGAAGAAGTGGGCTGGCTAGCTAGCTAGTGATCATCTCCATGAATGTACCAGCAAAGGAGCATGGTCGCACAGCGGCGCAGGATATACATGCGGGCACGTTGCTGCTTCACTAAGGAAGCACACTTGCTGGTGAAGCCATGCCTCTTTCTCTTTGCATGCCGGAGCTCAACCATGGTTGATGCTGTCATTCTTTTTCATAAAAGAGAAAGAAAAGAAGGTGGAAAAAAAAGCTCACAACAGAGCTTGACGAGGCATGTGGGGTAGCGGGTGAAGTATATATATATATATATATATATATACAATCTCCATGGCATGGAAGATCGAAAAGGTTGACTCGGTTTTGAAGGGGGTGAACATGGTCAGGTTCGAAAACAGAGGGATTTGCAGCCTCAGGAAACACAGTTTTCTGTAAAGCAGGGGGAGTGAACGTCGGATTAAATTAGTAGTATAATGCAATACAATGTTGATCAGATTGGTTGGAGTGCAATATGAAGGAGGATTGATTAGAAAGGTGGCAAAGGTGGGCATGAAAAAAGGAGGCATGTTTAATCAAGACAAGGCAAAGGATTTGGGGTATGGGAACAGGGTCCCGGCAATCTGGCCTCAATTTTTAGGTGGTACGTTGGTTTGGTCGGATTCTACCTTGCCTCATTAGCAATATCGTCCATCCGTGTGGTTTGTCTGATTTGCAATTAGTACTAATGTTGTATCAAAATGAACTTAGAAGTCCTTATAGTCAAATTCCGTCTACTAATCTAATAAATTTTGTTAGTATGACACTTACTTAAATACGACACATGTCACAATTTTATTGGCACTAACGGTTCACGCTATCGAAATCTGTTAAGTCAATAGACAAAATTTGGCTATAGAGACTAAATTATTTTTTTAGCATACTTCATAAACCTCAAAGTTCATTTTAATACCACATAGAGCTAATTGCAAATCAAACTAACTACAAGAACTCTTGCATTTTTGAAGGGTTTATCTTTTATATATATATATGATACAAAGAGGTGGATATATATAAGATTGGCATCCGAATCTGTATCCTTTCCGAAGATCACGATGGGTCAATGCATTTCAGACAACTTCAATCTGTTTGGATATGGTTGTTCAGCTTCTATAAGACTATAATGGATGAAGCATGCCTAATATTTACGTATATATATAGCGTCCCATTTTGACACGTGGAATAGATTTGCAAAGACTCTTGGGTTGAAAAAACTCCAATTAAGAACCTCTCCAGTTCAAACGAGGAGTCAATAAATAATTGGTATGAATCCAACTATTTGAATATTTCATTTTAAAAAAAAAGAATAATAATAATTAAACTTAGCTATTTCAACTTATGACCCTTATTTCTTGCCAACTGAGTGGTAGGAATTCCTCAAACTCAGTTTTTTAAAAATGTCGTGTACCCTTGGAGCATATGTGAATCATATTTTTTATTTTATTTTATTAATGCTAATAAAAAAACATGTGAGAAGTCCATATTATTAAAAATATATATATATAAAGAGGAAAAATATACTTTGGCCCTCCAAACTTTAAGAAGTGACATTAATGCCTTCACATACTATCATCACGTGTCAAATTATACATTTTTGCATTCTCTCTCCAAAATACCCTTAAAGTTGTTAAAAATAAAATTATATATATATATAAAAACCATTTGAAGAAAAAATTTAGGCTGGTATGAAAAGGCCACCCTTAATTTGGTGTTTTCAGTTTTTTTCTTGTTTAATTGTTTTTAATAATTTTAATTTTTTAAAATATTTATTTTTTAATTAATTTAAGGGTATTTTTGGGAGAAAAATGTAAAAATATCTAATTTGACACGCGATGGTAGTATGAGAGGATTATGTCACTTTTTAAAGTTTGAACGTGTAAGTGTAAAAACGATAATAATTCAAGAGGCTAAAGTGTATTTTTTTCTAAAAAAGTTTATGTATTTCTAATTATCTCACATACTAAAAGACACAACACTTTTATAAATTGAATTAGAGAAAATTTCTAACATTTCTCAAATATATTATGTTGGGGAGAAAATCAATTAGAGTTAATTTTTCTTAAACCAAGTCATTGGAGACCCGTCAACTTCGAACTAGATGCAAGTCCGTTTGAGGTCCCTCGTTAGAGTGCAAATGGCCAGCATTTATGCACTTAGACTAACCACCCTTAATAGGGAAATGTTTCATGCTGAACCAAAGAAGGTTCATTGTTATCGAACCACAAGCGGACTAAACAAGTCAGTCCCATAAGACGAATCATTTTGCTACATCCAACGAGCAATACGAAAGAGCCATTGCCATGCCTTGTTTACCCAATCCTTGACTCAAGTAAAAGTAGATGTCCAATCAGGGAAAGCACTTGTCTATTCGTAGCAGCATAATATCCAATCAAACTCACCCCACAGTATGAACGATGGGCCCACCCCTACGAAGACCATGCTGAGTCAATCCCTATGGCCCACATGTCAATGTCCTAATGATGAGGGACGGCCCGTATATCGAGCATGATAGATGATGGACAAGGGATCGTAACAGTGGACAGTAGAAGAACATGACTTTGGCAGCTCTTTGACTATTTTTCTTTGTATGTACAGATAAAAGAGGGCTAATTCATCCCGAGAGGATTTGGTTTTTTGTAAGGGAGAACTAGTGAAAGAAGCCTCGATAAAAGATAGAAGAAATCCAATTCATGTATGTGTTCCATTGTTATTCCCTAATTAGCATTTTATCATCTTTTTGGCTCAATGCTCATATGGAAGCCAAATGAAGTGCAAATCGTAAAGCTTACATAGAATTTGAAGTTCATCAATTTACTTGTATAGAATTTGAGATTGGAATCATGCTGCTTGTAGTTCAATGATTTCTTTTTCTTTATTACTTAATATAACTGAAGTGTGAGTTGGGAAAGATTATCCTCTTGTTCTTTTATTATTATTATTATTATTATTTTTTTTTTTTTTTTTTTTTTTTATTTTTTTATTTTTATTCCGGTGCATCTGCACTCACGTGGGATGTGTGAGAACCTCTTCAAATCTCAAGAATGCCAGTATGTGTGGGATAAGAGCTAGCACAATATCCTGTCTAAGTTGATCGGGAAATTCCAAAGCAATGCATTGATAATGATGTGGCATGCATGGGTGACACCGTGGGTGGCACATGGATTTTGATCTTGTCTATCGTTTCCCAGATAGATCTCCTTTGAATGGGGTTTTATGTTTTTTTTATTTTTGTTGTTTTTTAGATCCCCAGCTGGAGAAGAATTGGAATATGTCCCACTCCAGCATTGTCTGTTGTTTTATTAGATGTCAAGAGACTAAGAGAATTATCTTCCTAGTACATGGCACGTTACGTGTAATCAAATGTGTCGGGAACGTTTTTATAATTTGGTATTTATGATAAACTAATGATAATTTACCTATAGAATGAGGCTATGGCGTCTTAAGGAGTAATTCAATCGGTTGTGGATCACGCCTAATGAAGCGGAGGTCATTAGTTCAAATCCTCCTTCCCCTTTCCCTTGTGTAAACATGTTAAAAAAATAAATAAATAAAATAAGGCCGTGGCTTTGATTTTCCCTTCCCTTTTTTTTTTTTCTGAGATATGTGAGAGAGAAGGGCCGGAGAAAGGGAGAAATGCGACATTTAACAATAAAATTGGTCAAGTTCTCAAAAAGAGTAGAACAACTAGTCTTGAATATTATTTGATATTAAAAAAAAAAAGAAAAAAAAAAGGAAAGAAGATCTAATGAACCTTTCCGTACGGTCTTCGAATGTTCCCTTTTATTTATTCAGTCTCTTCCTTTTTGTATTTCATCCCCATGCACTGTATTACAAGTTCCCATACTCTTCGGTTTTCAAAATCACCATACATCCCCTCAAACTTAAACTCCTAATTTGTAATGTTTTTTTTTCAAATTAAATAAACTACCCAAAAATTGCAATATATTCATTTGTAAGGTGGCCGAACTGGATCCGGATCCCCTACAATTTTTTAAAAATTGTAGATTCTCAAATTACGTGATTTATGCTATTTTTAGGTATCAAAACGCTTAAAAAACGCTATATATTAAAAATGTGGCATATTGTCGAGGTAACCGAAAAACAATTTCCTCCCAAAAGGGTTCCTATTCACTTTTGTAGAGACACTTCTTTTTCATAAAATCAAAAGACAATTTTGGGGTCAAATCTTTTTTACAACATAGAGAGCAAGAACGTACTAAAAATATACTCAATTCTTAACCAAAATATATCACATTTTTAATAGGTGACATTTTCAAGTGTTTCAATGCTTAAAAATGATGAAAATTACGTAAATTGAGAATCTATAATTTTTAAAAAAAAATTGTAAAGAATGATTCGTACTTCCCGGAGTATATAACTCGGTGCGATCCGATCTCTTGACATGCAACCTTCTCCAAGAATTAGACTATAACGTTTATGTATCTTCTTTAAGGAGACACTTCCAAATACGAAGGTTTATAGAACAAGTCGTATCTTTTCTTGTGAAATAATAATCTCAAAATAATTTTTTATAGATCAATAGAATGAATAATGCGAGTATAAAAAATATGTATATATGAATTACAAGTGTTGTTGAACCGATATATACACGTGAATGCTGTTTTTTCCTTGAGCAACAAGAGGAAGAAAAAAAAAAATCTTAAAAGTAGTTAATAACAAACGGTCAAAAAAATGATAAAGGTCTTGAATAAGTTTTTATGACCAAAAGATCAACACGTATGGAATAAAAAAGTATTGAGCAAATTGTTTCAACGAGATAGTTCAATCAGTTGAGATCACACCTAATGAAGTCGAGGTCACTAATTCGAATCCGCATCTCCCTCTTATGCGGACATGTCAAAAAAAAAAAAAAAAAAAGTATTGAACAAGGTTTTTGACTAAACGGTTATAAAACGTTTAAAAATTTATTATTCATAAAAATTGTTAATGATGAAACGGTTATTAAAAATTTACCATTAGATTTATAGGACCCACATATAAAATCACGAAAGTTACACCTCATGCTTTGATACCACATGTAAAATAAATTTAGATAACATTCAATTCTTAACCATCATGATTTTCACTATAAATTAATAAAAGACCATACTAGAATCCATAGCAACAAAACCTTTTTTAAATCTTGATCTGAAAACACAAACACCAAAAAATGATTTCTCTTACTCTTTTTTTTTTTTTTTTTGATATGTCCGCACAAGACGAAGGAGGGGAATTCGAACTAGTGATCTACGTTTCATGAGGCATAGTCTCCAGCTAATTGAGCAACCCCTTTGAGACTTCTCTTACTTGACCCTCTTAAGATACACAAAATTAGTGAAAATCATGTATATTTTATGTGGTAGAGAAATGATCGGTTTCTTTATCCACATATTAACGCTACTTCCCATCAAACTGACAGTTTAATAAGATTAGAATTAAATGAGTCTAAAAAATTTTCATACGTGCCATGACATTTGAGACATTAAACTCTTAACATCTTCTACCTTCCCTAATGATTTCCTAAGTTAAGCTTTGAAGAAATTCTTGTGTCCTGACTACTTGTGGTTCGTATTTTGATTTCTCTTAAAAGTTGTATGATTAATCTTTGAACTATAATTTTTGTTTATGGTCAGGCCGATTGCCCCCTAATTGGGTACTTAATCTATTGTTAGTTTATACTGGGGAGATAAATGGTTTGAGAGTTTTTACTAAAATTACATTAATATACATATTTAAACATCACTCTAGCCTAAATAGGTCAACCCAGTACGATCTGCTTATCAAACGATTGTATTGTATTATCCGCTTATTTAAATAGGCCGTATTATATTTAAGAAGTCTAATTCATTTAATTAAACAGGTTGGCGAGTCGGGTCCCCTTATCTCACTCAATGAATTAGGTAGCTGAATTTGGGCTACGAGGATGAAGCCCCAAGCCTTGCCACACAATCTCAAGTCGTACCTAACTTGAAGCAGGCCCAAAAGAAAATCAATTCAAAGCAAATCCAACTGTTTTTATGTCATATGACCAGACCAGATATAAGAAGACGCCAAACTGTGATTATAAAATGTTCAAGGATCACATGTTTAAAAATAAAAAATAAAAAAGAAAAAAGAAGAGGATCACATGTTACTCACCGATGGTCATTCAACCAAAATTAAAAAAAGACACGGAACATACCCAAGCAACCATATAAAAATAAAGAGACATGATAATCCTATGAAGAACCCATATGGGAGAAGAGAAACACTAGAGGTCTTCTTCATATTGCCGAGAAGTGAGATCTACTATTATTTTATTAATGGAATATTAATTGAGAAATAGCATGACAATATGAGAAAACGGACGCTTAACATGTTGCCCACTATTGGCTAGACTTGTGTCTATGTGTAACTATAGTGGGTCATATCCTTAATAATAATAATAAATCAATCGGTCAATGGTTGAATCCATTATTTGAATGTTCAAGTTTGATTTTGTTTTAAAAACGAACTAGTTCAAGCTTATCAAATAATTTACTTAAATCCAATTCATTTATTTTCCAAACGAATTTGGCGTTGTTTGGGATGCATTTTTTTTTCACTAAATAATTCACGTTCACAGTGTCAAGCTATGTGAAGTCTCATTTTGTATTTGACCCAGTTCGCACCTAACCTGGTTCGACGTTAAAAGCCCTACGATTTAAATGAGATTTTTTTTTTTTTTCCTAAAGCTTGAGATTCTAGGCTGTAAAGTTTTGTACGGATGTATTATTAACGCTTTTTATATTATTTCAAACAAATATAGTGAAACGTTGCTGAAACTTTGTGCACGGTAGTCTTTAGTGATGAACCATATGTTACATGTTTTTGCGAAGTATCATCAACTCACTATTTGCAGATGAGAACAAAAATCATCTTTTAAAAATTGCTCATGGGAGAAGAGGAAGAATAAAATATGGGACCCCCCAAATCCGCCTAATTAGGTTAGTTTGCTGGATATGATTGTATTTGCGTGTCCACTGTTTACTTTCCCACGTGTCATATATATATAAATGATGGAATCACGACAGTGTTGGTAGGAGTGGCAAGGACCAAAAGACAGCGAGGAAGAGGGGCAGGCACTGTTGGGTTTGAAAAGGGACCGTTAGGTTGGGTTGGAAGGGTAAGTTTTGAAAGGTAGTTAAGCTAACGGTCTCTTGAACATCTCCCTCGTCTTCGGTTTGACGTCAATCAGAAAATCAATTAAAAGGCGTTGAAGAATGGCGCGACCCAGATTGGGAAATGTTGGATTAGGATCATCCGCTCGTCATGGACACCTAACCAACGGTCAGCTACCAAATCAATTAGATTTGGAGCTAATTATGGTATCCCTTTTTAAACATCCTTACTTGTCACTCCTCTCCCTCACATTTCTTGTTCCACTTCTCTCAAAAGCAACAAGAGGAGGAGGAGGAGGAGGAAGAGGAGGAGCAGCCTCTTCACAACACTTCCTGTTGCTTCTCCACTTCCCCAATTCTTGCATCAGTAAGTAGCTGCAAATTTTCTGACATTTTCTTTTATGTTTTGTTTACTTGTTTCTTATGATGAACTTGAGCCGTTCCCAGATCACACTAGTTCTTAGTTCTTACACTCCTACTCCCACACTCCCAAATGCAGACTTCCTAACGTTTTGGATCGATCACTATTTGATTTTGGATCCAACGGTGATTTTCACTGCCACTTGGGAGTGTGTGTAGCATTTCTCGATACGAAATCACGTCAATTCAAGTAGCAGTTTACTCAAATTGATCATCATTATCAGTTTAGAAGATGACTTTGAATTTTCATTTATTATGTTACTGATGTTAATATCAGGACTAGTTGGGATGGATCTTATTCATATCTTCTGGGGATTCAGCCAATACAAAACTAATTTCCTTCATTTGAGTTAATTTGGTGAATGAATTCGGTAATGGTGATGATGTCAGTTGATATGAGGGCATTGTGTCTGAGGGTTGTCTCACAAATTTAAGGATAGAGGAAATACATATCCATTGGTTTCTTCAGGGAACATGACAACGGAGTAAATAATTAGAACAATTTTAGAATAGGGATCTGTGATAGTTATCCAAATTGTTGGTAAGACTTCTTAGTACAATTTGAATCCATCCTAATATGTTTTACTCAGAGTCTCCCTAATTGTTGGAGATGGTTAATGCTAATATGTGTTGTCGTTGCCATTTGGTTTCTCATAGTTTTCATACTGTAGAATTTCTGAAGGGTTTCAAATGAAATGAAGTCATGGTATTCATTTGACTGTAACTACAGGTTTTGAAGTGTGAATCATGGCTGAGGAGTTGGAGAAACCATTGCTTGGTCCTGAGAATTTCAACCGAGAGGGGATCGATCTGGTAAGTTTTGTAGTAATCACATTGCAAAGTTATACAGCTATGAGATCCCATTGAAATTCACCCTCTATAACACTTTAATTTTATAGGAGCGCATACCATTAGATGAAGTTTTTGAACAACTTAGAACATCACGAAGAGGGCTTTCGTCTGAAGATGCTGCAGCCCGACTGGAGATTTTCGGCCCGAACATGCTCGAGGAGAAGATAGTAAGCACCACATTCTTTTTATATGAAGCAAGTAAAAGAGTCAATTCAGCTGGAAATCAGATCAATAGAGTTGACCATCTAGGCTCTTCAAACCATCTTTATGTTAAAAGTAATTTCTAACTTTGGAAACCACCGATTTACTATGATGCAGGAGAACAAATTTTTGAAATTTTTAAGCTTTATGTGGAATCCATTGTCATGGGTTATGGAAGCTGCAGCAATAATGGCAATTGTCCTTGCTAATGGTGGAGTGAGTAGGCTATATCTTTGCACCAATTTAACTTTAGTGCTTCTCCTTGAATCTTCTTTGTTTATTTTCTTCTTCTCTCCTCCACAATGTAACAAGCTATTCTGATTTGTTCCTTTCTGCTTTATAACCTTCTTCTGTTTTTTTTTTTTGAATAATTTTTCAGGGGCAGGGACCTGACTGGCAAGACTTTGTAGGGATCGTTTGCCTACTGATAATTAATTCAACAATCAGTTTTATAGAGGAAAATAATGCAGGAAATGCTGCAGCAGCACTTATGGCTCGTTTAGCTCCTAAAACAAGGGTAAGCCACTCAGATTGATGCCTTAAGCTAGGAGATTAGTTAATAATGTCGTAAGCATGGTCAAATTTCCTTGCATTAGTTGATTTCCTTTTCACCATACTTTGGGAACACAAGACATTTTACCAACCAATATGTCTCCTCAGAAACTTTTGTGAACTGAAACATCTTAGGAAACACAGTCTCTTTGAGTTATTTTGCTATTCTATAAAAGAATTTTATTGTATATATGCTATGGAATTTCGGCACTTTGTTTTTTTCCTTCCTTGTCCACTGCCATATGTGCTACTCCATGCATGGGAGATCTAACTTTTTTTTTTGGAAAGATAAAAATGAAGCAAATAAGCAATTAGTTTCAAGAGTTCTGTCTTTTACATTGTCTGTCATGGTGTTAATAATTCATAACAAGGAAACATCTAATGATGAAAACTCTATAGTAAACTCATGTTTCTAATACTCAATAGGAGTCAAGAAGTGTGATTCAGTGGGAAATGAGCCCAAAGGAGAAGCCTTGGAGGTTCACTTAGCTTCATGATATTTTAAAGGATCTCATAAATGTTAGATTAGTCTTTTTTTCTTTTTCTTTTTTCTCCTGGAGATTCTGATTCTGATTCTAACCTTTTATACTCACACCTATACATTTAACAATCTTCCCCTCACATGTGAGTCCATCATCAGGTCACTACACTCGCCCTTAAACAAAATTTTATCAATCTTACATATATCTCTAGAATCCCTTGTGTGGGCTTTAGCCTTGCCAAGCACTTTTGTCCCTGCTCCAACTACGAAAGGGGCCCACCATCTATGCATAACTCCAACCAAGGGAGGGACTATTTGTTAATTAAAGTAATAATTAAGTGATTAAATTTACTTCTTCCTACCAACTTAAACTTTTAGGACAAGTGGTAGTTTAACGGGATAACTGGTAGTTTAACATAGTATCAGAGCCAAAGGTCCTGAGATCGAACCTTGACTCCGTTAATTCACCCCCATTTAAATTAAATATTTCAAGTGTTGGGCCTAACCTATTAAAAATGAGTTTGAGCCCACACGTGAGAAAGAGTGTTAAAGTAATGGTTAAGTAATTAAATTTATCTCTTCCTATCAACTTAAACTTTTGGGATAAGTAGTAATTTAACATTATTATCATCAACCACACCACACGTCTTCTTTAGTTCTTATATCACTTGTTAGTGAGATTGATGCCTGGAAAGTCTTTTACAAGGACTATAATATATACCGATAAGATACAATTTAATTCAAAAGCTTAAACCTATAGGTTTGGATCCAATTATATTACATTAACTACTTATACTCGTGACATTTATTCAATATGGTACTTAACCATTTTACTCACACGTGTATACTCAACGTGCAGGTTCTCAGAGATGGGCAGTGGCAAGAGCAAGATGCAGCTATCTTGGTACCAGGAGATATAATTAGCATAAAGCTTGGGGATATCATTCCTGCTGATGCTCGCCTGCTTGAAGGAGACCCACTGAAAATTGACCAGGCAAGTTGTTCCTAGAAATTAAAGAAAAGCTGTTTCTGTACTCTCAGCAAGTATAACTTTCTGTTGAGTAATTATTTCTTTGTCTTTTATTATAGTTATTATAGTATAGACTTAAGATCACACATTATAATGTAATAATTTTAAATTTGGTCTGCACAGTCGGCTCTTACTGGAGAATCTCTACCTGTCACTAAGAGGACAGGGGATGAAGTATTTTCTGGTTCAACATGCAAGCATGGAGAGATTGAAGCTGTGGTGATAGCAACCGGAGTTCACTCTTTTTTTGGAAAAGCAGCACACTTAGTCGACAGCACCGAAGTTGTCGGTCATTTCCAGCAGGTGATTTAGAAATTCTTTAATCCTTAGGCAGCAGGATTTCCTTGATACCTAAGTTTCCCCATGACCTTCTGCATAATAGATTCTTGAAAATCTTCCATTCTGATGTGATACATACTTGGAAATTTCTTTAAATTGCTAGTTTTCTAGTTTGTTCAATGAGACAATTATGACATTTTGTTTTCTTTTCTTTTTCCTTTAACCTTGGTGATTTGATTTAGTTTGGTAATATGAGGTGCAGTGTTGTGTTCTCGTCATAAGAAGTCTTTATTTTTATTTTTTTGTGTTTATCATGTCTTTACACTTTCAGCATGATGTTTGCTTTCTGGTGTCAGCATTTCTATTCCAATGTTGTTGGCATAAAAATGGAAATCCACAATATATATTTCTTGAATACGACATCAATGACCGTCAAATCTGCTTGAAATCTTAGCTGCTTTCACCTCTATCTTCTCAGACATAGGTTAGAATATTGATTAAATGGTGATTTAACATAATATCAGGGTCAAAGGTCAGGAGTTCGAACTTTACCTTTGTCATTCACCCCTCATTTCAATTAAATATTCCACGTCTTGAAAGTTTAAGATTCTGAATTATAATATGACATGAGTAACATGTTTTTCTGCAGGTTCTGACTGCCATAGGGAACTTCTGCATTTGCTCTATAGCTGTGGGAATGATTCTTGAAATCATTGTTATGTTCCCAATACAGCTCCGTTCATACAGGGATGGAATCAACAACCTTCTTGTTCTTTTGATCGGAGGAATACCCATAGCCATGCCAACAGTTTTATCTGTGACACTTGCTATTGGTTCTCATCGACTATCTCAGCAGGTGCAACTCATTACAGCCATTAACAAACACAACATCAAACTCAAATACCAATGCTTGGATTTTTCTCATGTTATTTTCATTTTTGAAGGGTGCCATTACAAAAAGGATGACAGCAATTGAAGAAATGGCAGGAATGGATGTCCTTTGCAGCGATAAAACTGGAACTCTTACACTGAACCGCCTCACCGTTGATCGGAACCTTATCGAGGTACTAAATCCAACTCTAGAGCTTTCCTAAATTTCTGGTCTCCATTATAGGCTTCTTAATTTCTGGGCAGTGAACTCTAGATGATCCCAGTCCTTTAATGCCTCATTTGTCCTAATAATTTGAACATGTGCAGGTTTTTAACAAAGCTATGGACAAAGACACAATTGTCTTGCTTGCAGCCAGAGCATCAAGACTGGAAAATCAAGATGCTATTGATGCTGCCATCATCAACATGCTTGCTGATCCAAAGGAGGTAGGGTTTTCAATCAGACGTCTTTAGTTCTACTCATTTGTTTGGCATAAAACTGAAAAGTAATTCCGTCTTCAGGCACGTGCAAACATCACAGAAGCACATTTTCTTCCATTCAATCCAGTGGACAAACGTACTGCAATTACATACATTGATTCTGATGGTAACTGGCATCGTGCCAGCAAAGGAGCTCCTGAACAGGTATCTCTATATAGGACATAAATTTCCACCAAACCAGTTTGAAGAAAATTTCCTCCAACCTATTTCAATAAGTAATAAGTGTCATTCAACATTTTTAAGTTTTTCAAAAAGTAATGTTTAGATTCGCTAGTAGAATGGCAATAAATAACTCTTAAAAATGTTAAAAAAAATATGTGAGAGATGACACTTGTCACCTATTGAAGTAGGTTGAAAGAAATTTCTGTCCCTCTATATATTCCCTGATTTTTCTCTCCCCTTTTCTTGACCTTTACTGCAAACTTCACTTCTCAAGTTCCTGCCCCTGCATTGATGAAAAGCACTACCAACAGAAAATGTGTTTTTTACCTTAATTCATTGCCAATAAACCATCACTTGTGCCAGATCATGATTTTTTTTTTCTGTATTGTTTTCCCAAATGTCAGATTCTAAATCTTTGCCAAGAGAAAGAAGAGATTGCCGGAAAAGTGCATGCCATCATTGACAAATTTGCTGAAAGGGGCTTGAGATCTCTAGGAGTTGCTTATCAGGTATAGCACATAGCTTTTTTTTCTCTCCTTTTATTCCTGAGGTTTGATTTGTAAGAACTTATTCTGTATTTAAATGATTAAAATCTTGAAGTCAGACAACATGATCAACATGCAAATCATTTGATGTTGTCTCTCTGACATGTTCATTGGCGTCATTTAATCATCCTTCCAGTCAGTTCCAGAAAGAACCAAGGATGGCCCTGGAGGTCCTTGGACATTTTGTGGGTTGTTGCCCTTGTTTGATCCTCCTAGACATGATAGTGCAGAGACCATCCGCAGAGCTCTTAACCTTGGAGTCGGTGTTAAGATGATTACAGGTACATGTGGATCTCTGATGATATGACAAGGAGCTCATAAATTTCTATAAATCAATTTCTGGTTTTATTTAAACTAGCCATTTATGCGTTGAAATCACAACTTTTTCTCCTATGAATTGTTCCCAGTTGCATTTATATGGGTTTAGCTATCACTATGTTAGTTTAAGTAAATTTATATAAATAGAGGACACCTGTTTTTTTTTTTTTTTTTTTTTTTTTTCTCTTCTTTAATTTTTGTGTGTGATAAACTTAAACATATATTGCATTAGACATGTCTTTGGTGCTGTAATCATGTCAAAATTTGAAATTTGTCAGCATGCTTGTATTCTTGTTATAGATGAATTTTTTTAACTTCTAGAGAAAAAATCATGGTTGTTATGACTGCATAATGACATCAATAGTAACTTGGTTAGGTTCAACTTAGCAGAGCTTCAATTTAGACTTTAAATACTCCCCTGAACAGAACCATATTTACTACAGAACAATGAAATCATTATTTGCTGCTAATAAGAAAACCACCTCAGAGGTGGCGGACTTGGTGAAATATTAAACTTGCAAGCAACAAACAATATCAACATTGTATACCACCTGATCAATAAAATCAAGAACTAATCCAAAAATTAACTGAAAGATGGAGATCAAGAACATGAGTTAATAGAAATGATAATCTGGCCAGAGCTCATAGCTAATGATGCTCAACACCCCAGTGGCTGGCAACTCTGCTCTCAGTATGCCAATGATTTGGAGAATTTAAATAAAATTTTGCTAGAAATAATAATGAGTTGATAGAAATAATAATGCTGGCCTGATCTCTGCTCAACAGCCTGCAATTGCTACTGGTCCTCTCAACATATTTGGAGAACTTAAGAGAATAATTTACCCGTATTGTTATCCAAAAACATAAAATCTGAACCATCTACCTGGTCTCAATCAGATTCTACCAATTCTAAGTATCAACGGATACATATATAAATTCTAAAAAAGAAAAAACATTTACTCCTCATTTATTTCTCCCTTTACTATATTATTACTAGGACTTGTGCTTCTCTCTAATGATGAAACCATTTGTTTTTCACATTTCATCCCAAAATATAGTTGAAAACCTTATAATGCCTGCTCTTATATTGATGTCATTGCATCTTTACTTTCTAGTTAATATTGGAAAGCCTTGGGCAGGAATATCAAATAGATATACTAACACATAAATGTATATGCAAATGAAGGTGATCAGTTGTCAATTGCAAAGGAGACAGGCCGACGACTTGGTATGGGAACAAACATGTACCCCTCTTCTTCATTGTTGGACCGTCACAGAGAAGAACATGAAGCTCTTCCAGTGGATGAACTCATTGAAAAGGCAGATGGCTTTGCTGGTGTATTTCCTGGTATTTGAATCCAGTGCTTGTCTCATGAAAATTTAATTCTTTTATATTACATATGTACTATGTTCTACATTTTTTCTTCCTCTGCTTCGTTTTTTTTTTCTTTTCTTTTTTCCATTCTTTTGGTGGGGTGGTGGGGGAGATGGGGTGACTTGAAAAATAGCAACTGTCAAGGGTATCTTATAAAATCCTCTTCCTACCCAACACTAGTTCGTCATCATTGTTAAGTCTTGACAGATGACATGACCTCTACGTCAAATGGCACACTTCCTCTCTCCATAAAAATGGTACGGAGTGCTGAAATTGTGGGTTTGAGACCCACAGGATGCATGTCTAACTTTATGAAAAAATGGGAGTGATAGGTGGAGTGGTACTTTACTTGGTTTGCAATAAACAAGAGGTGGAAAAGTATTTTCTATATCTCTGTTCTATTTTACAGTTATTTTCTTGCCCAGCTTGTAACTTTACATTCATTGTCTTCAAGGCTTCTCAGAGACCACAAAGCAAGAACTCTAAACCACTAGGCTTTATGAAGCTAATATACAATGCATAGCAAACAAATTACAAATTTTTATGGCCAAAGTATGGCAAGGTTTTCAAGTTACTAGATCATGTAAATGACCTCATAGAAGTGTTCTCACATACTTGAATGGTTAAATTCTAAAATGTGTAAACTATACAATTGCTTACAAAAATTTCCATATTATGTACTTACCCAAAAAAAAAGATATGCATATCTCGTGATGATTTGCTGATTCTAGTTTTCATTGCCATAAAACTTTCAGAACACAAGTACGAAATTGTGAAAATTTTACAAGAAAAAAAGCATGTGGTTGGAATGACTGGAGATGGTGTCAATGATGCACCTGCTTTAAAGAAAGCAGACATTGGAATAGCAGTGGCAGATGCTACAGATGCTGCAAGAAGCGCTTCTGATATAGTCTTAACTGAACCTGGCTTAAGTGTCATAGTCAGTGCTGTCTTAACTAGCAGAGCTATATTCCAAAGAATGAAGAATTATACAGTTGAGTATCAATCTTTTCTTCTGTTTATAATGATCGTAGATTATATCTTCAGCATCAAGTTCTATAATGTATGCATGCTGGAAAGAATTGAAATCCTGGAAAATTATACTGGATTAGAACGATTTAACTGTCGTATGATTTAGCATGTGCTACTTCTATACGACAAGGATACCTTAAAAATATTATGATATCAAAGCTGGATACTCTCACTGGCTACTCTAGAGATTGGAGATACTCCAAGATCAATAAGAGTGCAAGATGCATCTGAAAAATTTTGTAGCACCAAAATTGATGACATAAACATAATTTTTTTTATTTTTGATTCTTATTGTATTTCTTGCTTCTAAATTTTTTACAGTATACCTAATTCGCTTGCATGAATATGCAGATATATGCTGTCTCCATAACCATAAGGATTGTGGTAAGTTAGGGTTAAGTTAACATTTTTCTTTCGTTTCAACCATCTCTAGGGCTGAAGTTTTAGTTGATTTTTTGTTTCAATATTCATATAATAATTCCAAGTCAACCTTTTTGCAGCTTGGTTTTGTGCTTCTGGCCTTGATATGGGAATATGACTTCCCACCTTTCATGGTTCTGATAATAGCAATACTGAATGATGGTAATGTTTAAAGTAGCCTCTGATTCTATTTCTTTTCCTTTTTCGGTTTTTTTTTTTTTTTTTTTTTTTTCTTCCTTCCAAATAATGAATATAATCAAACTTTGGGAAACTTCCCCTGTTTTCTGGAATTCTTGGCCTCTATTTCTTTCCTAACTTTTAATAACAGAGTGGACATCCAGTTAGTGAAACAGAAAAATCAACTAAAGAAAGAAGGGAAGAAAAATTTAAAAACCAAGTATAGTTGTACATGAGGAATATGGCTCTACCGCTTTAAAATCATTATCTTATGCATATGGCTTCCATCAAGTTTCTCTTTTACAAATTAAAATTAAAAGACAATCATTCACAAATATATATATATATATATATGAAGGGTTTTCTAGACCATTGATGCTTAGACATTTGGAACACAGCAACTTTATTTTCTCTTTGCTCAAAATGTTTTGTGTATTTGAATTAGGGACCATCATGACTATATCCCAGGATCGGGTAAAGCCATCTCCAAGGCCCGACAGTTGGAAGCTCAATGAAATATTTGCAACCGGCGTTGTAATTGGCACATACCTTGCTTTGGTTACTGTTTTATTTTACTGGATTATAGTGGACACTACTTTCTTTGAGGTATAAAACTCATAAAACATGTTTTGTGACTTAGTTTCTTGAGATGCTTTAGAAAATGAAATGAGAAAGAGAGATAAATATTGATTTATCCATGCCACTGCAGACTCACTTCAACGTAAAATCCATAGCCAGCAACTCTGAGGAAGTTTCATCAGCTGTATATTTGCAAGTTAGCATCATCAGCCAGGCTCTCATATTTGTTACCCGCAGTCAGGGGTGGTCGTTCCTAGAGAGGCCTGGAACTCTCTTGATGATTGCCTTTGTGGTGGCTCAACTGGTAAAGTTTATGCAGAATATAAGCAACTCCAAGATTTGTGGTTTTTCAATTGTTTATAACATTTGCTGAGATTGTTGTTTATACGTGTTTAGGTGGCTACCTTAATTGCTGTCTATGCAACCATTAGCTTTGCTGCGATTAGCGGCATCGGATGGGGATGGGCTGGTGTCATATGGTTATATAGTTTGATCTTCTACATACCACTGGATGTTATCAAGTTCATAGTACGCTATGCATTGAGTGGAGATGCTTGGAATCTCTTATTTGATAGAAAGGTCTGTTTCATGCTTCTTTTTCTAATCCCACTCTGAGGAATAAGCATTTCTTGAAATGACCCGTGTTTTATGTTTTTGGCTTGAGCAGACAGCTTTTACTTCTAAGAAAGATTATGGGAAGGAAGATAGGGCAGCCAAGTGGATACTTTCTCAGAGAAGTCTACAAGGATTGATGTCTGGAGAATTGGACAATGGGAAGAAATCTTCTGTGATTGCTGAACAGGCCAGGCGGCGTGCTGAAATAGCCAGGTAACTACAAAGCTCTGCCCTAAGTGTTCCCTCTTCCATGTTTTTCTTTAAGTTGGGTTTGATTAATTGATCCCATCTAAAATGGAATTACTTACACTGTATTTACCCTTGAATTTCGCAGGCTAGGGGAAATACACACCCTGAGAGGACATGTAGAGTCTGTAGTGAGGCTGAAAAATCTGGACTTGAATTTGATCCAATCGTCTCATACAGTGTAATATAAATAGTGTATCGTTTAATTCCCTAGTGAAGGCAAAACTGGCGGCTGTTGCTCATATGATTAATGTTGAGTGTATTCTGCAAAAGAAAACAGCATTTTTCACGCGGGAGTTGTTGGAAATGGCTTTGGTGATGTATGCTGCGTTCTCAATTCTTTGGGCTCCAAAAAGTCAGGAATAATGCATCTCAATTGCAATTTTTTTTGTAGAGAAGAGGACAATCTGTCTTGAGCTTTCAATATTCCTACTTTTGTTTGCAGAGATTTTATGTAATAGTCAGACACTCCCAGACAAATAAAGCTACTTGCTATATTTATTTATTTTTATCAGAATTTTATCCATCTCAGAATTATATTGCCAAAAGCACTCATATATGCCAGGGAGTATAATAATAATACTATATCTAGTACTTCGCCCTGATTGTTGATACCTCTCAGACCAACATCATTATTGCTTGTTCTGACAATCAGGTTGTCGTACTAAGACAATGCATGAAACTGGAAATGAGTTGGTAAAGAAGTATCTAACCTGAAAGGAATTTTGTAGCAACCCTTTGACGTTGGCTCAAAAACTCGAGAAAGCAACATTATTCTGACCTCTTGACTAGCCGACTCCATTCTTAATCTACACTATGACAAGCATTATGGCAGAAGAAAATTTTATTAGAGGGAGGACATCTGCATAATGCTCTCCCTTCCAAGCCTCACAGAGTTGACATAATCGGTAGGGGAATGTGCAGAAATGCCAGGAAGTGCCAGTCCTATTACCCTGAGCGATATGGAAAACCAGCCTTCCTTATACTCTGGTCCATGGGTGTAGCCCATTGTTAAAGCTCTGATTAACTCCCAAATGGCATTCAGATACTCTGGTATCACGTATCTAATTCCAAAGTAGTTTCTGTTTGGCTCCTCATCCATGTTCTTCAAATATGCATACACCAAAGAAAACAATCACCTCAGTACTGTTAAGAAGATGAAACATCAATGAAAAGAACTAAAAAGTTAAAGACAGGCTGTGTTATAACATGACAATAAATGCTACTGCTTCTTTCTTTTGTAGCTAGCTAGAGTACTTAAATCATTTAACAAACAGACACGCAGTTGGATGTGTCTCCTTGTCCATGATATTTCAACAGAAAACTTTTAGCCAATGGAGTAAAATTTATCCCTTTGTAATGCGTTGTTCCTATTATTTTTGCTAGAAAAAAAATTAAAAAAACAAAAAAATCACTTGCGTACAAGGCTGACAAAGATCCTGATTGGACCAGACAGTATCAACACATAAATTGATAACTGTTTTTGAAAAAGAAGTGTAAGCAGAGAGGCACTAATACATACCTTTTCAATGTATAGGCTATCATAGTATAGGCACGCTCCAAAATGTTTATACAAGAAGGTTTTGTCATCGTAAGGCAACCTTGGCACAAGGTCGTTGCAGTAGACCACCCTGAAGTACTTAGGGACCGGATAATCCAAATGGGCTTCTATGAAACTCCCCAGCTCCTTGTTCCCAACTCTGGGCTGTCCATATGTGTATACACCCAACAGCCTTTGCATAATCTCCTCCTCCTCATGCAACGCAAGCACTGTTGGGAATAATATGGCAAGCGCCCCACCTAAGCTATGCCCAGTGACTACAAACTTTGCATTCTTGTGCTCCTTGAGTAAGCTCTTGAGCTTACTTTTTACAGCATAGTATGCAGTCATCTCCACCATTTTTGGTGGAATCTTCTTAGTGTCAGCACTAGAAGACCCCTCTGAGTTTGAAGACTGATCCCATCCACCTTGTCCCAGGCCAGAATCAGTGTTTGAGGATACTGATTCTGTGCCTTCTGATGGGCATGTGCCATCAACATCATTTGAAGGGGTGAACCTTATGTCTTTCACTTGAAGGTGATTTTGGAAGCTGACAGCATCAGTTCTGTTGCCTAAACCTAAGGCTTCTAAGAATCCCATGTGAACTTTTCCTAATTCTGGGATTTCATACCAAGAATAGTCAAAATCAGTATTCCAATCATCGGCATCGAAAGGCTCAGTGCCCCTGAAGCTGATCAATATCAGATTTGCGTCTTCACGCTTGTCACAGAGTATGAAAACTTGGGTCGACATTTCCTTTTGAAAATCTATCAACTCGTTTTTGAGTCAGTGAAGGAAAAAGAACAAAAGACAACGCTCATTGCATAAATAAAGCTAGACATTAAGGAATATCATTTAACACAGAATCAAGGAAAATATATATCTTACCATTCCAGCAGTTGTAGAACTTCACAAAGTGCATCTGCTTTTTTTGAAAGGTTAGATTAGAGACGACATAATCAGAAGCTCCTATTGCTATATTTTTTGCTAGAACAGAAGATCATATTACTTGTCATCGAATATAAGAGAAGTGTAGAATAGAAAAAAGTGGAAAAACAAATATAGGGTAGCTTGCCTTCCAGTGGTGAACTACAATATTTCTAATGACTTCTGCATTCTCATAGGCTAACTTGGAAGCCATGATGCAAAGGTCCATAAGAGCCCGATTCCCCATTTCTACTTTTGTGCTTCTCTCTCCCAAAACAGAGTGATCACCATTCTCTTGCAGTAAGCTTTGGCCCTTGTATAGGTCCACCCGCCCATCTAAATGTCCAATTGTACTTATGAAAGTCTCAGTCTCCCGCTGTGGCACGACTAATTTTCCTGCTTCCGCCATTGTGGTGTCAGTAAAAATCACATTACTATGTTGAGAAAGAAAATTGAGTATGCTATCAGGAACTCAAAGTATTTTGAGTTTCTGTAATTACGATCGAGCGTGATCGAACACTGTTAATAAGTGCGATCGATCGTACTAACAGAGAATAAATAATAACTCTCTGGTAGTGCGATCGATCGCCTTCATGCAAAGCGATTGATCGCACTCGCGACAGTTTGAAAACACTGAACTGCGATGAGCTGCTATTGATAGGGTGGTTAAGCTGTTATTCTTTCTGTTAAGATTGGTTTGTAAATAACAACTTATTGTTATGTAGTTAGCAGTTAGTATATGCTATATATACTGTAAATGTACAAGAATCAATTCATTGAATGAAGTTCACAAGAGAATTTTTCTCTTAATTCTTTGTTAGTTCTATTTTTTGATATGGTATCAAAGCCAGATTCAATTGGCTATGGCCCACCGTCACCCATTGTCGCACGTGTTAGCTTAGATGTCCTCCCGCCACACGTGAGGGGGCGTATTGGAAGTCCCACATTACTTGGGTATTAAGGAGATGGGCCATTTATAAGGGTAAGGGGAAACTTCAACTCTTGAGCTAGCTTTTGGGTTGAGTTAAGCCCAAGACCCATTTCTAACATGCATCTTGTTGATTGCATATTTTAACTTCTAAAAAGTTGAAATTTCACTAGGAACCATGAACTCACTTTCAAGCAGGCCGACTAGGACACAAATTGCAAGCAATTCTCAAAGCACGCACATCAACAATATTCAAAACAAATCAACAATGAAAACCATGTTTCTCATTCGATGAGCATGCTAATTTTTTGCCACATACTCTACAAAGCTTCTTCTAAGTTGGTGATTATCATGTGGATGGTTCTCATCCGTATCAGAATGCAAATAAATCCCTGGGAAAACACAGATATGATCAATCAAGGAGGTTGATCTATAGACTATATATAATGAAATTACATGTGTATTCTATCCATTAAAAACAAAAAATAAGAAACAATCAGATGATTCGAAATGAAGAAATTTCAACAATCAGCATGGGAGACAAGAGGGTGCATAGAGAACAGACAACATAATGTTTACCATGTAAGAGGTTGCAGAGTAGACCGAAGAGGTTGCCGTTGAGACAGAGGAGATTGAGAAAGAAGTCGACGGCATAGCCAGTCCACTCCATGGGCTTGCGAAAAAATGCAACGATTTTGCGCACAATGATGGATACCAGAATGACCCATCTATGGTCGGCCGCCGCAGCACCCAGCAGTCCCTCGTCGGAACCCTCCATGAATCTCAGCCCGCTCACTGTGTCGGCACGCACCAGGTAGCGATACAAGTCCCCTATTCCACCCTTTTCTGGGCGTACGATGAGGTAGCTGGGACCACTGCCCCGGTCAGCACTGGTCGAAGAGGGTGACCCAGAAACATCGTCATTAATCTCATTTTCTTTGCGTTTGTTGTTGTTGTTATCATCAGAGTTGGTAGCCATGGCCGTGGGTTTTTTAATGCGGGTGTTTTCTTTTCTTTGGTTGTATTTATTTATTTATAGCTTCTTCTGTTCAGACTTTTACGTTACGTAGATAATGCACTTGTTTTGCGTGGGCCGGGGGGGCAGAATCTAGAATGACGTTATGGTATTTTTGGAATTTTTGGAAGTGGATGTGGAGGGAGTAACAAATTGCTGTTGAGCTTGAGCCCCTCCAGAAGGTTATACTCGTCATTATCCCTCTATCCAGTGGTTCCTTTTGTTTGAAAGTGGTTTTAAAATGAACTAAAACTAAAAGTAAAAAGCCTCAAACTTTTACAAGATGGGCACGGCCAGTGCAACATGTATATACACTTTTTAATAAAATAGTGACAATTATCATTGAATTTGGAAGGATCCCCGCTATGAAACTGCAACCACCTCTAAAAGGAAGTTGAAGCGGGAGAGGCATTATCAAAAACCGAAATAAAACTCTATGAAGTAGTAGTACGAGTCTCTACTACAAGATCTGACCAAAGTAGTACATGGAGCCTAAAATCTACAAAACCCAACAAAAAAAATAAGAAAAAACACACAACAAAAAATATAGCATAAATACAAAACCAACAATAGCAGCGGCAACGAAGGAGAGCATCGTCTGGAAGGCAAGTGCAAGTCGCATGATGGTGTGTTGGGGGTAGATGATTACGCGGAGGAGGTTGACAGGAACTGAAGCGGCCGAGGAAGATGGTGGTGAGGCGCATCTAATTGGTGTACAACTCGTTTGTTAATGCTTTTTAAAATGTTTATTTTGTATTTTAGTTGTAATGTAATATAAAGAATAAAGTAGTTTTGAGTGTTTAATAAGTATTTTATGAGTTGAATTATTTTTTAATATTTTTGCTTTTACTAAAAATTAAAAAATTTATATATATATTAGCAAATTAGCCATAGATGATAGAACAAAAGGTCCATCAAAGTAAGCTAATAGTATTTGTCTCTTTTTTTTTTTCTTACTAAATATGAGGGAAATACATGTGACAATTTTAGGTGTTGGATGGTATTGGACCTCTTCACTAGTCCCTTCCACAACCAATGTGGAATAATCTACACAATCTCTCCCTCACATATCAGGCATTGGGTCAGAGTAGAGATAACCCGTTTTTTCGGTTGACTATTGGGCCGAGACTTATTGATTGAACTTGAGCTATGATACCAATGTAAGAGTGGCTTTTCCTTACACTTATAAACTGATCACTAACCCCTTATATAACCGATGTGAGATAACCACAATATTAGGCATTAGTGAGGAAGTAGAGACAAGGATTTGAAACGAGAAAACATAGTGGCAAAGATAGAACCAAAATGGTGCATATAGTAGATTACAATAAAAATATTTGTAAGTTCTTTGAGGTTGAGGTTGGGAATGCGTGCACGTATTGGAATTCCAAAAGGTATGTGGTCTAAGGTCTTATCCTTACGTTCTTAACTCTTAAGTATACCCCAAAACGAGGGAAAACATCAAAGTTAAGTTTGTTTGGGTAACATCATTCTCTCAGACCCCTTTGTCATGTTCCAATTTTCAAGGATAAGCAATATTCATCCAAATTTCCAAAACAAAAAGCGATAAGGCTACACCATCATTGTGTTGCTTTCTCTGTCTATCCTGACTCCTGTGAGAGACAGAGAAAGCAACACA
>NC_081547.1:12520326-12537008 GCF_901000735.1 Corylus avellana | reverse complement strand
TGTTTATGTATACCCCTGAACCCCAAAGATTTGAAAAAAAAAAAAAAGGAAAAAAAAGAAGAAGATGCTTTTATTTAGGACTCCTGAATTATTAGTGTTTTGAGAAGACCCTTCAAATTTCAAAAACTCTCAATTTTGTCCCCAAACTTTCAATTTGATGCAATTGATATCTCCGTCAATTTTCTGTTAAACCCTAACGGAAACCACTAAAAAGAGTTCAATTTTTTAATTTGAGATTAGGAGTAAATTTGAAATTTTATAAAAATGACAGGGGTATAAATGTTATTTTATCACTTTTAACGTTCAGAAATTGACGGAAGAGGGTACATTGCATCAAATTGAAAGTTCATGGGGTGAAATTAAAAGCTTTTAAATTTGAAGGGATTTTCTCAAAACGAATAATAATTTAGGGGTCTTAAGTGAAGTTTTCTTTAAAAAAAAAAAAGGGGGGTTAAATACCTTATTCCACCTTTGGTTTAACTTCTTTATTGTTTATCCTTAGGGTTTAATTTTAATCACAGAAAGTACCTCTGGTTTGCCTAAAGACGAAAATGGTACTTCCGTTTAAATTCCATCCAAAATTTGACGAAATGTCACGTCAGCACCAATAACAAATTGCAACGTGTCCATATAATTAATTAAAAAATAATATTTTTTAAAAATTAAAAACATTAAAAAATTATATTAAATAATTATTATTTTTTTTTTTAAAAAAAATGTTAAGGGGTGGCCCATTGGCCATTTGGGGGGTGGCTATCTGGTGAGATGGGAATCCTTTGATGCATGTTAAGATATATCATAGATCTCTTATAATGATGATATGTATAGTATTTCAGCTACTGTGATGATCCTTAGTAGATGTTTTGGTTGTAATGATTAATGTTTATGGAATCTTAATGTTTTTGCTGTTTAGTATCCTCTCTTTTTGAGGAGTAGAGATTTTTGAGTCTTGTTACTCACGGAATAAGGCTAAAAGACAAATCGTGTAGTTAATTACCAGTTAATTAATTTACAGGGCCACCCCTATCCAGCGAGCCACCCCTTCTCCTCGTACATTGACCAAAGCTTCCACTAGAAGACCTACCACTGTTGCCAATTGTAATACCCCGATAAATAATCACTTTTAAAAGAGAGTTAAAGATTTCTTAACCGACTAATAATTTCTGGAAAACAGGCCCAAAACAGAAAACCCTAAGCCTTCATTGATGGGCCCAAGCCTTTAGGGCCTTTTTGCAAGCAAAATCCCAAGACCACCTTCACTGGACGAGCGCTCGTCTAGGGGACCACACCGAGCGCTCATCTGAACCTCACGCCACCCTCATGAAATCATACTCTAAACACTTTTGGCCTTTAATGAACAATACATGAGTTCTCGTAGGAATAGTACACATGAGTGATTGTTGACTATTTTTAGACCCTTGGTTAATACCCGAAACACACGCCTGAAAGGCATTTTTAGCTCGTTGTGAATACTACACGAGCGCTTGCCCAGGGGGCCACATGAGCGCTCATTACTTTTTGACAAAATCCTCATTTTGTCCTCAGCTTCCCTCCCATATAAATACTTTCACACCCCATTCGACCCAGCCCTCAAATTCGCCTCTAGAACCTTGGAAAAACCCTGCTACTTTGTTATTTGAGAGTGCGTGAGCTTTGTGAGTAACTTAGAGGAAGGGAGGAGCACTCTTGAGAGACCTATTCGTTAAGGTAATCCCTACACCTTGTTATTATATTGTTAAGTTTCTTGTGATACAATAGCCTAAATGTTTCCTTAAAAGCTATGATTATTCCTTTCAATGATTTAAGCCTTTTAGTGTTATGGCAAGCCTATGCACTTTTTTCTTGTTTAATAAGACTTGTCTCAAAAAGTGTTTTCAAAAGTCGCCATTAAGATGTTTTGTGCTTGAAACGAACATATTTTTATAAGAAGTATTTTCCAAAGCTTTTAATGCCCCTTGAATTCTTATTTTTTACTTGCCTTGTTAAAGAGTTTAGAAAGTAAAAACCAACACATAGCTTTAGATAGGAGCTTAGGAGCATTTTTAGGCATCTTTGGCTAAACCATAGCCTCTGGACGAACGCTCACCCTAGGGAATGAGCGCTTGACCCGAGGCCGGCTCTTGTGTTCCTTAGCCATATAAATGCCCACAAGGCCTTAACATCCTTTTTCGTTATATGGACCCTCATAGTAATCTCTAGTACAACTTATAACGATGAGTTGTGTTTCATTATAGCAGAGACTCGCTATGTTGGAAAACTTAAGCGAGCATACGAGGCAAGTAATCACTTACGAATACTTTCCTTAAGAACGTGAGATATGTCAATTAACTGATCACGCGCATGATATGAGCATATCTACATTTTTGTAATAACTTGGTGATTGCTTTTAATAACTGGTTGATAAGATGCATCGTATGACATGTTACACCGGTACGTACGGTATAATGGTCATGAGCTTACTAAATGAACTTGATTTTATGGTCAAACGTGTGTATGATAGATGGGCATTGGATCCAATAGTTGTTCATGACTAGAGCAGCCTTAACAGGCGGTCACTATAGGACGAATCATTAGTAGTGTGAGCCACCCGAGGTCAAACTCGGTCGAGCTACTAGTGTTATGGATGGTAGCATACAATATCCGGGCTACTGATGTTGTATTATAGGTCCCTCGGGACAGTGCCAACCCCGTTGAGAATGGATAGTATCTTGGGTAGACTATATATGATAGTTATGACCTATAAAGCATTAGTTTTTCTGCATTAAATACTTAGGCGATTGGGGCCGAGAATACACCACCCTTTATCAAACTAAAATAATACTTTTACGGTGTGTTAACGAAGACAACACCTCTTTAGAATGTTTACTAAAAACTGTACACTTATTTCAGCTTATTAATAATGAGCTCATGTCATGTCCTAACGTAAGGTTTACTTACTAAGTTGTTAGGCTTACGTGGTTACTGCTCTTATAGGAAGCTGGTCCCTAGAAGTCAAGAGTGGTGTGGTTATCACTACAGACCTTGCTTAAGTATGATCTTCATGCTGTTATCAGGTTTGCTTTACATTATTATTAATTGTTCAATGTCTTTACTTTGAGGATTATACGTGTCCCGATAATGAAAAATAGTTTTTCTCAGATTTATTTCACCTTCCTATGCATTAACTCTAATAATGCTTAAATGGGCGATTCTCCATTTTGCCACTTGGTTAAAGTGAGGTAATTGTCAGTACCTCTGTCAGGCTGGCCTGGGCTAGTTTTGGGCGGCGTTACACCAATGCCTGATTGGCATCCAGAACGTTCCTCGTCTTTTCATTGGGCTGGGATGGTTCCTTACCATCGTTGCCCCCAATGTCGTTGTGTCTTGGTCGTGGTGACATACTGACATCTCTGCAGTCACAACTATCATCAACCCCTACTTTAAAGTGCTACGTCGAGCCTCACTTAAAACATCAAACCTAGTTGCAACCCTATCCTTACTAAGGTCCTACACTACTACCATCTCATCCAATGTCCTAGTGTAAATATAAGCTTAAGACCGTGTGTAACTATTTTAGTGCAGATCATTCCTAATCTCCAAAGTTATATCATCAAAGCAGTCATAGTCCTGACTTCAATACCATATTGAATTCCTAAAATCCTCGAGATCATTAGGTATCTAAACTCTATATCTCTTGTAAACATTTAATCCATCATATGCTCTGGTAGATCATCTCCTAGCACCTAATAGATCACTTCCTATAGTTCACAGAGCCAAATGCTCTAGTAAATCATGACCTAGTACTTAACAGATCAATTCCTATGGTCCGAAGAGTAACTGTCTGATACCAACTGTAACACCCTGAAAATTAATTAATTGGTAATTAATTCCATAGTTCGTCTCCCAACCTTATTCCATGAGGAACAAGACTCAGAGATCTCTACTCCTCAAAAAGAGAGGATACTAAGCAGCAGAAACATTAATCATTACAACCATAGCATCTACCAAGGATTATCACAGTAGCTGAAATACTATTATACATATATCATTACAAGGGATCTATGCTATATCTTAATATGCAAGCATTGTAACACCCCGATATTTGAACTAGCAAATATCGAAGTCGTGACATTACAACTTTAGAAAAATACAATCTTACAGCGGAGTATGTATATTTTTTTCTTTTTCTATGACCTAGGAATAACTTACACAACACCATTGAGCTTACTAAAATACCTCGAGGTGATATAAAATAGAAACATGGTTTTCATTACAACGTATGCACACACTAGGTGTACCAAATATATGCCACAGACGGCACCTAAATTACTATTGCAATATTTATTAAGTTCACACACATCACCATACGTAATAAAGGCAATTAACATAAATGAGTCTTGCTCCTTAGAGTAAGCATCAATCCTGCAGTAGATGGTCTATCAACCATCAAAACCAGTAAAAGGGTCATCATCCTCACTTTCTATTCCTGCATCAAGATCTATGTAAAGATGACGTTATCATATTTACTCAGGCAAACAAGTGAGTAATCTATTTTCCTAGAGACAAAGACTAACAAGACTAGCTTGAACAAGTAAGATTAAAGACTAAAATATATAATAATGAATGAGTTGTGAATGCAGCGTAATGACAAATTAGTTTGTATTTTATGATAATCTTTCTTTAGACCTCTTGTCATGAGCTCTCAGCCCGCTTACGTCCATTATGTCCCTCACACTTTAGAGGTTTACCTGTTTGGTGCTGGCGACTACACCGCCCCAGCTTAGTTATATATTAGGCCTGTTGGACGGTTATATACCCCCATCCACTGAGATACCGACAGTTCCTCGCGGCAATCCACCCACCTTGTTCTTAAGGTGGCTATCTTATCAGCCTATTTTATTAGACACATTATGCAACAGTTGTATTGCAAAATTATATTCATAAGACAAAATAAGAATTCCAATAACAATAAAACAAAGCTAGTACTCAGTAAGTATATCCACAATTACTCTCCTTAGTGTAGTATTCTGCTCCACTTCTGCATATAAATACATACATACAAACAATACTTAGTTCATTCTCCAATAATATCATTGTTTAAAGATCCTAATCTTTTTATATTTATTTATTATCTGTCACTTCATCTTTACTTATTCATTTTATTATATTAATCTAAGATAGTCACTTATAACTAGCTTTATGCCTGAATTCATTTTTGGTGACGAGGCAAATGGCCAGTATCACTAAATACAAACTAGTATTATAAATAATATATATAAAGCATGACTCATATTTCGGAGATGAGACCAATGGTCCGTACCTACCAAAGTATGAATCAAAATTGAAATGACAATAAAAGAAATGACTGAATGTAAATACTGAATTCATATTTCGGGGATGAGACCAATGGTCCGTACCGCCAAAAATATGAACTAAAATTTAAATGACAGTAAAAGAAATGACTAAATGTAAATACTGAATTCATATTCCGGGGATGACCGCCAAAAATATGAATTAAAATTTAAATGACTGAATGTAAATACTGAATTCATATTCCTGGGATGACCGCCAAAAATATGAATTAAAATTTAAATGACAATAAAAGAAATGACTGAATGTAAAAGCTGTAAAGTAAATAATATATAGATAATATCATAAGCCCTTAATTGATTTTGTCCACTAACTCATTATTCTTAATTCACTTATATCTATTGCTTTATTTTACATTATACGCTTATTGGGTCTTTAAACAACTAAATGAGGACAAGTGATACAAGCAATAAATCATGATATTTACACAAGAAACACTTACCCAATAATCCTTAGAAGTAAAACTCCATCAAATCCTCTCTAGGTAGCTAGTTTAGAAAAACACTTGAACACTACAAGAAAGATCTAGGCTATATGGTATTTGACTAGAATTAAGAAATAAAATGAAAGGAGGAGCAAACAATTTTACTTGTTCTAAGATTGTAAAAACTCAAGTGAAAGTGAATTTAGCTAAGGCTCTATTTATAAGAGAATGAATGGTTAGGATTTATTTTTACACATTTGATCTAAGGGTTGAGATGTATTTAACCAAAAGAATGAACCTAGTCCATATTTCATGCTCTATACCAATTAGAATTTTCGTCCAAAATGGGGGCAGTGTATCCCGATTCATTTTTCAATGTCCAAACGTACTCCGATTGACATGAAATTTTGAGAGTGGATAGAGGACTCCGAGATAAACATTTTATATTGTTGGTGTGACTTCAAGCGAGTTCGTTTGAGTCTATTTTTGCCCTGTACAGAATTTTCGATTCAACTTAGGCTTTAACTATTTGCATTCCCACTTGGCCACTCGCCTTATTAAATTATTATGATCATGATATTTACTATAACCCTTATTACTAGAAGCTTTAAGTTTCAACAAAGGTGGCTAGCCTTGGTATCTTTCTTTAGCAGTTTTAATCTCATTTAGACAGTATGAAAATTAAGACACTGCTTTTTAGGCTAAAAACTAAAAAGCTTCAAATTAATTTCTGACTTCACTAAAAACCAATATAAATAATTTATTCACTAGATTGAGTTTAATTATAAACATATTAGTGAAGCTAAATTTTAGAATTGAAGTGATATACAAAAGATGTCAAAAATCAATGTAATATACTTTTAACATTAAATAGTTATTTAATATCATTAATCCACATATCATTGTTCTAATTTATCGATTATATTTTTAATCTATTTAATATTATTTAAATAAGAGTTTTAAAATCTAAGTCATTACATTCTACCCACCTTATTGGAATTTCGTCCCCGAAATTAAGGCATTCAAATTATCACATAACCTCAATATGAGCGACTCGGATTTTATTGTAACGTCTAATCCTTAGTCATATCTCACACTTAATCCCTAACCTTTTATCGTACAGTAATTTTCTAAAAAAAAGGGTGTAAGAAAATAATGTTACTCAATTTTCTATTCATATACTCTATAGCTCCGACGTACTACTTCTTAAGTTTCATTGTTTTCACTTAGGTACTACACTTTTATACAGTACCATGATTTATCTACCAACTCAAAACATTGACTAGAGCATTTAATAATATCATTTCTTATCCCCAAGGTATACCTCAACTTTTGTAGTTTTGAACAATACCCATATAAGCAATCATAAAATACCATTTACCACACACACACACACACACACACACACACACATATATATATATATATACTTACCGAGTGATATATCCGGTTTAGAATAAATGTGGATATTTGTCCTGCATTTCTTCTACGTCGTGATTACGCCAGAGAACCTTAACTAGAGCAATGGTTTTCATTCTGAGTTTCTGTTCCTTTTGATCCAGAATTTGTACCGGTAGTTCCTCATACCTTAAATTTGCTCGAATCTTTGCTAGCTCAAGTGGTAACTCAACTCGGTATGCCACTGGACCTACAATTTCAGTTATCATGAAGGGGCCAACATACCTTGGACTTAACTTTCCCTTTTTATCGAAACGCATCACGCCTTTCATTGGTGATACTTTCAGGAATATTTGATTGCCAACTTCAAAATTCACTAGGCGACGTCCTTTGTCAGCATAACTCTTTTGACGGCTTTGAGCTGTTAGCATCCTTTTCCGGATTAGTATGACCTTGTCCTTGGTGTCTTGGATTATCTTCGGTCCCACCAATTGCCTTTTACCAACTTCATCCCAATAAAGTGGCGACCCGCATTTGCGTCCATAGAGTACTTCGTATGGTGCCATACCAATAGTTGCCTGGAAACTTTTGTTATAAGCAAACTCGACAAAAGGTAAATATTGGATCCACTTAGTACTTTCCTTGACAAATCCAATTACCCGAAACTCTATTTTGGACAGACCAATTCTAATCCTACACTTAAGTATTCATCAAGCTCGCAATTTGTGCTATGTGTAATTTATCGTATCATTAATTGTAGGTAATACTATAATCATTTTTCTTACCTCAATTAATCGCCATCTAATACTTCATAGCATTTTCTCAATCTCCTTATGATGAGCTAAGCATTTTATTTCCCTTTATGGAAATGATGCATCATAACTTAATCACCCATTTGTCATAATACATTAAGTATATATTCCCAAAATTTCGCTTTACCCTTTTATTATTGAAACTCATTTTCCAAGGAAGAAACCTTATTCACAGTCTAAAGCCTCAACTTATGCAATCGTTCCTAATGATACCTTAGGTATATTATGGAAATCCTATCTCAAAATATTTTTCAGAAAATTTATCCTTTAAACAACTTCAATAGCATACCTTTGAAGTGTTCATATTATTATGAAAGACGACCTTCATACCTTTATAAAAATCATATATTCCTTTTTAAATCGCATTCACTATTTTTTTCTTATCAAGTCCTAACAACATCAATTTCAAACAATTATTCGATCGCTAGTTCATACCTCAAAATGTCGTAGCCTTCTTCTCAAGCTCACTACGTTTCTTCGATTTTATTTAATCAGCCTTGTCAAAGTAGCTATAAGACAATAATATTTTTCAACATCTCTATCTCTTAATATTCATGATCATGTACCACTAATATGATTATCATTTTCCTCAAAATATAGCTAGATATCAATCCTTATATGGTACCATGATTAGTTCTTTGCTTAGCTACAACTCCTATAATTCTTCAAAGATAACAAAACAATCATATACTTATTTTAATTCTACATGATTATGCTTATACTCATCCCTCAATGATGATAGTAATTCATTTATCCTTTCTCCTTCTGGTGTTTGTACCGACCAATCTTGCCCTACTGGTCGTGTACTTATACGACAAATCTTAGCGTATAATGCAGAAATGAATGAATGTGTAGCTCTAGAATCAAAGAGAGTACACTCAAGAGTACTAAATAGAGAAATGATACTTGTCACTTCATCATTGTTTGCTTCATCATTCTCATTGTCATCCACAGGGGTCAACGTATGTACTCTCGCTTGAGCAGACCTTCTTTGTTGAAAGTCATTCCTTTGTGCTCCAGCTTCCCCCGTAGTATTCATCGGACAATCCTTCTTAAAATGCCTATTTTGACCACATCGAAAACAGCCGGTACTTTCGCTCTTGCAATCTCCAAAATGCATTCTTCCACATTTGGGACAAGCAACCTTCTGACTTCCTACTGGAGGAGAAAAATTCTGGTGATCCTCTGGTTTGGAGCTAGTCCCTACGACAAATCGTTTAGAGGGATAGGATGCTTGAGGCATTGACCGTTTCCCATGTTCGTAAGCTGTAGATGTCTCACGAATTGCCCTCTCAGCAAGGGATGCTACGTTTACTAATCGAGCATAGTTTTTGATCCCATGGCAGACAACTCTTTCCTTGATGCGAGAGTTAAGGCCATTTTCAAAACGTTCTGTCTTTGATACTTCGTCAGGAATAAGATTAATATCAAACCTGGCTAACTCAGTGAATTTAATTGAGTATTGTTCCACTGACATAGTACCCTGCACCAAGTTCTGAAATTCAATAGCTCTTAACTGCTTTTGAGACCTTGGGAAATATTGCCTGTTGAATTCCTCAACAAACCTTTCCCACGTGATAACAACACCAGGTCCTATCAGCTCTACCTGGGACTTCCACCATTTAAGGGCTTCACCAGTTAGCCTTAATACGGTGTATGTAAACTTTTCCTCATTTGTACACTTGAGTGTGTCGTGCAGCAGTTGGATATCTGAAATCCAAGCTTCAGCTACTGTATGTCCTTGAGTCCCATTGAAATTACGAAATTGCTGATCAGTAAAGTCACGCATCGAGCAACCAATACGCTCTACTGGTGCATCAAGTTGAGACATCCATGAAATTGCTTCCGTGAATTGCCTAGTAATATCTCCCATAAATTGGACTAATGTTGGGTGTACACCATCATGGAATGCTGGAGGTGGAGGAGGTGGTATTTCATCGTTTTCATTATAGGAGTGAGGTGCTTCGCCTTCCTCAACGACAGGGAGATCACGTCTTCATACCATAACTCTGTACAAATTAATTAACGACTTATCTATATCAAAGCAAACAACAAAATCACTCAAACATGTAAATAACATAGTTGGGTTTCTATCGCAAATACTTTATTCTCAAACAAAAGTTTTTATAAAAAGTTATGAGTCTTTTATTTAGTGACGCTCTTGTGTTATATACCCTAGTTCTAGTGTGATACTAACTTTCCCATAGAGCAAACTGCTCTGATACCATAATGTAACGCCCCGATATTTGAACTAGCAAATATTGAAGTCGTGACGCTGCAACTTTAGAAAAATACAATCTTAGAGCGGAGTATGTATATTTTTTTCCTTTTTATGACCTAGGAATAACTTACACAACACCATTGAGCTGACTGAAATACCTTGAGGTGATATAAAATAGAAACATGGTTTTCATTACAACATATGCACACACTAGGTGTACCAAATATATGCCACAGACGGCACCTAAATTACTATTGTAATATTTATTAAGTTCACACACATCACCATACGTAATAAAAGCGATTAACATAAATGAGTCTTGCTCTTTAGAGTAAGCATCAATCCTGCAGTAAATGGTCTATCAACCATCAAAACCAGTAAAATGACCATCGTCCTCACTTTCTATTCCTGCATCAAGATCTATGTAAAGATGACGCTACCATATTTACATAGGCAAACAAGTGAGTAATCTATTTTTCTAGAGACAAAAGACTAACAAGACTAGTTTGAACAAGTAAGATTAAAGACTAAAATATATAATAATGAATGAGTTGTGAATGCAGCGTAATGACAGATTACTTTGTGTTTTATGATAATCTTTCTTCAGACCTCTTGTCATGAGCTCTCAACCCACTTACGTCCGTTATGTCCCTCACACTTTATAGGTTTACCTATTTGGTGCTGGCAACTACACCGCCCCAGCTTAGTTATATATTAGGCCTGTTGGACAGTTGTATACCCCCATCCACTGAGATACCGACAGTTCCTCGCGGCAATCCACCCAGCTTGTTCTTAAGGTGGCTATCTTATCAGCCCATTTTATTAGACACATTATGCAGCAGTTGTATTGCAAAATTATTTTCATAAGACAAAATAAGAATTCCTATAACAATAAAACAAAGCTAGTACTCAGTAAGTATATCCATACTTACTCTCCTTAGTGTAGTATTCTGCTCTACTTCTGTATATAAATACATACATACAAACAATACTTAGTTCATTCACCAATAATATCATTGTTTAAAGACCTTCATCTTTTTATATTTATTTATTATCCGTCACTTCATCTTTACTTATTCATTTTATTATATTAATCTAAGATAGTCACTTATAACTAGTTTTATGACTGAATTCATTTTTGGTGACGAGGCTAATGGCTAGTATCACTAAATACAAACTAGTATTATAAATAATATATATAAAGCATGACTCATATTTCGAAGATGAGACCAATGGTCCGTACTTACAAAAGTATGAATCAAAATTTAAATGACAATAAAAGAAATGACTGAATGTAAATACTGAATTCATATTTCAGGGATGAGACCAATAGTTCGTACCGCCAAAAATATGAACTAAAATTTAAATGACAATAAAAGAAATGACTAAATGTAAATACTGAATTTATATTCCAGGGATGACCGCCAAAAATATGAATTAAAATTTAAATGATAGTAAAAGAAATGACTGAATGTAAATACTGAATTCATATTCCGGGAATGACCGCCAAAAATATGAATTAAAATTTAAATGACAATAAAAGAAATGACTGAATATAAAAGCTGTGAAGTAAATAATATATAGATAATATCATAAGCCCTTAATTGATTTTGTCCACTAACTCATTATTATTAATTCACTTGTGTCTATTACTTTATTTTACATTATACGCTTATTGGGTCTTTAAACAACTAAATGAGGATAAGTGATACGAGCAATAAATCATGATATTTATACAAGAAACACTTACCCAATAATCCTTAGAAGTAAAACTCCACCAAATCTTCTCTAGGTAGCTAGTTTAGAAAAACACTTGAACACTACAAGAAAGATCTAGGCTATATGGTATTTGACTAGAATTAAGAAATAAAATGAAAGGAGGAGCAAACAATTTTACTTGTTCTAAGATTGTAAAAACTCAAGTGAAAGTGAATTTAGCTAAGGCTCTATTTATAAGAGAATGAATGGTTATGATTTATTTTTACACATTTGATCTAAAGGTTGAGATGTATTTAACCAAAAGAATAAACCTAGTCCATATTTCATGCTCTATACCAATTAGAATTTTCGTCCAAAATGAGGGTAGAGTATCCTGATTCATTTTTCAATGTCCAAACGTACTCCGATTGACATGAAATTTTGAGAGTAGATAGAGGACTTCGAGACAAACATTTTATATTTTAGGTTCGACTTCATCCGAGTTCGTTTGAGTCTATTTTTTGCCTGTATAAAGTTTTTGATTCAACTTAGGCTTTAACTATTTGCATTCCCACTTAGCCACTTGCCTTATTAAATTATTATAATCATGATATTTACTATAACCCTTATTACTAGAAGCTTTAAGCTTTCAACAAAGGTGGCTAGCCTTGGTATCTTTCTTTAGCAGTTTTAATCTCCTTTAGACAGTATGAAAATTAAGACACTGCTTTTTAGGCTAAAAACTGAAAAACTTCAAATTAATTTCTGACTTCGCTAAACACCAATATAAATAATTTATTCACTAGATTGGGTTTAATTATAAACATATTAGTGAAGCTAAATTTTAGAATTGAAGTGATATACAAAAGATGTCAAAAATCAATGTAATATACCTTTAACATTAAATAGTTATTTAATATCATTAATCCACATATTATTGTTCTAATTTATCGATTATATTTTTAATCTATTTAATATTATTTAAATAAGAGTTTTAAAATCTAGGTCGTTAGAAGCATGCATCAAGACTCTTAAGTCTACAACATAACCCAAAAGAACTAGTTACCATAAGCATCCGCTTAAGCTTACAACAAGTCATCAAGCATCTTCCGAATTGAATCCTCCACAGTAATCGGATGCTTCGCAAGTTCGCAGTATCCATCTTCTGCTAAATTATTTATAACAGCGTAGATGTACATATAGAGAAAAAAGGGAAATAATACAAGGGTAAATCCGATATCTTAGTGAGTATAAATGCACATGAAGTACGCGTCTTTAAATGGTGAACTCAGCTAGTTATAAAGCACATGCAGCAGTATGAGGTGACAGTTTATATATATATATGTTGTAATATGAGAATCATGTCATAGTTCAACAGTATAGTATACCCGAGATATTACCCCACCTGGCAGGGTTGGCGCTGTCCTGAATGACCTGTAATACAATGCCGGTGCCCTAATTATTGTACGCTACTGTCCATAACACTAGCAGTCCGACCGAGTCCGACCTCGAGTGGCCCACACTATTAGTGATGTACGTCTTGTAATAACCATTGAATCCAAAGCTCATACAACACACACATATTTGACTATAAAGTTAACATGTATAGTAAGTTCATGACCGTTATTTCGCACTTACCGGTGTACTATGTCATACGATGCAATTATTGTGACAATCCTAAGTCCCTTTAAGGTATTTTTAGTTGACTCGTAGATTTTTTTTAAAAGGGCTGGCTTAAGTTAACAATGAGAATGGACGAATAATATATATATATATATATATAATTAATAAAAGAATAAAATAATAATAATAATAATAATAATAATAAAAAGAAAAAAAATGAAATGAAATGAAAGCCCTAAGCACCGCCTACCCTTTGAAAACCCTTTCCGTTATTTTTTTCTTTTATCCAACCTATTTAAGAATAAGACAAACCCTAGAGCAGACGGCCTCTCATATTCCTTCGTCGCTCTCTTTGCTATTCATTCATACAATCCTGTCAGGTATGGTTTCTTTTCCTCAAAATTTGCTTTTTCTTCATCTTATATATATACTCATTCAGAACACAATTATGAGTCAAAATTGTAGTTTTTGCGTTGGTTGCCGTGTTGTCTTGTAGGGGAAAGAGAGATTGTTTTTTCTTACCCTTCAGGTGCAACCATATCTCACACTTACCTTGTCTCTTGTGGAAATAAATTGTTATCATATGCCATGCTTATATTTTGAACCAAACCTTCTCTGTTAGCATTTAAGCAGGGTTCTCCCAGTAAAATATTAATTTATTTTCCTTTGACATTCAAGCTATAGACCTACCAATAATCACTGTCACATGTATACATATATTTAGAATGAAGTAAAGTATATATATATATATATAATACTTTAAAATATAAAGATATAAATATATTAATTTGAGGTATTGATAAACATATACATATGGGGGTACTTTAAAATCAACACATATATAGATTCAGGTTGATCATATATATATAGATAAATATAGAATAGTTGAGAGTAAATATATAAAAAGAATAATTTAAAGTACATTAAGATATATAAGTTCTAGAATTTATTGGGAAGCATACCTAAATACCTAAGTAAGTTCATTCTCAATTGATTAGTAAGCCAACTCATAGTAGTAATAGAATGCTTTATTTTGAGATGTATGAGGGTAGTAATGTGTTTGCATTTCCTTCAGGAGATTAGTTAGCAGTTAGAGGAAATTCTTAGCTACAGTCAAGAGGTAAGTGAATTTACTATCCCTTCCAGAAAAATTATCATGCCATGCTATTTTTGAAATTCTGTTTCAAATTACAAATGATCATTTTGTTTATACTATGAAATTATGCTGCATGCATGACTAGTTTAAGAAAAAAAAATACATTATGAAAATAATGATGTTTATAATAAATTTTGAGAAAATGATGACAAATCCTCCTACGTGATGCCCTACGATGTACCAAGAGAAGTACAAAGAGAGTACAAGAAATGAGGAAAAAATGTTTTAAAGCAAGGGCACATGTAGGGAGGAGTGTATTTTTTGCCCCAAGAGAAACAAGAGAGAAGATTGGTACCGATGCTAAGGATAGAGGCGCAACCGTTGAAAGAGGCTCTACCAGAAGGTGGCTTCATCATAGTTTTTTTTGCCATGCTGAGTGCACCTAGAGTTAATCGGCTGGCCAAGGGGACGGTGCTGCGGCCATAATATCTCATTCCAGGTCGCAAGGACCGCGCAACCCTAGTATATGGGAGTAACAGTATACATGTGCCCTAGTATAAGATAAAGACTATCAACAATTTTATTGATGATAATATATCTTATGTGCCTTTTGTTTTCTTAAAAATATACTGGGAACATATGTAGTTATGAGTTCCAATTTTCAAAACGGGACAAGGAGTAAAACTACTTATGGTTGTGGATTTCACTTACTGGGCCCCCTTTGGGCTCATCAATTTTATTTCTTATTTAAGGTGGTGATCAGGTTGCATTAGGAGGCCGGAATGGGGGTGGGCATACTTAAGATTCCTTGTAGTTCCATATTAGTCAAGTTAATAAGTGCATTGGCATAGTTTTCTTTCAGAGATTGATGAATTTATTTTAATAAGGATCACTATTATCGTTGTGAGACATATTTTTGTTAAACATTGAATATTTCATTTTATTTTATTTTTAGGACGTGATATTCTAGACTTTAATGCATTCACTTTTTACTAGTCTTATATGTTTGACAAATCTTATGGATCTTTGTGAGTAAAAAAAATGATTAACAAACCTAGCCCTAACGGGCTGGGGATGTTACAATTAGTTTTGTCTATATTTTACATGCAGGCTTTTACAAGTCTCATCATTATCTTATTTATCAACATACGTTTTCACAAAAGAGAGTTCACAGTAGTTCCAAAATGTATTTAATGAGAGTTGTAAATATGCATGTTTGATATATATAAAATAGACGTGCAATACGGGAAAAGTAACAAAAAGTATCCATAGGAGTTTGTACTCATCCGGGTTGTAAGGCTCCTCCATAAAATCCCCTTGAGGCTCCATAACCTTGAATATTGAGAAAAGACCTATCATTAGTTCTAAACCCAAGCTAAAACGAACCTAAAATATAAAATAGGGGCGATAGAACATCAGGCCATGCTGGAACATCTCTAGGCGAGCACTCTGCCCCTAGGGGCAAGCATTCGGCCAGTGAGGTTCAGGTAGAACCTCATTTGGTCCAATGTGCTCCCGAGCCTTCTTGACTAGTCCTAAGGCTACAAAAATGGTTTCTAACACCTCCTAACCAAAACAACATCTCCATGCATAAAAAAAATATGTCTAACGAAAAGGAAATGCTAAACGAGGCTTAAACCAAGATTAATGGAGCAATATAATTAGAAACTCAAAACCACTAACTAAGCTAACTATGAAAGCACTTAAACAGTATAAAAACTAAGTAAGGAACATGCTAAACTTAGAAGATTACCTCCTTGAAGCAAAACCTTCAAGAAAACTCTCATTCTTCTTCAAGAACTCTCAAAACTCATAAAATCACTCAAGTAGAGGTTCTAAAGGGCAACATGGCCTAAATAAGGAGTAAGGGTCGTGTGGGGGTGGGGTATTTATAAGGTAGGAAAATCTATGGACGCTGTAGGAGCTGTTCTATAAAGTGGCGTGCGCTCGATGAATAGTAACGGGCGTTCGTGTCCAGTGCAAAGCTTTTGTCAGGCGCTTGATCCTTATCTAGCAGTCCAAAAATAGGTCAACGAGTGCTCGAGTGGTCCCCCACCTAGC
>NC_081547.1:12463179-12520226 GCF_901000735.1 Corylus avellana | reverse complement strand
CTAGTAATATCTCCCATAAATTGGACTAATGTTGGGTGTACACCATCATGGAATGCTGAAGGTGGAGGTAGAGGAGGTGGTATTTCATCGTTTTCATTATAGGAGTGAGGTGCTTCGCCTTCCTCAACGACAGGGAGATCACGTCTTCATACCATAACTCTGTACAAATTAATTAACGACTTATCTATATCAAAGCAAACAACAAAATCACTCAAACATGTAAATAACATAGTTGGGCTTCTATCGCAAATACTTTATTCTCAAACAAAAGTTTTTATAAAAAGTTATGAGTCTTTTATTTAGTGAAGCTCTTGTGTTATATACCCTAGTTCTAGTGTGATACTAACTTTCCCATAGAGCAAACCGCTCTGATACCATAATGTAACGCCCCGATATTTGAACTAGCAAATATTGAAGTCGTGACGCTGCAACTTTAGAAAAATACAATCTTAGAGCGGAGTATGTATATTTTTTTCCTTTTTATGACCTAGGAATAACTTACACAACACCATTGAGCTGACTGAAATACCTTGAGGTGATATAAAATAGAAACATGGTTTTCATTACAACATATGCACACACTAGGTGTACCAAATATATGCCACAGACGGCACCTAAATTACTATTGTAATATTTATTAAGTTCACACACATCACCATACGTAATAAAAGCGATTAACATAAATGAGTCTTGCTCTTTAGAGTAAGCATCAATCCTGCAGTAAATGGTCTATCAACCATCAAAACCAGTAAAATGACCATCGTCCTCACTTTCTATTCCTGCATCAAGATCTATGTAAAGATGACGCTACCATATTTACATAGGCAAACAAGTGAGTAATCTATTTTTCTAGAGACAAAAGACTAACAAGACTAGTTTGAACAAGTAAGATTAAAGACTAAAATATATAATAATGAATGAGTTGTGAATGCAGCGTAATGACAGATTACTTTGTGTTTTATGATAATCTTTCTTCAGACCTCTTGTCATGAGCTCTCAACCCGCTTACGTCCGTTATGTCCCTCACACTTTAGAGGTTTACCTATTTGGTGCTGGCAACTACACCGCCCCAGCTTAGTTATATATTAGGCCTGTTGGACGGTTGTATACCCCCATCCACTAAGATACCGACAGTTCCTCGCGGCAATCCACCCAGCTTGTTCTTAAGGTGGCTATCTTATCAGCCCATTTTATTAGACACATTATGCAGCAGTTGAATTACAAAATTATTTTCATAAGACAAAATAAGAATTCCAATAACAATAAAACAAAGCTAGTACTCAGTAAGTATATCCATACTTACTCTCCTTAGTGTAGTATTATACTCACCACTTCTGCATATAAATACATACATACAAACAATACTTAGTTCATTCACCAATAATATCATTGTTTAAAGACCTTCATCTTTTTATATTTATTTATTATCCGTCACTTCATCTTTACTTATTCATTTTATTATATTAATCTAAGATAGTAACTTATAACTAGCTTTATGATTGAATTCATTTTTGGTGACGAGGCTAATGGCCAGTATCACTAAATACAAACTAGTATTATAAATAATATATATAAAGCATGACTCATATTTCGGAGATGAGACCAATGGTCCATACCTACCAAAGTATGAATCAAAATTTAAATGACAATAAAAAGAAATGACTGAATGTAAATACTGAATTCATATTTCGGGGATGAGACCAATGGTCCGTACCGCCAAAAATATGAACTAAAATTTAAATGACAATAAAAGAAATGACTAAATGTAAATACTGAATTTATATTCCAGGGATGACCGCCAAAAATATGAATTAAAATTTAAATGATAGTAAAAGAAATGACTGAATGTAAATACTGAATTCATATTCCGGGAATGACCGCCAAAAATATGAATTAAAATTTAAATGACAATAAAAGAAATGACTGAATATAAAAGCTGTGAAGTAAATAATATATAGATAATATCATAAGCCCTTAATTGATTTTGTCCACTAACTCATTATTATTAATTCACTTGTGTCTATTACTTTATTTTACATTATACGCTTATTGGGTCTTTAAACAACTAAATGAGGATAAGTGATACGAGCAATAAATCATGATATTTATACAAGAAACACTTACCCAATAATCCTTAGAAGTAAAACTCCACCAAATCTTCTCTAGGTAGCTAGTTTAGAAAAACACTTGAACACTACAAGAAAGATCTAGGCTATATGGTATTTGACTAGAATTAAGAAATAAAATGAAAGGAGGAGCAAACAATTTTACTTGTTCTAAGATTGTAAAAACTCAAGTGAAAGTGAATTTAGCTAAGGCTCTATTTATAAGAGAATGAATGGTTATGATTTATTTTTACACATTTGATCTAAAGGTTGAGATGTATTTAACCAAAAGAATAAACCTAGTCCATATTTCATGCTCTATACCAATTAGAATTTTCGTCCAAAATGAGGGTAGAGTATCCTGATTCATTTTTCAATGTCCAAACGTACTCCGATTGACATGAAATTTTGAGAGTAGATAGAGGACTTCGAGACAAACATTTTATATTTTAGGTTCGACTTCATCCGAGTTCGTTTGAGTCTATTTTTTGCCTGTATAAAGTTTTTGATTCAACTTAGGCTTTAACTATTTGCATTCCCACTTAGCCACTTGCCTTATTAAATTATTATAATCATGATATTTACTATAACCCTTATTACTAGAAGCTTTAAGCTTTCAACAAAGGTGGCTAGCCTTGGTATCTTTCTTTAGCAGTTTTAATCTCCTTTAGACAGTATGAAAATTAAGACACTGCTTTTTAGGCTAAAAACTGAAAAACTTCAAATTAATTTCTGACTTCGCTAAACACCAATATAAATAATTTATTCACTAGATTGGGTTTAATTATAAACATATTAGTGAAGCTAAATTTTAGAATTGAAGTGATATACAAAAGATGTCAAAAATCAATGTAATATACCTTTAACATTAAATAGTTATTTAATATCATTAATCCACATATTATTGTTCTAATTTATCGATTATATTTTTAATCTATTTAATATTATTTAAATAAGAGTTTTAAAATCTAGGTCGTTAGAAGCATGCATCAAGACTCTTAAGTCTACAACATAACCCAAAAGAACTAGTTACCATAAGCATCCGCTTAAGCTTACAACAAGTCATCAAGCATCTTCCGAATTGAATCCTCCACAGTAATCGGATGCTTCGCAAGTTCGCAGTATCCATCTTCTGCTAAATTATTTATAACAGCGTAGATGTACATATAGAGAAAAAAGGGAAATAATACAAGGGTAAATCCGATATCTTAGTGAGTATAAATGCACATGAAGTACGCGTCTTTAAATGGTGAACTCAGCTAGTTATAAAGCACATGCAGCAGTATGAGGTGACAGTTTATATATATATATGTTGTAATATGAGAATCATGTCATAGTTCAACAGTATAGTATACCCGAGATATTACCCCACCTGGCAGGGTTGGCGCTGTCCTGAATGACCTGTAATACAATGCCGGTGCCCTAATTATTGTACGCTACTGTCCATAACACTAGCAGTCCGACCGAGTCCGACCTCGAGTGGCCCACACTATTAGTGATGTACGTCTTGTAATAACCATTGAATCCAAAGCTCATACAACACACACATATTTGACTATAAAGTTAACATGTATAGTAAGTTCATGACCGTTATTTCGCACTTACCGGTGTACTATGTCATACGATGCAATTATTGTGACAATCCTAAGTCCCTTTAAGGTATTTTTAGTTGACTCGTAGATTTTTTTTAAAAGGGCTGGCTTAAGTTAACAATGAGAATGGACGAATAATATATATATATATATATATAATTAATAAAAGAATAAAATAATAATAATAATAATAATAATAATAAAAAGAAAAAAAATGAAATGAAATGAAAGCCCTAAGCACCGCCTACCCTTTGAAAACCCTTTCCGTTATTTTTTTCTTTTATCCAACCTATTTAAGAATAAGACAAACCCTAGAGCAGACGGCCTCTCATATTCCTTCGTCGCTCTCTTTGCTATTCATTCATACAATCCTGTCAGGTATGGTTTCTTTTCCTCAAAATTTGCTTTTTCTTCATCTTATATATATACTCATTCAGAACACAATTATGAGTCAAAATTGTAGTTTTTGCGTTGGTTGCCGTGTTGTCTTGTAGGGGAAAGAGAGATTGTTTTTTCTTACCCTTCAGGTGCAACCATATCTCACACTTACCTTGTCTCTTGTGGAAATAAATTGTTATCATATGCCATGCTTATATTTTGAACCAAACCTTCTCTGTTAGCATTTAAGCAGGGTTCTCCCAGTAAAATATTAATTTATTTTCCTTTGACATTCAAGCTATAGACCTACCAATAATCACTGTCACATGTATACATATATTTAGAATGAAGTAAAGTATATATATATATATATAATACTTTAAAATATAAAGATATAAATATATTAATTTGAGGTATTGATAAACATATACATATGGGGGTACTTTAAAATCAACACATATATAGATTCAGGTTGATCATATATATATAGATAAATATAGAATAGTTGAGAGTAAATATATAAAAAGAATAATTTAAAGTACATTAAGATATATAAGTTCTAGAATTTATTGGGAAGCATACCTAAATACCTAAGTAAGTTCATTCTCAATTGATTAGTAAGCCAACTCATAGTAGTAATAGAATGCTTTATTTTGAGATGTATGAGGGTAGTAATGTGTTTGCATTTCCTTCAGGAGATTAGTTAGCAGTTAGAGGAAATTCTTAGCTACAGTCAAGAGGTAAGTGAATTTACTATCCCTTCCAGAAAAATTATCATGCCATGCTATTTTTGAAATTCTGTTTCAAATTACAAATGATCATTTTGTTTATACTATGAAATTATGCTGCATGCATGACTAGTTTAAGAAAAAAAAATACATTATGAAAATAATGATGTTTATAATAAATTTTGAGAAAATGATGACAAATCCTCCTACGTGATGCCCTACGATGTACCAAGAGAAGTACAAAGAGAGTACAAGAAATGAGGAAAAAATGTTTTAAAGCAAGGGCACATGTAGGGAGGAGTGTATTTTTTGCCCCAAGAGAAACAAGAGAGAAGATTGGTACCGATGCTAAGGATAGAGGCGCAACCGTTGAAAGAGGCTCTACCAGAAGGTGGCTTCATCATAGTTTTTTTTGCCATGCTGAGTGCACCTAGAGTTAATCGGCTGGCCAAGGGGACGGTGCTGCGGCCATAATATCTCATTCCAGGTCGCAAGGACCGCGCAACCCTAGTATATGGGAGTAACAGTATACATGTGCCCTAGTATAAGATAAAGACTATCAACAATTTTATTGATGATAATATATCTTATGTGCCTTTTGTTTTCTTAAAAATATACTGGGAACATATGTAGTTATGAGTTCCAATTTTCAAAACGGGACAAGGAGTAAAACTACTTATGGTTGTGGATTTCACTTACTGGGCCCCCTTTGGGCTCATCAATTTTATTTCTTATTTAAGGTGGTGATCAGGTTGCATTAGGAGGCCGGAATGGGGGTGGGCATACTTAAGATTCCTTGTAGTTCCATATTAGTCAAGTTAATAAGTGCATTGGCATAGTTTTCTTTCAGAGATTGATGAATTTATTTTAATAAGGATCACTATTATCGTTGTGAGACATATTTTTGTTAAACATTGAATATTTCATTTTATTTTATTTTAGGACGTGATATTCTAGACTTTAATGCATTCACTTTTTACTAGTCTTATATGTTTGACAAACCTTATGGATCTTTGCGAGTAAAAAAAATGATTAACAAACCTAGCCCTAACGGGCTGGGGATGTTACAATTAGTTTTGTCTATATTTTACATGCAGGCTTTTACAAGTCTCATCATTATCTTATTTATCAACATACGTTTTCACAAAAGAGAGTTCACAGTAGTTCCAAAATGTATTTAATGAGAGTTGTAAATATGCATGTTTGATATATATAAAATAGACGTGCAATACGGGAAAAGTAACAAAAAGTATCCATAGGAATTTGTACTCATCCGGGTTGTAAAGCTCCTCCATAAAATCCCCTTGAGGCTTCATAACCTTGAATATTGAGAAAAGACCTATCATCAGTTCTAAACCCAAGCTAAAACGAACCTAAAATATAAAATAGGGGCGATAGAACATCGGGCCATGCTGGAACATCTCTGGGCGAGCGCTCTGCCCCTAGGGGCAAGCATTCGGCCAGTGAGGTTCAGGTAGAACCTCCTTTGGTCCAATGTGCTCCCGAGCCTTCCCGACTGGTCCTAAGGCTACAAAAATGGTTTCTAACACCTCCTAACCAAAACAACATCTCCATGCATAAAAAAATATGTCTAACGAAAAGGAAATGCTAAACGAGGCTTAAACCAAGATTAATGGAGCAATATAATTAGAAACTCAAAACCACTAACTAAGCTAACTATGAAAGCACTTAAACAGTATAAAAACTAAGGAACAAGCTAAACTTAGAAGATTACCTCCTTGAAGCAAAACCTTCAAGAAAACTCTCATTCTTCTTCAAGAACTCTCAAAACTCATAAAATCACTCAAGTAGAGGTTCTAAAGGGCAACATGGCCTGAATAAGGAGTAAGGGTCGTGTGGGGGTGGGGTATTTATAAGGTAGGAAAATCTATGGACGCTGCAGGAGCTGTTCTATAAAGTGGCGTACGCTCGATGAATAGTAACAGGCGTTCGTGTCCAGTGCAAAGCTTTTGTCAGGCGCTTGATCCTTATCTAGCGGTCCAAAAATTGGTCAACGAGTGCTCGAGTGGTCCCCCACCTAGCGTTTGGTGTACTGTTGGACTTACTCCTGAAAAGCCTGTCTGTACCTTTCTAACACACTGACAGCGAGCGCTTGGTGAACAGTAGTGAGTGTTTGGTGAACAATAGTGAGCGCTCGGCCAAAACCAGGGAGCGTTCACAGTTGACTGTTTAGTAAGTGACCGACTGTGCAGTGTTCAGTAAAATGGGCATAAATTTTGCTACGGGTCTATGAATTGAGCATGCAACCCCATTTCGGAAAGCTCTTTCCGAGAAGAACGTCATAGTATCCATCCCAATATTTTTGAGTGACTTCTTGGGATTTGAAATCTAAGATTTCCCTCTTAAGATGTATTTCTAATGCTTCTTCGTCCTTTAGGAATTATTCCTTAACCTCAACACCGTAATCGAACTCATACTCATTGGTTACCATGTATAAGCTAATTCTTCAGTATTACAGGCATTGGTACCTCTGTTGAACGTTGGGTATAACAGAAAATTCTTAAAAAGTCCGAGGTCTTACAGGGATACTCCGGTAAGAACAACCGTTTTTGTTAAAGACTCAATATGATTAAAAATTTCATAAAGCATAGTTTTAAAACAAAAGACCTAAGCCCTCACACATAACCAAGATTTCCTGAAAAGCCTTGAGGCGAAACACAAGTTCTACCCCTTTCTGATAGTATGTACGCCCAGGGGACCACTTGTACGTACACATGTACATGTCTTCAATGAAGACGTACACCCAAGGGACCACTCGTACGTACATACCTATCTTCAGTGAGGACGTACGTCCAAAGGACCACCCGTACGTACGTTGACTGGTTTTTGATTCAGTAGGCAATACCCAGAACATACGTCTGAACCCTTTTATCCAACATGTAATAGTACCCGTACGCAGTGACGGAGGGAGGGGGGACCAAGGTAGCCATGCCCCCCCCCCCCCCAAAAAAAAAAATTGGCCTTATTTTTAAATTTTTTGGCCATATCCAATGAAAAATTTTGGCCATATTTTTAATTTTTTTGGGCCATACCCATTAAGTTTTTTTTTTTTGTTTGGCCCCTACTTTCATATGCCCACTTTTTTGGCCCTTATGGTAGTCTTTAGTTCATTTAAAAAATTGGTTGGCCCCCTCCCATAAAATTTCTTGGTTCTGTCCCTACCCGTACGTACGCTAACACCCTAAAAAGCAGTTTTAACCCATTCTCCACTTTTTTAGAGGAGGCCTCACACCCCCTATATAACACCCTTCCTTCATCCCATCAACCTCTCTCACTCCCTGAAAAACCCTAATCCTAGTAGAAGATGTGTTTTAAGAGAAAATGAGGAGGTCTTGGCGTTTTGCTATTCCCTAAGGTAAACTTCTTATCCATTCCATGATCTTTTGTTGTTAATATGATGTTTTATGTTTTTAAAAGATGATTTGGTAAAGCCCTCACACCCATTTCCTTACAAAAGCCAAGTATGTTTTCAAAGAGTTTTAAACTACTCTTTTATTGCTTTGAGTTGTATGGTAACATGATATTACATTGTATATGTCTAATTAGTAGCCTAGAAGGATTTATATCAGCCCATAGATTTCATAGAAGCCTCAAAACACAGTTTAGAACCGTTGGCCGAAATACCTAACGCACTGAACGAAAGTACACTCTTGAGGCCGTACATACGACCATGGAGTAAGGCATCTGCCCCTTAGCTCCACCTGTGTAAGATTAAGTCCAGCAATCCCTTTTGTTAGATAGAACTTAGCATCATGCTCGTAGAAGTCCTCTAGTACTGCGCATAACGATGTGTCGTATTTCGTTATAACAAGGTTTTGTGATGTCAGAGGACTCAAGCAGGTGAACGAGATAAGTAAACACTTACGAACACTTTCCTTAAAAACATGGAATATGTTAGTTGACTGACCACGCGTATGATATGAGCATTTCTACATTTTTGTAATGACTTGGTAATTGCTTTAATAACCTGTTGATAAGATACATTGTATAACATGGTACACCGGTACTTGCAGTATAATTGTCATGGGCTTACTATATAGACTTGATTCTATTGTCAAATGTGTGTGATGTTATATGAGTCTTGGATCCAATGGTTGTTTCGTGACTGGCGCAGCCTTAATGGGTGGTCATTACATGACGTACATCATTAGTAGCGTGAGCCACCTCGAGGTTGGACTCGGTCAGGTTCTTAGTGTTATAGACGGTAGCGTACATTGCTCGGGGCACTGACATTGTATTGCATGTCCCTCGGGACAGTGCCAACCCTGCTGAGAATGAGTAATATCTCGGGTAGACCATATATGATAGTTATGACCTATAAAACATTAGTTTTCCTGTATTTAAATACTTAGGCGATTGCCGCCGGGAGTACACCACCCTTTATCAAACCAAACAATATTTTCAAGGTGTATTAACGGAGACAACACATCTTTTCAATGATATCAAAACTGCACGTTTATTTTTGTATAGTAATAATGAGCTCATGTCATATCCAATTGTGAGGTTTACTTACTAAGTCGTTAAACTTACGCGGTTATTACTCTTATAGAGAGCTTGTTCTTAGAACCTAAGAGTGGTACGGTTGCCACCACAGACTTTGCTTTAAGATCTTCATGCTATTATCAGGTTTGTTTTATATTATTGTTAGTTACTCCATGCCTTTAAATTGAGGATTGTACTTGCACCTATAATGATATATAGATTTCTCAGATTTATTTCACATTCCTATGCATTAACTCTGATAATGCTTAGAGGGGTGGTTCCCCATTTAGTCACCAGTTGATTAAGCTGGGGTAATTGCTAGTAACCCTGTCATGCTGGCCAAAACCAGTTTTGGGGGCGTTACACTTACACTTTACCAAATAAGAACCAACCCTATAATCATAATTAGGGTGTACTGATCGCTAATTTATTTTCGTGGTATTACAGTTGTGGACTCTCATCATTAGCACTTTGGATGAATCATGAGTAGGAGTGAAAATGCGGGCATTTATTAACTGCATGTTAACCGCTAACCACGCTAAATGCTAACTGCACTTACCGCTAACCGCTTTTGAAGGCGGTTAGGAAAAACTGCTAACCATCTAGGCGATTACAGTTAGCGGTTTTAGGTTTTTTCAAAACTGCTAACTGTTAACCGCTAACCTCCCTATATATATATATATAAACGATGTCTATGTAGTGTGATATTATCGTATTACCATAGAAACGACATCGTTTTGATTATTTTTTTAAATAAATAAATTTTATAAATTTTTTCTTTGAAAAAACTGTTAGCGGAGGCGGTTAGTGAATTTTATTAACCGCCTAAACGGTTTAAGTTAGTGGTTTTAACGAATAACCGCTAATGATAACCGCATTTTCACCCATAATCATGGGTTTCAATAATAGTGTTCAACAACAGTTGTTCAGCATTAGCACATAACAATTCTTTAGATTGAGGCTATAGCGAAGTTTGGATTGGGCCTTTTTTAAGTGTAGTGGGATGTGAGCTAAACTAATTAATATTGGCCCAAATAACTTTTTTTTTTTGAGCAAAAAAGGTAAGCCGGGGAGATTAATTGTGGCTATCATATCTGAGTGTGACCATAGTATTACCTATCTGCTGAGAGCAGCACAAGACGGTGGGAATCGAAGATGTTCTTCAAGTCCGACTGAACCATAACCTAACCCAGTTCCACCAAGGCATCAATAGAAATCTAAGATGGCTAATACTAATTAGGCATAAGTAAAAATCTTTATTGCAGCTATTCGAACCCACACCCTAATATATATTCTAACCACTTGAAAATTTTCTTGAACCACTGAATAAGGCGTACAAAAAACAACAATTTACCCATTATAGGCTACTAAGTTTGTGGCCATATACTTAAAGAGAATGACCGCAGCTAATCGGCTCGCCTATAAAGGCGAGAAAATATGTCAAAAGATTTTTATTTGTTAAAGAAAAAAACAGAATATATGTCTAACTCAGATTATTTGACACGTTGATGGGAATGTGTCAAATAGTTGAAGCTCAGAGCCGTAGGGTGTTCTGAATGAATTTAATTATTGAATAAGATTCTTTGTAGATGAGGCTACAAAGTGTTTTTCATATTGAATAATTCATCCTAACAACTTATTCGGTGTGGAGTGAGTCAAAATTAACCATTTGCTGTCACATCTCATTCTTTCATGTATTCTAAGCAAAGAAAGGAGCAAAAATTTTAAAAAAAAAAACATGACAAAAAGGAAGAGTGATGTTAGGAATACTTCTTCATTTGGCAAAATTTTTTAGACCATGCTCTTTTTTTTAAGTGTTCCAAATGTAAAATATAGGTAAAATAATTTTAATTGTTTTGTGTTTAGAGATACTTACGCTGTTATTTTTTTTTTTGGCTAAAAAGTTTTTTTTCTTCAAAAAGTGTTGTCAAATGAACTTACTATAGTTCTCAAGAGGTAGCTCAATCAGCTGGAACCTCGCCTAATGAAGCGGCTCACTATAAGGTTTTATAAATTTTATTACATGTTTCTTTATAAACTGACGTAACAATTTATAATTGGCGAAATTTTGATATATCAATTTAATTTATTAGTGGATGACTTATAAGACATACACTCTTAATTATTTTCATAAATTATGGACTACTATACAAATTTGTTAAAAAAAATATAATACCTTAAGCATTTTTAATAAAGAAAGGGTATTGGATACTCTCTATTGTTCAACCCACGTAGATTGGGATGAGAACAACAACCTAATTTTATCTTTATTCCTTATATTTGAGAGATTTAAATAAGATAGATGCAATTACATTTTTAAATGTTATTGTTATTCCTGGTAATCTCCCGATCTTAAGAGGATATTGTTTTCTAAAAAAGTAGAAAAAAACTTGAGAAATAATGATACGGTTTCTCGGGTGCTCTCATGATTCTTCGTGGATATTGTTTTATAAAAAAATAGAAAAAACTTATTTCGTCCCTCATATTTTTTTTTAAAAAATAATATTCATATATGATGAGGAGAACACCAGAAAAAATAGTAACATTTCTCTTTGGACAGAAATTTCCTTTAAATCAGTTTGAAGGAAATTTTCTTCAACCTACTTGAATAGGTGACAAGTGTCATCTCTCATATATTTCTTTTAGCACAGAGTTTTAAGAGTCATTTATTGACATTCTACTAATCTAGGAACATAAACATTAATTTGAGAGAAACCCAAAAATGTTAAATGACACTTGTCACTTATTAAAATAAGTTGGAGGAAATTTTCTCCAAACTAATTTAGAGGAAATTTGTATTTATTCTCTTTTTACAAATAGGAGGTTACTTATTATTTGCAAATAAAAATAATAAAAGATGTAAACGGGGAGTGTTTCCAAATTTAGAAGAAGTCTCCAAAAAAAATGGACATTGAAATGAGTCACAAGAATCTTGCATGAGATGTGAAATTTTCAAAGGAAGTAGCCACTAATTTAATGGATCTGTGATCCTTAATTATGTTGATTTAGCCCTGAGAAGTCGGTGGTTGAGATGGAATTGAGACGCGTGTCAGGATAAGAGAGCGCTTTCAGCCTTGTTGTCAACATGTCTTTGGTCAGAAGAGAGAGCCGAGGCTACCCACCACCGACTCCAGCATTGCCAAGTGCGGCCCAGCTGTGGGTCCTCCGCTACGCATGGCGTCATTGGCGTGCGCCCCTCATCACTCCTCCAATCTGTCAACAAAATCTCTTTCTTTTCCCCTTCCACTTATTTGTCTTCTTTTCTTGTCTTTTTTTTTTCTTTTTATTCTTTTTTTTTTTAATTTTTTTTTTATTAAGTAATTATTAAATTTGTCCGACCTACACCTTTACTCATATAGTGTACAGTCCATATAAAGTAAATAACACTAATGTGCATTAAGAGTTTGTTTGAGATAAATTTAAAGAGCTTAAAAAGTACTTTTAGTATTTAAAAAGTTGTGCCAAACAAAAATTAGTATGTTTGGTAAAAATTTTCAAAATACTTTTTTAACTTTTTTACTCTAAAAACAACAAAAATGCATTTTTGCCAAAAAATTTAAAATAATTTTTTTTATCAAAAAAAACATTTTTTTTTACTTAAAATCTCTATTTTTTTAAACCCAATTTCAAACAAAATCTAAATCTCATGAGTCTACATATACCCTTATGTGGCTTTTCCTCTCACCATTAGATCAAAATTCAAGTGAGTGCTATCTAAGAGTGTATAAGAGCAAGAATTAAAGTATGTGTATCATTTTTTTTTTTTTTTGATAAGTATGTGTATCATTACTCATACTTTTCCAAATGATCTGGTCAATTAAATAAATAGAAGCTTATATTGTTTTTTTTTTTCTTCTTAAATAAATGTGGGGTTCAGATCATTTGAGAAAGAAAATTTTAAGAAAAGTATTAGGATGCCTAGCAGCCCTCAATTTTATATTGTGCGAAACCGAACTTTATAAGTGATTGATAAATTTTAAATTAATTAGTTATTTTAGAGTGATATACTTTTCTATGAGTTATTATATATTTGATTTTAAAAAAATTATATAAAAAAAAAAAAACAGAAGAAAAACGTTTATATGTAATATAAGTGGTATTAATTGTTCATACACTTGTGTTTACAGTTTTTGTGTTTACAGTTTTTTTGGGTGTCCTTGTCATTCCCAACGGGCAGATGAACTTGACACATGTCCGACCTCCTCAAACACATGTCCGAGTCTCTCATAATTTAATGTTATTATTGTGAAAGAAAATTACAAGGCCATTTTCTCAGTACACTTGTTACCAATCATCACTTCATAAGTTCAAGCTGCAGTTAAAAAAAAAAAAAGTGAGATTTTTCATGATCACCCCAATGGGATTTGGTATGTGAGAATCTGGTGATCATTGTAGTAGTTTGAATTAACATTTAATATTATATCAATTTTTGGTTATCTTAATCTTTCTTCAAAATCATAGAAAAAGAAAGAGAGAAAAAAGAAAAAGAAAAAAAAAAATCTGGGTTGTAATAGCTTAGAAGCAATCTCTGACTATTTCATGAAAGCTATGTATAGCTTACCATGTCCCGTTAATTAAAGAATGCAATTAATGAAATCAAAGACGTGTGAAGTGTGAACCATTATTTATTTTTTTTTTGGGGGGGTTGGACGTGTGATATGTTGAAAGCTAATAATAATTTATTTGATTTTTTCTTTACACCACCAACTTTTGAGGAAATATTTTGTTTATTTATTTAGAAAAAAGTCCAGCGAACGATGAGTATAAATTTAAATTAAACGAAAAAGGAAAAGGAAAAAACGGTGATAAAAGATAATAGCTAGTATATTGCTTTCTGACTTTCTGTGGCTTTGGATTCTTCTGGCAATTCGTGCCTGCCAGCTTTTCTTAGGCATTGGCTGTGCATATGTTGGAGTACAATATACGACAATCTGTTCAAAAGAAATAAGAGAGTGGGTAGGAGAATTTTGGGCTCGGAGAGTGACTGAGAGGGAGAGAGAGAGAGAGAGAGAGAGATGTTGGAGAATTGGAGGGTCGTGGTGGTGGTCTTCAGCATCTGCATTTTGGGATGGAGGCCCAGTACAACAAATGGTGCCACAGATCCATCAGACGGTCAGTGCCTGGCCCCATCTCCATTCCATTCTGCAAAGTTTTAAGTTAAATCTGCATTCTTTTTGTGCTTATTTTGCTTGCTTTTTCTGGGTTCCGTTTGGTTTGCAGTATTTTGTTGCATTATAGCTAAAACGAAAATGAGTCTTTGTAGATTTACCATTTCTTTTCGTATATGCATATAGGAAGTGTTTGCAGTGATTTTAGAAGCAGATATAGGGTGTTAGAGTTTGCTGGTGAAGAAAGTTGCTTCCTTTAGTTAAAGAGCAATCATTGTAAGACGGTTAAATGGTCATATGAACTCATGATTAGGAAAAACTTATGGCCTACCTATGGTGATGTGAGCTGTTGCCTGCATTTTTCTCTTTTTATTTGCAAGTGATTCGTTTGCTATAAGTTCTGGGTGTTGACATGATTGGTAGGTAGGTTTTGCTTGTGGTGGCATAACTCTATATATCTTAACCATGCTAACTGGGAATTCTTTTGCTGAAATTTAGTATTTTGCTAGTCCTGCCAATCTCGATCTGCATACCCTTTAATCTAATCAAGCTAGTTTCTTGATGCGCTTCGGAATGGGTGGCCATTTGCCAGAACTGCGACCATTTTACTGACGGATTAAAGGACTTGGGATTGACCTTTTCCTCTTTCGGGTGTCATTTGGTGGGTCTTTGAGAGAGAGGTGGAGATCTACACAAAAGCTTTAGGCCTATAGCTAGATCTTCACTAAATATTTAACGCATACTGAAATTGGCATAATAGCCAGGGATTAGGACCAAAAATTTCATTTTAATTGGTATAGATTGTTAGATATAATTGCTGGGACTGAAACTACAGAAAATCAAGCTTCATTGAACTGCGACTGATGCTTCAAATGATTGCCATAAAGATTAGATTGAAGATGCCATGCTCCTGTCGTTTGCCCCTTGGAATTGCAAATGTTAAACATTCAGGGGATACCGGAGCCTGCTAGCTTGCCTGTGACATACTAAACTGCACACTTAGAGTTAATATGTCGATTAATCCTCCTGGATATGTTGATTGATCCTGCTGAAGGGATTGATTGTTCTCCTTTATGAGTGCACAGGTGTTGCTTTCTGGACCTTTCAGCTTTATAACCCCCAAAAATGTGCTGTTCTGTTTCGTGAATAAGTAAAAGTGCACTTATTGGAAGAGGGGGAAAGGGAAAGCTGATTTTGAATAAACTCTATGTAAGGAGAACAACTGATCAGCTATTATTAATCACCCAAAAAGAGTAACAAATGACATTGTTAAAAGATTTATATCCCAAGAAGAACGCTATATCTTATACAAGAGGATTGACCCTAGAAAGTGAGAAGGTCTTAATGTTCAGATTATTATGGTCAGTAGCATGCTTGTATGATACCAGTACATACTTCAAGCCACCCGCTCTCCAATGGCGTTCACAACAGCTAATTACTTGTTGGTTCAAAGATGCTAAGCAAGTTATTTAAAGCTTAATTTCTGACATTTATCTCAAATTGTCAATTGGAACATGCTGTGGATGCTTATTATATCTTTACTCCTCAGCTAATGCTCTAATAAAATGGTAATCTATTACATACATAACCTAGCTAGCTCAGCCAACATCTCAATGTTGACCTTTAGAAATATCAAGAAGGCTGCTTGAATAACATTATTGTGATGTAAACATCATCATTTCAGGGATATGCATCTTTGTAACAGTGGGATGATAGTGTACTGTTTTGTACATTTTACAAAACTGCTATGGAGGCAATTTTTGACCAGTCCGCTATTGATGCAAACTTATTGATATATGATATTTTTATTCAACCTTTGGCATGTCTGATGAACAGCTGCTGCTCTAAGGGCCATGTATATTGGTTTAAATTCACCTACTCAGCTAACCCAGTGGAGTTCAACTGGTGATGATCCATGTGAGCAGTCTTGGAAAGGTGTTATATGTGCAGGCACACGAGTGACGGAAATGTGATTCTCTATTAGCCCTTTCATCCCCAATACATTTTGTCCTTAAGCATTGCTATGAGTGCTGATCTTTTTATGCATACTCTATTATTGTTTATATCAGTAAATTATCTGGGCTTGGACTTTCTGGGAATATGGGATACCAGCTTGCAAGTTTGACATCGTTAACCAACCTGTAAGATCAAAGGTCTTATATGTCATCATGACCATTCTTTTCAACACTTAATTATTTTGACTTGGTGATTTGAAAATTTTGGCAGAGACATGAGCAATAATAATCTTGGAGGCGAGATACCCTATCAGCTTCCTCCAAATGTGTCTCAACTGTATGCTTCATATGCACACTTGTTTTCAGTTCTTTCGTTTACTCTTTACTGTCAGATTTATGGTGATTTACAAAGGCTATTGTATGCAGGAATCTTGCTTCCAATAACTTTAATGGAGCTATCCCTTACTCCATTTCTTCGATGGTTTCTCTTAAATACCTGTGGGTAACTATGTTTTGTTTATTTCTTGACACAGATTTTCCCTATATCAAACTAATTTTTCCCCTTTTTGTGAGTGTAGAAACATCAGTCACAATCAGATTCCGAACCAACTGAATGACATGTTTGGACAACTTACCTCTCTCTCCACATTGTGAGATCTCCTCTTTCCACTCTCCCATGTATCCAATAAAAAAGTAATGTTGATGTCTTTCCACTTTGGCTTAACTGAAGAGTTCAAACCAAATTCTCTCTCTGTAGTGGCATCCTTTTCCTTCCCTCTCCCTTTTTTTTTTTAATTAATTAATTAAATTTTAATTTTTAATTTTTCTTCAAATATGCATTTAGTGATTTTTTTTTTTTTTTTTTGAAGATTTTAATTTTGACCACATTCTTGGGCAATCTGTTGTTACTTATATATATATTTCAAGTTGGTTTTACTTGAAAGAGCAATGACATTCTCCATTCCCTGCTTCAGGGATCTCTCTTTCAATACCCTCTCGGGCAACCTCCCAGAGAGTTTTAGCTCCCTCTCAAGTATGACCTCAATGTAAGTGTTGAACAATTATCTACTCTTGTACAAGTACTTGGTAAATAGTCTTGAAACTTCCCTGGTTACCTTATCTATCTTTACACAGGTACTTGCAAAACAACCAGTTTACAGGCACTATTAATGTTGTTGCTAATCTTCCCCTGGAAAATCTGTGAGTAATTAGTATAGAAGTCCGGATTAGTAGGAAACTCGTATATTTCCCTTTCCTCGGAGCAACCTGTATCTCATCCTGTTAAAGTATTTGTGTTTACTCTTTGTAGGAATGTTGAAAATAACCATTTCAATGGCTGGGTTCCTGAACAGTTGAAAAACATTAATCTGCAGTAAGCATCTGACAGTATTGCCAATTGTCATAACAATTCATCATTTGAAAACAAAGTAGTTCTTACAATTTGAATCTGAATAATCTTCGTGACAGGAAGGATGGCAACTCATGGAGCTCAGGGCCTGCACCCCCACCTCCACCTGGCACGCCCCCAGCCAGAAGACCTATTCCAAATCACAAATCTGGTGGCAATAACAGCCCATCTGATGGTAGTGCTGGTGGTGGTGGCAACAAGTCGGGTATAGGGGCTGGTGCCATAGCAGGAATTGTGATATCCATCTTTGTTGTTGGGGCAATTGTTGCATTCTTTTTAATGAAGAGAAAATCCAGGAGGTCATCTTCGGACATTGAAAAGCTTGATAATCAGCCCTTTGCTCCTCTTGCTTCACATGAAGTGCAAGGTAAGGTCTGCATCTGCATCTTACATTTTTTTTTTTTACGAGTCAGCATCTTACATTTCAGTTAGGCATCATTTGAAATTCACTCCTATCATTTGCTTCAGTTAGCGATTTATGCTGTTGCATTAGGTTGCTCTATAGTGTATATGTGACTATCCTGATTGGAAATAGGGAGATGTTTACTGTTACTCCCTCCATCCCATTTTGGATCTTCTTATTTTTTCTTTGGGATGTCCCATATAGATGTTTACTTTGAAAAAGACTTTCCTAGATTGCCCTAATCATTTTAAAGTAGAAATGAACGAAAGAGGTGGTTCAGGAAAATAGTAGAGGGGCAGTTTCTGACACTAATGGCTTTCATATGAATTTATTAAATGGCGTCCCCTTCAAAAGTTGAATTTAAGAAGACAGACAAGCAAAATGGGATGGATGCAGTGTATATGCTACTAACGCCTGTAGTTTTTTTTTTTTTTTTGATAAATAATTTATATTAATTCAAAGCTCAGGTGGGTTTTACCCTAGGACACAAGGAGTATATAAGAGAACCCCTAACTCATAGAGAAAGAACATAATGCCTGTACTTTTTTTCTTGTGCCGATTAGATTTATTTTTACCATAACATAAGTTGGGTTTAAAGTTTGTTATTTCTATTTCAATTTTAAAATTCAGAAGAAATGCAGATCTGAGAGTGAAAGATATTAAATATGCCAAGGAAGTGGTGTTCAAGGAAATAATGCATACTTAAATTGAGTCTGATGCCCAAACTTTACCATAAACTTGTATCAGTGAATGATATTTTAAAGATGAACTGATGGTTAGCCTATAGAATCAGCAATACCAATTAGACGTTAGAAAACTATCAAATGTACTTGTTAGCCTGGTTTCTAGTCAAACCTATTCAGACTTTGTCAAAGTTTTCAACTTCTTGCCTACCAGGTAAATTTTTACTTCACTAATCTGGTTTATATCAAACTCATGCTATTATCTTGGCTTTTCATCCTCAAGAACTTCTGCTTCAATGGATTTGGTCTTTATCTTGATCTGACTTTCAATGCTCATTGTCTTTAACATCATTTTGCAGAAATGAAGTCTATACAAACTTCATCCACAATCAACACAAAGGCTTTTGATACTCCTGCCACAATAAATCTTAGACCCCCACCCATTGATCGTCTCAAATCATTTGATGATGATGATTTCTCACAGAAGCCCATTGTTGCCAAAAAGGCCAACACTGTTCTCATAAATGTGACATCATATTCAGTAGCTGACCTGCAGATGGCTACTGACAGCTTCAGTGTTGACAACCTTCTTGGTGAGGGAACTTTTGGACGTGTTTATCGGGCTCGATTTGATGATGGGAAGGTAGAGTTCTTAACTACTAATTTCATTTGCCATGTCAGTGGTTCAGTCTCACATCCTTTTGTATTGATATTTATGTTTCTAACTGGGAAGTTATAGTTTCTGTTATGATGTTACTGATCTCTTCATGTTTTACTTATATTTGACAACATTAAAGGTTCTAGCTGTGAAGAAAATAGATTCATCTGTCCTACCCAACGAATTGTCTGAAGAATTCACAGAGATAGTTTCAAACATCTCCCAGTTGCATCATCAAAATGTTACAGAGCTAGTTGGTTATTGTTCAGAGCATGGACAGCACCTGCTAGTCTATGAGTTCCACAAAAATGGCTCACTGCATGACTTCCTGCATCTATCTGAAGATTATAGCAAGCCGTTGACATGGAATTCCCGTGTCAAGATTGCTTTGGGAACTGCACGTGCATTAGAGTAAGTTAATAGTGGATATATGGGCGAAAGAGATCCGGGTTCCCATCAAAACTGCAAAAGAAAAGAGATTTACATGATTTCTTTTGTTCCTTGATTTTTTTTTTTTTTTTAAATAAGTAATTGAAATTTTATTAAAAGCAAAAGGGTACAATCCAATACACAGGAAGTATACAATCCCCCTTCTATTTTCTCTTGGATCTTACTATCATATATTCACCTTCCAGGCCCTCATTTCTTTCCTTTTATTATTTCTGCTTCATGATCTTCTTCTTCTTCCCTTCCCTGGTTTCTTTTCTTTACTTTCATTATTTCTGCTTCATGATCTTCTTCTTCTTTCTCTTTTTCCCCCTCTCTATTCTAAACTAAGGCCTGTGTCACAACAGCATCACATTTTGAGTGAATTGAAGGAAAGCATAAGCCTTTGCTTCTATTATGGATGGAAACAAAATGTATATATATAAAACTTACTATCTGTTGATTCTGAGTAATTGTACTCTACGAACAGTGACATTTGTCAAAAGTACATCATACTGCCCTTTACTTCAAGTTTTGTTATGTGTTCATAATTTTTAATGGTAGAATCTTGTATCAAGAGACTGTTAAGTTTATTTGCTATGTCTCTCCCCCAAAATGGTGCTTATGGGACTCAGTTTCATTACCTGAAATACCATTTCTTCTTTTTTTGACCAATGAGCTATGTCAGAGCTCTTATTGTTTCTATTTCTAAGTTTATCAAATGAACCACAATTTGAAGGCACTTCATAGGCGACTTATATTTGTGTGATATGTGGCATATCATCTGTGTTTGGCATTTTTATTATATTTCATTTTATGTGAATGGTGTATCCGGTTCCGCTATTTTTAAACACAAGTGGAATATTATATTGTCAATTGTATATATTTATCTTAAACTCAAATATCAAAATCTAGGAGCTCCACTATGTGAGCTTTAATTTGTTATACTTTGCCATACCGAAAAGAAGTAAACTGGGGCAACCAAGATTTTTACAGAGCGTAGTACTTATTTTTCTGTGATACTTGTCAACGTGTTTCCCTATACTCATGAAGGAACTGTTCAGGTACCTACATGAAGTTTGCTCTCCATCAGTGGTTCACAAAAACATAAAGTCAGCCAACATATTACTGGATGCAGAACTCAATCCTCACCTTTCAGACTCTGGCCTGGCAAGCCTTGTCCCAAATGCAGACGAGGTAAATTTTGAGCCACTTTTTAGTAATTGGTAGTGTGAAGAATTTTATGTCCCACTAGCATTAGATAACTCCATTGGAACTTTTCATGATCTGAGTTTTCGTAGCACAATTTGTTTCCAATGTCAAGATGGGGCATGTAGAGTCTGCTGCATTTGCTTCTGTAATCCTTTACTCTATTGTTGACTGACCACCTATGTAATCCATCAGAATGAAATTTTTCTTGGTGTTGATGACATGGACACTTGGAGATGGTTTAAGGCTTGCCAGTTCTTGGTCTTTCCAACCATATCCACTATTCAAAAGTTCCATAATACAAGTGCAATAAATTGTAACAAGTACTTAGCTGTTCACCGTCATTTTTAAGTGGTTCAAATCCTAGGTCATCCCTTTCAGTGCAGATTGAGGGAAATTAATTGTAATTTGTAGCAGAAATAAAAACTCAAGTAGTCTTTGCTGATGCACTTTGCGAGTCTTTTGCACGACCACTTTAGTTCAAGTACTTGAATTGATGGTTAATTGTGTGGGCAAGTGCTGAAATGTCTTTTGTTCTCATGTGCAGGCATTGAACCAGGATGCAGGATCTGGATACGGTGCACCTGAGGTTTCTTTGTCTGGTCAATATACTCTAAAGAGTGATGTGTACAGTTTTGGAGTGGTAATGTTGGAGCTTCTTAGCGGGCGTAAACCATTCGATAGGTAAAGCATTTAGATATGAATAATGTAATGATCTGATTAATATAATAGTTCATGTTTCTCAAGATAATGAACGAATATGGTAATTTGCAAATTTTTATTTTTATATGAAACATTGTTTGACAGCTCGAGGTCAAGAAATGAGCAATCCTTAGTTCGATGGGCAACACCTCAGCTCCATGATATTGATGCTCTTGGAAAAATGGTTGATCCAGCACTTAAAGGGCTCTACCCGGTTAAATCGCTCTCCCGGTTTGCTGATGTTATTGCTCTTTGCGTCCAGGTAATGCATAAGTTTAAATATGGAGCCTAAATTCAAAGATTATACGTATAGGAATGAAACCTAAGTGTGCTACTTTACCATCATATATTCTATTGAATAGCTGGAAAACAGAAACGATATAGGAACAATAATTAATTTGTACTGATGTTAAATTTCTAACCCTCATTTTCATTGTTTGGGGCAGCCGGAGCCCGAGTTCCGACCACCTATGTCAGAAGTGGTTCAAGCGCTTGTTCGGTTAGTGCAACGAGCTAACATGAGTAAGAGAACAATTGGAAGTGATCAAGGAGCATCATTCCAGAAAGCTGACAACCCAGAAACGCAGGAGTGATTCCATGCTTCAAAAGCTGCAAAATTCTTGTTTGATTATGACAGATGAGAAAAGAAAAGTTACCTGGATGGTGCTTTTGCTTCTTTCTTTGTACCTGTTTTTTTCTTCCTTTTTTTTTTTTTGAGTCCTTGGATGGTGATTGTACTTGCTGAGATACTTCGGCTTTGCTGCGCCATCCGATACAAGAAGTAGAAGCTTGATACGATATGTTTGTTGATATTAGATGTTGGGGGCTTTGTATCATTACTAAAATATTTGAAAAATTGAAATGGTTGCTTTCCCGATCTTCCATGTGCTGCAATCAGATTCAAAAGCCGGGTTATATTTGATCAAGGATCACTTGGTGGTGCGAAATCTATGTTAATTTAGTGGAAAGTCTCATTATATCAACACATGGTTGAGATGAATTTGGAGCCGTCAACGTTTGTCAATGTTGCAAGTGGAAAGTCGATGAAAAGTCCATTAGCCAGTGTTAAAAATGTTTTTATTTACAAATTGATTGATTTAAGTGATCCACACAAAAATGACTCCCTTATCTTTGTCAACCGCTTGACTTCTCATCTTTGTACTTGGAAAACTTAAGTTTACCATTCTCTTCTATTTTCCTTGTACAGTCCCACTGAACCAGCCCTCCTCCATTTTTATCTTTGGGTGGAGAGACCGTGTTAGTTTTTACTTTTTAATGCTCTAAAGCTGAAAAAAACCAAAAAAAGAAGGGCAAATGAAGGGAGAGAGAGAAGGATTACAAACATAAATAAATAGCAAAGGGTTGGGCAACTCAACAATAAGCCTGAAAATAGATAGATTCATCCCTGTCAACAATGACCAGGAAGAATGGTTGGGGTGAAATGAAGAATTGAAGAGAAAATTAAAAAGACCCATAAACTGTAACTATTACTCCAATTACATCGCCTTTTGCCATCATCGTCAGACTAGATTCAAGTTTCTCTTCTCATAGACATGGAGATAGAGCAGATGCCGTCAACCAACAAGTTTTTGACCTTAAATCTTTCAAATGAAATGGAGAGGATCTAATTCCAAAAAAAGAAAAAATAGTCCCTTTGGTGCAACGAGTAAATTACAGATTTGACTGCCACATTGAAATTAGTAGACCTCAAAGAGAAGAGGAAGTGGACACGCTTAATTGACCGTAGTTGATTAGGCCAATAAAAGCCACTGTGAATCAATTATGGGGAACTAGTGATTATATTCAGACCACAACATGCGTATATGAAAGCTTAGATTGCAATTAAAAGGACTCATCCATCCATCAGTAGAGGTGTCCATTTGATTTGGATCTCGGCGTAAAATAAACCAATAAAAGCTTGCACATTTCTAGTAAAGGTTCCACAGCCAAAGAACAAAAAGTCATGGCTTGAGATTATAGTAAAACAAAGCTGGATACAATTTCACGATGACATGGCGAAACCCGCACAAGTATATGTTGGTGGTCTATAAGTTATGCAGGCGAGTGATCAATTACATGATCCCAGCAAATTCAATTGATAAACATCAAGTTAACAGCGCCCAAAAAGCACAATGCGGTTTTTGGAGGGGAAGGAGCAAAACAGCTCGCTCAGTTGTAGACCATATACTTGGGCGTTGCACTGAACTTCTGGTATCCCTTTATCACTTTGTTCACTGCATCAAGGAAGTCTTTCTCTGTCACAGTCTTCCTTCGAGCTCGAATGGCATACATTCCAGCTTCTGTGCACACGCTTCTTATGTCGGCACCTGAGAGAAACTCATGTCAGAATATCAAATGTCCAAACATACCCCTGGCTTAGTGAACAAATACAAACCAGCGGGGCCATGGAACACTATGGGATAGCATCTTACCATCAAAAAAGGTCAATGGAAAGGCACACCAAGGATATCTCACAAATTAATCCATATAATAATAATAATAATAATAATAATAATAATAAAGCATTTTATAGCATTGTCAATTAAATTTTAACCCTAACAGTATAGGTAGCCATATACAAAAGTAATTCTTACCAGTGGAATTCGGACAAAGTCGAGCCAAAAGTTCAAATCGGATATCTCTTTCACAGTTCATTGTTCGGGTATGGATCTTAAATATCTGCGTCCTACTCTCCAAATCAGGAAGGCCAAACTCAACCTTACGATCTAATCGTCCGGGACGCAGAAGGGCTGGATCTAAAGTGTCAGGCCTGAAAAAAGGGGCAAACAAAATCCAGAACAAAAGTGAGCGTAACGTTAGATGCTTATGAATAACTACAACCCAAAGAGAGACCAGTACTATTTTCAAACGAGGTTGACAAAGAGCCACAAGTACAGTAACATCACACAGGAAAAGTCATGATAGATAGCCAACTTAACAAACCTATTTGTAGCCATAAGAACTTTGATGTTTCCACGTGCATCAAACCCATCAAGCTGATTCACAATTTCGAGCATAGTGCGCTGAACTTCATTGTCTCCACCAACACCATCATCAAAACGTGCACCTCCTATGGCATCAACTTCATCAAAAAATACAATACATGCCTTTTTTGATCGTGCCATCTGCAGCAGATGTACCAGTTAGATGTTTTAAGTCCATAAATAAAACAATAAGAATATCAAAGAGAAATTTTGAAACTACTGATCATGCACAATTAGTAACCTGGAATAGTTCCCGAACCATCCGAGCTCCCTCACCAACATATTTCTGAACAAGTTCACTCCCGATAACACGAATGAAACAAGCATCAGTTCTATTAGCCACTGCTCTAGCTAAAAGTGTTTTACCCGTTCCTGGAGGACCATAGCAGAGGACACCCTTAGGAGGATCAATTCCAAGCTTCACAAATTTCTCAGGATGAAGCATGGGCAGTTCAACAACCTAGAAAAACAATCTATATCAGTAATTGATACATGCCAACTGTCTAGATTTCAATACCTGAATCTGAAGTCACTAATTACTAGCATATAATGAATATCCACACTCTCACCAAAAAAGAAATACACCACAATGAAAAATTAAATGAAAGCAAAAATGCTATATACGCACTTCCCGCATCTTTTCAATCTGCTCCTTGCATCCACCAACATCATTATATGTAACATCTGGCTTTTCCTCCACTGTCATCATGGTCACACTTGGATCAATTTTTGGAGGCAAGGGAATCTGGATCTGATATTTATTGCGATCAACACTGCAATGACAAGTTGAAGGTCAGTCAATCCAAGTAGAACTAATACTGTATTCCACAAATGCAAATGAGTACAACTTTTTTTTCTTAATACTATATGTCTCACACACATTCCGTAAAGAATATACAGAAAAAGATTTGTATTAATAAGCCAACAATTTGGGGAATTCTACATCACACACATCCATCTTAAAGGGATACTCCTGTTCTTATACAAATTATGATACAAGTCAAGATATTAGAAAAAAATTAACCAACAATCTCCCCTTGGCAACAAGCTCCATGCAATGTTTGGAGAATGTAAAAGCAGAAAAGAAATAATTGGAATTTCTAAAAGAGAGCATAAAAAACATTCATTAATAAAAGTTCAAAGCAAATCTATGAAAACCTACCCCACACGCATGCCTTCTTCTATGTCAGTCGGGGAAACTTTGTCACCAAGCCCAACAACAAACTGCAGATGAGAAAGTAGAAATTATATCAGATCAAAATGTTACAGGCATGAAATTATGAGTTAAACATGATAAAGATCACGTCTCTGTACTCTCAATAAAAAATGCCAGTGAAATTATCCATATAAAAACCCATTGTAGCATGTTTGCAAGGCATAAAATATAAGATACTCAAGGCAGTTGAAGAAAGGCCGGGCATCAAAAGACCAATTGATCCCAAAAATAAAAATGTAGTAAACTTAGTTTTTCAATTGTTCATATTACAACAAAACAGAAGAAAAGGCACTGACATTTTCTTGGTAAATTTAAGGTTAGAAAAGAATTCAAATTATGAAAATAAAAAAGGACAGGACTTAAGAATTAAGGAAATTTTTCTGGTGGGTTAAGGAAAATTTTATATTTTAAATTAAAAAAAGGTACTACATATAGTAAAGGAACATTAAGGATAAAATTTACCTTTGCAATTTGTTTAACATTTATGACATATTTGGCATCTTCAGTGTTTGGATTGATGATCTTTGTGCATCTTGCCACCTGGTTGACAAACCAGTCGATGCTTCTCAAATTGGACAAATAAAAAACTTTATTGCTAGACAGATCATCAAGCAAAATAACACACCTGCAGAGGCTGCTCCTCCTGCATCATCTGCTTATCAGATACTAGATCCCACTGGCTTGGTGCAGCTAAGCCAGTGTCAGACTCCTTAATACCTATAGTGTAATGCAGATAAAGATTACAACTTTAAGTTTTCGGAAACTACAACAGCCAGCCCATGCAGTACAGAAATGGTTCAAAAGAAGACAACAAAAAATACACACATAGGACCAAGTTGTAGCACAAAAAAACATATCAAAGAAAGCGATAGCAACACATCCTAGTAACTGAAAACAATCCATTGTTATCAGATAGTCATACAACCATTGAACCAGGAAAAGCAACAACCAAGTAGATGGATGCTAAGAATCATCAAAAGGAATTGATGATGCATATTAAACAATATGTTAAACTCAGTTATAGTATTTTTTTAATAACTCATACGCAAAACTGAAAGCCATTCATCAGGTAATTAAAGAAAAGATGAAATCGAGGCAGAGCATGCTGAAGAATACATGTAGAGAACAAAATAACTATAGTTGGATTACAGTGCTACAATATTCCACACCTCTTTCACATATAGTTGTTCGACTTTTATCAAATTGAAGTGCTTTTTGTAACGTGTACTTATAATCATCTCAAGCATACTATCTTAAACCATTAATTCTGTACAACTTATAGACCAATCTCTTTACAAGTCAGTTAATAAAAAAGAGAACGGGAAGCATACCACATAAATCGTTGACCTTCTTAGCCATTTCCTTAATTTCTTTCTCTACTTTCTTGATACTTGTAGAATAGGGACCCAAACCCTGCACAAAACATTAAGATTGTAAAATATCATCTCAAAACAAATAAATAAATATATTAAATATAGTAACTCAACCCAAGACAGATGCACCCAATAATTGGAGAAGAGAAGTTTAGAAGTAATGTAAAATATTAAACCCATGCAGAATTTGAGGTATGTATATATTAGGAGGCAACAGAAGGGAGGTGAACCCCTGAACAGTCTTAAAGTTGAAGAAATGTGAAGATGACATGCTCTCGGAGCAGGGTATTGCCTTTTTCTTGTTCAGGGTCAAAATCATAGGATTTGTTTTTGATAAGTAATCTAAATTTTATTAAAAATGAAAGGGCGCAACCCAAGTACATAGAAAGTATACAAGAGAAAACACCTAATTAGAAAAAGAAAAAAAAAATCAAGAAAATCATAGTATCTAGTAATATGAAGAAAATCATTGGCAGTTTTCCACTGGTAAAGGATTTTGAAGAAAAAACCCTTTAGATCCACCGCTGTTCTCTTGCAATCATCAAAGCTACAATAATTTCTCTCTCTAGATAAACCAAATCAAACAAGACGGAATCATGTTCCACACTGCTACACTTTGAGAAGAACCTTGTTACCCTCTCCATCATGCGAAGAGATCCACTACCCTCATAGGCATAGCCTACATTACTCATGGGTGGTAAGGGCATTATAAAACGATTGGACATCAAACAACCCTCTTAGAAAGGGCCCATCCACAAATGTCTTCACCAATCCATCTTAGTCTGATAGAGTACAAAAGATCATAGAACGTGGTGAAAGAAATCCACCTCCCAATCCTACACCACCATGATAAAATTGGCGTTCCATTGATGGGAGTCACTACTAAGCTGGGGCGAAACTACGGTGGGTTTAGGAATATTTATTGGGTTAAAACTATTACCCTCATGAAAGATTGCTCATAACCGAGCAGAACCTATAGTAGAGTCCAAAATTCCAGCATACTTAACATCATTGCCTGCCAGCCTGAACCCCTCCAAACAAGCACACAAAAAAGGCAGAGAAAGAATAACAGGAAAACCCAATCTTGAAGATGGACAAAAGGGGTCGCCTGATTTTAAACTCTTGCTCAATAACAAATGTAAACTCTTGTAATATAAAAATAGCAATTAAAAATTCCACTAAACATTCTTATATTTTTAATTTGGAATCAAAAAACAATAGCAGCAACGACAAAAAGCTTCAAACTTTTCTTTCAAAATCAAACATATACCGGGAATCAAAACATTAATAATTGTTGCAAAGCTTACAATTAAAACTAATGCGCATGCTATATGAGCAAACAACGAGAGGGAACAACGCTAAGAACAGCTGGATTTAGTTGTGACAAAGCTAAGAAGGATACCTAAAACAAAACCAAACTGGGATCCATACTAATTCGTACATCAATCAGCGAGCCTATGGATCTTCAAGAAGTGGATCGAGAAAAACGAGGAAAAAGCAAAAATTAGGGTTTTGAGTTGAGAAAGAAAAAACATACATATGTTTTAAGAAGAGCGATATCGTCCTCGTCGAGTGGGCGAGGGTTCTTCTCGTCTTTCACATCATCTTCGGGCTCCGGCGCCATCGAGATCTGCCGATGCTTTCTCTGTTTTCTTGCGAGTGAAGAAGAGAACAGCTTTAGCACTTACAAGAAAGAAACCGCAACTACGTTTTCTTTGCTCCACCTTGGCTGTTATATAGGCCGCCTGTCTCCGTGGCTGTTTACGTCTTTTACTCTTTATTAATTTAATTTTATTCTTTGGTTTTTTCTTTTGAGTAACTAATTTCCCCGCTTAATCTACCAAAATCGGTAATTAAGTCGTGTAAAAATATATATAATATTAATATTAATAAATTTAATCATATCTCATTAAACCAACAAATGAAAAATCCCATTGGGCGTGTTTCTTATTTTATTTTAATTATTTCCATTTAGCTCTCCTTTTCTTGTACCAAAGAAAAAAAAATAGATAGAGGGGTAAAGTTCACTTAATTCTTTAAAACTATCACCCCAATAATAATATACCCAAAAACTATCAATTATAACAATTTACCTTCCAAACTACCAAAACAATGATAATGTACTCCAAATTTTAACAAAATGATGAAATTACCCTTACTAAAATAAAAACAAAAATACTAAAATTTATTTATTTATTCAAATTTTAAGGGTATTTTTGTCTTATTGAAAATTCTAGATGGATAATTTCGTCATTTTGCTAGTATTGTGGGGGGTACATTATCATTGTTTTGGTAGATTAGAGGGGTAAATTGTCGTAATTGATAATTTGAGGAGTCGATTGTCATTGGGGTGGTAGTTTGAGGGGGTTAAATAGACTTTACCCAATATAAATAAATGAGTAATGCTATTTAGTATATTATTATAAAATTGTCACGTAACTAGAATGATGTAACATGACAAACAACCTTCGAATTAACAAGGGCTTGTGAAAGAGAAAAGTTAATGATTAGTTTTCATTGTTACATTATTCCAATTATATAACATACTACTAAATAAGCTCAATAAAGCTACCTGTGAGCTCACCTGAGTTCGGCTCGTGTGCAACTCGGTTATTATATGAGTAATTTGTGGACACAATTAGACTCGATTATTAAATAATACTATCCGTATAAAACTTGGCCCGCTCGTTTAAAATTCGCAAGCGTACTCGTATAAGGACTCGACTTGCTTATTAGCGTATCTTGTATATATTTATTAATATATACACATTAATTAATAAATATATGTATATATATTAATTAATAAAGAATAAGTTATATAGTTGTAAAGCCCCAACAAAATGGCATTGACCAGTTTGGTAGGATTATTGGTAATTGCCCCAATTTAGCTAATTGGTAGCTAATTGGAGAATCACACATCTCTAGCATAATTAGAGTAATTGCATAGGAATGTGAAATTAATAAATCTGAGGAATTTAAAAATCATAACGTAAGCATACATTATTATCGAGCATAGACAATGAGCTACTAATCAAGATGCAGATATTCTAGTCAAACCTGATTATACAAAGTAGGCATCTAGCTTATCTTAAATAACCTGATGTGGCAAACATGCCACTAACCCCTTCACGGAAATAGGTTCCCTTAAGGTAAGTAACCTACAAGCCGTAATAATTGTGTAAGTTTAAGACTAAAGTAAGTAAATCTCACCGTTGAGTATGAAATGAGACAGTTATTAAGAGCGAAAATAAACATGCATTTTTTAGTAAGAAATTAAATGAGGTGTTGTCTCTGTTATTACACCATAAAGTATAGTTTTATTTTGATAATAAATATGTGTAATTCTAGCGCAAATGCCTATAAATTTGGAAAAATTCACTTTACCCCTCTAAACTATCCACCCATTTGCAATTTTAACCTCAATGTTTAAAAAATGACATTTTGCCCCCTCAAAGTATCTGACATTGACACTTGACCCCCTGAAGTTACACTTTATCTCCTGAAGTATTTTAAGTTGACACTTTACCCTCCTAAGTAACTAAGTTTTGGGGGGTAAAGTATCAATTCAAAATACTTCAAGAAGGTAAAGTGTACTTTATGGGAGTCAAGTGTCAATATCAGATACTTTGGGGGGTAAAATGCCACTTTTTAAACATTTGGGTTAAAAGTGCAAATGAGTAGATAGTTCAGGGAGATAAAGTGTATTTTCCCTATAATTTTAATGTAGAAAAACTAATGCTTTAATAGGTCGTATCTATCATGTATGGTCTACCCGAGATATTATCCATTCTCAATAAGGTTGGCATTGTCTTGAAGGACCTGTAATACAATGTCGGTGCCCAACCATTGTATGCTACAGTCCAAAACTAGCAGTTCGACCAAGTTCGACCTCGGGTTGCCCACGCTACTAGTAATGTACGTCATGTAGTGACTCGCCAATCAAACATGGTTGCGCTGCTCATAAAACAACCATTGCATCTAATGCTTATATAACATACATGCACACATTTGACCATAGAATCAAGTATATATAGTAAGTCCATGGCCATTATATCGCACGTATTGGAGTATCATGTCATACGATGCATCTCATTAATCAATGAATAAACCTCATGTGCGCTCCGGCTGCAAAAGGTGTATTTTGCAGCAACCAATACAACAGCTACACCTAAGCTAGATGCACTTAATAAAATAGAGACCAAAACATTGGAACAAAAACTCTTAATAGACCCATTTTTAAAACAGCAACACCTTCCTATTTGCTACCGCCTTGCCCAACGCTCCCGCCACTACCCAACGCCAAATCGCTACCGCCGCCACTGCCCAACACCAAATTGTTCCAACACCAAATCGTTTGGTTTGTTGGCTTGATCCTTCTAGCAAGATGAGCTTGTTACATGTTTTTTTTTTTTTTTTTTTTTTTTTCCAGTTTTTGTTGAATGATTATTGCTTGGACTTGCTTCTATTTAATACTGATAGATTAAATTTAGTGGGTCAATTTTTACCTTTGTAATGACAGTCATTTTTGGATTAAAAGAATGGATCTTTGCTCACACTGTTTTGTTCTTATTCAAAATTTTAAGGAAAGTCTTTTGGGTTTATTGAAATCTGAAGAATGTATGAAGTTAAGGAGCAAGAAAGTCAACCACTTGGTGAGCTTTTAAACATTTATATGCTTAATCAAATATATGATAAATGAGAAAGAAATTGCTCAAGCCCGTTTACAATTTAAGTACTAAAATCATGAACCTAATAATTATATTTAAACCATCTATGGTGCATTTTGCCCAAATCGTTCCAACACCAAATCGTTTTGTTTGTTGGCTTGTTCCTTCTTGCAAGGTGAGCTTGTTACAATTTTTTTTTTTTGGCAGTTATCCTGTTTGGTTTGTTCCACTACCCAAGCTCTGTTTTTTTTTTCCTCCAGTTTTTGTTGAATGATTATTGCTTGGACTTGCTTCTATTTGATACTAATAGATTAAATTTAGTGGGTCAATTTTTACCTTTGTAATGACAGTCATTTTTGGATTAAAAGAATGGATCTTTGCTCACACTGTTTTGTTCTTATTCAAAATTTTAAGGAAAGTCTTTTGGGTTTGTTGAAATCTGAAGAATGTATGAAGTTAAGGAGCAAGAAAGTCAACCACTTGGTGAGCTTTTAAACATTTATATGCTTAATCAAATATATGATAAATGAGAAAGAAATTGCTCAAGCCCGTTTACAATTTAAGTACTAAAATCATGAACCTAATAATTATTTAAACCATCTATGGTGCATTTTGCATATCTAAATAATAAAAATCAAAATGAAGATCAAAATGATGATTCCTTGGCTATAGAAGACTTAGATGTTGATGATGAGATGATAGAAGATCAAAATGATATAAACTTGCTTTGTAATGATTTGAAGCAGCCTACTGAACCATGCATTGGTTTAGAATTTGATGAGGTTGAGGATGCTCGTACATGTTATAATGCTTATGCAAGACAAGGGTTTTAGCATTAGAAAAGGTCATACTCGACTATCAAAGGAAGATAAGTCATTGATTGCGGTAGATTATGTTTGTTCAAGAGAAGGATTTCGTAGTACGATTTATCAAAAGAAAACCAATACAATTTCGAAGCGTGCAGAAACAAGGGTAGGATGTAAAGCATTGATGGATTTAAAGAAGGTAGGATCAAGATGGACTATAAGTAAGTTTGTAGTTAAACATAATCATGAGCTCCTTAGTCCTAAAAGTACATGTTTTCTTCGTGGACATAGAGGGGTAACAAGTGCCCAAAGAAGTCTTATAGATACACTCAATGACTCTAGTGTACCTCCAAGGAAAATAATGTCAGTGTTGAGTAAAAAATGTGGTGGTGACTATAATATTGGGTGTATTGCTAAAGATGTTGAAAATTATTTAGGTAACAAAAGAAGAGTTCTTATTGGAAAGGGAGATGCACAACGAATGTATAATCAATCTGTGATGTTTGGATGTGCTTTGCTTGTAAATGAAACAACTAAATCTTATAAATGGTTGTTGAGAACTTGGCTTAAGGCAATGCTTGAACGTGCTCCTTTTACGATTATCACAGATGATGACAAGGCTATGGGTAAGGCAATTGCAGAGGTACTACCAAATACTACTCATAGATTGTGTTTGTAGCATATCTTACAAAAGGTTTCGGAACATTTGGCTCATGTATATAATAAGTATGAATATTTCAAAGTAGACTAACCATTGTATTCATAGCACGCTCACAATTGAAGAGTTTGAGATAAAATGGGGAGAACTTGTAGGAAAGTATGGGTTGGGAGAGAATGATTGGTTGAAAAAACTCTATATGCGGCGTGCAAAGTGGGTGCCAGCTTACTTGCGAAACTCATTTTGTGCCAGCATGTCTACAACTCAACGGAGTGAGAGTATAAATAAGTTTGTTAAAGATTATGTTCGTTCGAGCACAATGGTGAGTGACTTTGTCCATCAATATGAGAAAGCCTTAGATGCACGTTACATTAAAGAGAAAGAAAAAGATGTTTTGACAAAAACTTCTAGACCAATTTTGAAAACATGCTACAAGATGGAAGTTTAGGCGGCAAATGTTTACACAAGAAAGTCATTTTTTATGTTTCAAGAAGAGCTATTTAAGAGTAAAAAATACACTTCAGCTAAACATCGGGAAAAAGGAGGTACAAAGATATATAGGGTGGCCCATCATGAGAGAGAGAGTCCATTTTATGAAGTTACACTTGAAATTCTTGAGAAGAAAGTAACTTATACATGTCGCATGTTTGAATTTGTTGGAATACTATGTAGACACATTCTTCAAGTTTTTGTGAAGAAATCTTTTATGGACATTCCCCAACATTATGTTTTAGAGAGATGGACGATCAATGCCAAGAGTCGCATTATACATGGCATATCTAGTGATGAAATAGAAATAGAGACAAAATTCTTCATTCTTGATGAAAAATAGCTTAAAGCTGGAATTCGATGCACTTCAAGAATTGGGTTCCCATTCGAAAGAAAAATATGAACATCTTAGCATTGGATTACAAAAGCTTCGTAACGAGCTTTTGACAATATATGATGATTGTGATAAAGATATAGATGATGGTGATGTAGGAAGCTTTGAGGGTCCTCTACTAAATAGCCAAGTATTGTCGAACATTACATGCACATTGCAAGATCCTATGCATGTTCCTTGTAGAGGACGACCCAAATCTTTGAGACAAAAGCATCCAAAAGAACAAGCAGGAACTACCACAAGGACTTGTAGGATTTGCAAACAAATTGGGCATGTGAGAAGCAATTGTCCTTCACATAGGTATTCTTATTTTTATTATCATTTTTCAATTTATGATACTTTACATTAAATGTATTTTGACTCCATATTTTTCAAAATGTTCTTTTTCAATAGGGATATTGTGAATACAAAGTTGATGCCAGCTAACTTGGGGTCGATAGAACAACAAAGTTTAGCAACGGTAAATTTTCAATATAACATATACTCCACCAAAGTAATGTGCTTATTCAATTAATAGTGAAAATATCTATTCGTTTAACTTTTTTTTTATTTGTGAATAATTTACAGTACTATTTGCCAACTATGGTGTATCCCTCTACAACGACACTTGTTACGTCTCAAGATCCTTTATCTTCGTCATCTACAGTTGATACTGGTGTAGATAGCATCAACGCCTATGGAGCTCCTTCAAGTTGCTTTGGTTTTCTCTAGTTGTGTTTGACTTTGAAGTTTGTCTAATCTGTTTTGCTATAATTTGGCTTTGGAGTTTGCCTAATGAGTGTGGTTTTTTTGCTGAAATAGGCTTTGGAGTTTGCCTAATGAGTGTGGCTGTTTTACTGAAATAGGCTTTGGAATGAGATGCCTAATTTCTGCAGCTTTGTTGCAACTAACGAGGAACTCAGTAATTTCTGTAATTTTTCCAAGTTTAAGAATACAATTTATCTCTTCTATAGCCTGTTTGTGAATAAGATAATTATGCATCCCTTTCATTTATGAAGAATAGTTTACAGAGCATCCACCACAGATTTAGTTGCTTGATCAATTTCAACTGAATCAATACTCAGTCATATTCATTCAAACTCATATGTACAAAACCTTTCTTAACAAAATTCACAATGGCTAATACATATGGCTACAACTCAAATCATGGGATTTTTGGGAGAAAGAGAGTAATTTCTGGGAGAAAGAGAGAAGTGAGAAGTGGCCATTTGATTTGGATGTGCAATGGCCAGAATTCTTATTTGCAGATTTTTATTTGATTTGCATTATGTGCATTTGAGGCATTATGTCGATGGCATAATTACAGATTTTTCACAATTATGTGGATGGAATAATCACTCGTATTTCTTCTGCTCCACCATTCTACAAATGTGAACAAAATTGGTAAGTTTCGTTAGATGAACACCCATCAGTAAGCATAAGAAGCCTCTATAACACACAACAAAAGGAAAATAAACATCTTTACATACACAACAAACAAAAAGCCAGCACCTAATTACAAAACAAATTCTTCTGAAAGAAGAGCTAAACAAATTCTATACTGCATCAAACCTAGAAAAAGTTTGCCAATTTTGGCCTCCGGATTTCTTACCAACCAAACAGAGTATACGTAAGGTGAATGAACTAATTAAAAACCCAGAAAAAGTTTGCCCAGAAATTAAACACAGACCCAAAATCAAACCAAGCAAAATCCCTCTTCGTTTTAGATGGCCCCCATTGAACAAATTCCCTAGCAGCAGGAAAAAAATAAAAATAAAAAACCCAACCCAAGCTCTTCTCGGCAAACCAACAAACATGCGGCGCCAGACGGTGGCTTGATGACTTGGGTTTCTCTTTCAGGTGAAAGGTGGAGGCTGTGGATGCTTGCGCCGGAGTGAGAGAGAGAGAGATAGGAGCGAGGGAACGCCCAGTCGCCCAACCCAAACAACCAGCGTGGGTCTGATTGAACGCCCAACCGCCCAGAACGCTGCTGCCACCCAACCCAGAATGCCCAGAACACTCAACCCAGAATGCCCAGAACGCTGCCAGCCAGCATTCCGGCGTGGATCTGGCTGAACACCCAGCCGCCCAGAACGCCAACCCAAACGCCAAAAGCCAACCCAGAATGCTGCTGGGGGTTCATCGTGGGTCTAGCGAGACCCCATCGTGTGCGCCGTAACCCATTCTGTACATGGAAAAAGAAGAGGAGAAGCGTGTTTCAGAGAAGAAGAAATGGAGAAATCGAAATCCATTTGATTTATTAAAGAGGAGGAATTTATTAGATGTTTTAGTTTTATTGTGTACTTGTGTAATAAGGTGATGTGTCAGTCAAATATTGGATGCTGCAAAAGGCATTGTTTGCGGATTGACCGCATAGTAGGGGCTCCCTTAATCAATTATTAAGACAATTACTAAGTTGCGTAAAAAGTAAATATGCTCATATCATACGCGTGCTTAGTCAACTGACATATCACACGTTTTTAAGGAAAGTAGTCGTAAGTATTTACTTGCCTCGTATGCTCATTCTAGTCTCCTGACATTCTGAATTCCTGCTATAACGAAATATGGCTATTGTTATACGTAGTACTAAAGGATTTACTAAAGACACATAGGTCCTAATCAATTATATCTAGCTAAAAGATCACAAAACCTTACTTTTACACATTGTTGGCTTTGGTCAAACATTTGAGTTCAGAGCGAACGTTCGGCTAGAATAGGGAGAGGATGTTCGATCAGAGGCCGAAATGCATGCTTGGGCATTTATCCACAAGTCACCATGTTACAAACTACATCCTAGTCTCTAGACATGTACATGCAAGCCTGGTAAAACATGATATTATGAAACTAATGAAATCTGTTAGTATTTTTGTTAGCTTAATTCGGTTCTAAAATGCAGATGCTACTGTCTACAAGCTCAAATACTGGTATAGAATGCTCAAAATCCAAACTCCACCGTTCACAATGAGGATTCACGTTTCATGAACATCCCTACAAAGTTTTAGCTCAATCTGACCACAAATGCGCATCGATTGGAGATGTTGATCAAGGCCAGACAACATTTTCAGAATGTAGGTTTCACCCACTGCATGCCCTATCTGGACAGGCCCTCCCCTATTTTGGACAGGCCCTCCCTTTGTCCGGGCAGCAGTTCCAGAAACTCAGTTTCTGTCCTCCGCAAGGCCCTGTCCGAATAGCCCACTAACCTGTTTGGACACCCTGTAAGTGTTAAGCCCCAAAACGTGATTTTAAGTGTGCCGATGTCTAAGGTTCTAGTGTGCGATATATATACATCTCATTTAAGAGAGATGTATGAAATTAGAGGCTAAGTTTCGTGAGAGGCTGTACTGAGAGAGAATATTTGTCGAGAGCCAAATTGTTCCTCGTAGAGGATTTTTTTAGTTTGATTGTGCGCTTTATTTAGAAGTCTATCGGAAGGATCCAGTAAAGAAGAATCGCGTTGAATAAGATTGTGAACATGGAGACGAGTTGGAGGCTTGTCGATCTTATGGGGTCAAGGTCTTGCATCGGTTTGTAAGTGTTCAAAGTGTCTGTAATCTCTGAACATCTTTTGATAGTGATTTCTTGGGTTTGGCTGCTGCGGAAAGGTTTTACTTTTAGATTGTTTTCTAAAAGGTTTCCTTTTCGTTACAAAAATCCTTGTGTGTGATTGTTCTTATTTTTAGTGATTGTTTGCTTAGATTTAAATATTCGTTAATTCTGCATAAACTATGATAATTATCTGTTAAGCGTTTTTCAAATGAGCGTTTCTAAAACATTTGAAAAAAAAAACCCCTCCTTTTTTTTTTCCTTTCGAAGAGAAATGATACACAAACCTAACATAGCACCTTTAAAACTTGCAAGGAACATAAAAATAACAAAAATGACATGAAAGTTAGGTGAATGGACAAGAGTTTACTTTGAAGATGGCAAACTACCCCAAAACCTTCTCCTTCTCTCTCAAGAAAATATCCTCTCACTCTAAGGTTGCTATTTATAGTGTAAGGGTAGGCTTAGGAACGAAGGGGAGGTATTTATAGGGGTAGGATGTGTGCTACCTTCTGGAAAGGTGGAGAATAGGTTAAAATTGTGTTTTAGATTATCACCAAATGTTCAGTACTATTCGGCGAACGTTCGGTGTACTATTACACAGTGGTTCTAGGGTTATAGGTGAAACATTTGGTTAATACTTAGTGAGTCAAAATTGGTCAACGAACGTTCAGTGTGGTCCCCTGCCAAACATTTGCACCAAGAACATGGTTGAACGTTTAGTGGGGACCACTAAACGTTCGACCAGAGAATTATGGTTGGATTTTTAGGGCTAATTTTTAATGAGAGTTTTGATCAGGGGATAAGACACTTCTTTGAAGGTTATAAAAAGGCTTTATAAGCTCAAGTAAATAATTGTTTTTTTAAGAAATCATCATTTGGTAATTTGGGGCATCACAATAGTCATATAATTTATACAATATTCCTTAACTAATACTATACAATGTATAATTTATAATTATATCTAATATTATTTATAAACTATAATTAATTAATTATATCTTAATCTATAAGACTATAAGTATCTACATTATATAGGGGCAACTTCACTTACCTCCCTAAACTTAAACGCCTTTTGTAAACACCTCCTCAATGTTTAATGTCTCTCACTTTGGTGCAACCAACTTTAATTTCGTTCCACTTATCCCCTACAATTAGGATTTTCTGTGAAATCCCAACGAAGCCCTTCTCACGTGCCACGCATGTGATTCTTTTTTACTAAAACACCCCTTATACCCCTGCCCATTAAGACATAACAAGTGTCTTTCTTCTTTGCGATTAAAATCGATTAAAACATTTTCTTCACCATTTCATCCTTCTTCCTATTCCACATACCCATTTTATCCATTTCATCTTTCTTCTTCTTCTTTGGGCTAACCATTTTGTTGTGAGTTTTGAAGTTATTCGCAAGTGCACGAGTTGTTTGTAATATAAATTTTGCAAGTGCGAGGTCGAATTCACAGGGAATGGTGTCGTGAAAATCAATTTCTATCTAAACTAATCGCATTTTAACCTAATTCCAAATTTTGTGTGATTTTCGTGCAAAAAGATAAATCAAATGAAATGATTAAATGCAAATGATAAAAACACTAAGGTTTCAGAATTCACCTCACCAAATCAAAGCAATACATTCTCATATTTTGCTCATACAACCGACAAACAAATAAGCCCAATGCATTGTTCTATGTTTCATAAAAAGACATTGAAACATTCAATGAATCCAACCAGTAAACAAATCACAAAGAATACCCAATTGAAAACAAATCATCCAATGTATCCGTTTGATTTACAAATCACAATGGATATCCAATTTCAATCGAATGATTCGATGTATCCGTCGGATGAAACATATCAAATGTCAAATTTTTCACAAATAATAATCACAACATTCAATTAAAAGATGTTAATCAAATAACTAAATTGGAATAAAACAACACTTTTATTAAAAATCGGAATTGTACGAACACAATAACGAGAATGTAATTGCTAATCAATGGCGAGGCTTTATCTTCAACCTTAGATGAAGGTTTTAGCCTCTCATGACTACAAAAATCATATTATTGATAAACAAATTCATGAAAACTAAAAACTTACAAAGGGAAATCAAATTTAGAGCTACAAAACATGTAAAACTCGAAAATACTGTCTGAACAGCGCCCCCTTGGTGCATTTACAGTGAAAAATATGATATAAATACTAAACAATTAAGGCGTCGGCGTTGCCAGGTTAGCCTGAGTGCGCTTGATCGCACACTAGGTGTGCTCGAGCATACTCAGGTGTGCTTCAGGTCTTTCGCGGCGCAGTGTGCTTGGGCTTAGGCGAGGGTGCGCTCATGCTTGTCCTTACTGGGCTCAAGCGTATTGACTGGCGCTCGATCCCACTTCCCAAAAATGCATTTGTTTCAATTTCTTTGCATCTTTCACAATAATACCGCAGTTTTCCCTTAGCAACTTGCAAAACACTAAAACACAAAAATTAGCAAAAACGTTAGAAAATAATAAAGTTAAAGGCATAGCAAATGCAAATTAAGGGGTCCAAATACGCAATATTTGGTACTCATCACATTTCATCCTTCTTTTTCTTCTTCTTCTTCTTCTTCGTCACACCCATTTTATACCCACTATGGATAAATCAGACAGTGAAGTCAGTGAAGTCAGCGACGCAGGAGCAGAAATCAACAATTCAATGTGCAAATGTAGGATGAGATCATGCATCTTAACAGCATTTTTGCTACCTAATTTTGGTAAATGGTTTTTCACATGTGGAAATTTTGTGGTAAGACTTTTTTTTTCTTTTTTACTCGCAACCAAGCAATTTTCCTTCTTTTTTTCTCGCAATTGTGTTGGTGGGCTATTTATCTGATTTGGGTATTTTGATTCGGTTGGGTATGGTGCTTAGCAGGGTATTTGTTAGGTTGCTAGATATAATGCTATTTATCTGAGCTGGGTATTTTGTTTGAAATTTTTTTGAGTGATATATTTTTTCTCGCAAATGTTAGCTGGGTGTTTTGTCGCAAACTATGTTGGTGGGGTATTGTATCTGATTTGGGTATTTTGATTCGGTTGGGTATGGTGCTCCTGCATATTTTGTTCATGAAATTTTAGGTGCTTCTGCTTAACTGAGTATGGTGTTCTTGCATAATTTAGGGTTTAGAAAAATGTTCATGAAATTTTAGGTGCTCCTACTTAGCTGGGTATGGCACGCCTGCATAATTTGTTTATGAAATTTTAGGAAGCATTTTGACTCGGTTCTCTATTGTGAAGCATTTTGAAAATTTAGGAAGCTTTTTGAAATTTTAGGAAGCATTGTTGTTAAGAGTTTGATGTAGTTAATCTTGGAATAGTTGAGTTTTACAATCCTGGAATAGTTGTGTTTGATCTTATTTATGTTGATGTGTGTAGAATTTAGACAACCGTGGATGTGGCATTTTCAAATGGGTGAATTTGGATATTTGTCAGCATGGTAAGCGAGTGATGTTAAAACTATTTGAGTGGCACGAGAATTTGAAAACTGAACGTGCACAGATTGAAACAACAGTCTTGAATGCAATTTTGAAATGCAAGATTAAACTTGCTGAATATAAGTCCAAAATGTAGGTAGCATCTATTAATTTAAAAAAATCCAATTACAAATGCAGAAGAACAAGTTTCATGCAAATGAGATGAAGTACCGATTTGCCTTAACATGTTCATTGATTCTTCTTGCTGTATTGATGTTTTATTTCGTGTCTAATAGATATTCCTCAAGGTTGATGTTGCCCTGAGCATGTAGTGAAATATGTAATGAAAACTGTTGCAATGTATGTTGAGTGAAATGTGTGATGAAAATTCTTGCAATGTATTTTGTGATGTTGTGGTGTTGCCCACTATTTTTATGTAAGACATAATTTACCTACATTAACTTATCTTCTTGTAATTTACCTACTATTTTGTGTAAGACTTGTAAATACATTAGCATCAATTCAAATAGTCACAATGCATGTAATTCCTATGAAATAACCATCAAAATCAAACTAAAAATGACCATTGACATTTACAATAAATATATCATCCACAATTACCATCCAAAAAGCCATCACATTGGTTAATATGATGAACACTATACATTACAATTACATAGTAGTCACAAAATTGTCTTCAAGTCACAAAATAATTACAAAACACTCCTTAAGTCACAAAACATTCCTTTAAGTCACAAAAATTCATGGTTGCCATATTTTCTGCTTTCCTTTCCATTTCTCCTTCCCCTTGTCCATCACCACATTTCCTTCAAAACCAGGTGGAATTGTGTCACTTGCTGCTGTTTGGGATTTCGGTATGGCATAATGAGGGGGCAACCCAAAAGGTAATACCACCTGCCCGGGGAAGTCCCTAAGAACATAATGGTCTACCTCCTGGAATTTTTGGTGGTCTAGTAGGTTTACCCATGATATCAATCATTAGCTTGCCCTTATGGTTAGGGTCCCTAACACTGCCAGCATCTGCCCTCAAACCACTAGTAGCTCTTGATCTTGTGACTTTCTTATTCTTGGTTCTAACTGCAGGACCTGCTTGTAGATTTTAAATAAAATTATGAAAATTAGATATAAAATAATCAATTCAAAATCAGTACATACAATAAAAAAATAAAGCCTTACATTGGATTGGCTAGTAGGAAGTTCAGTTGGGGCAGTTGGTTGTGCAGTTGGTAGGGGAGCACCCACATACGTACACCTATTTTCCCTATTGAAAGAACCTTTATAATGCATCTCAAACATTAATAGGTGATAAGTGCCAAATGTTGCATACTTGGACCCCTTTATTTACATTAGTTAATCATTTAGCTGTGCCGTTATTTAATATTTTGTGTTAGTTTTGTGTTTTTAGTATTTTGAAGGTCGTTGAAGAAAAACTACAGCTTTAAAAGGAAAAATGCAAAGTATGGAAGAAAGCATACTTTGAGAAGACCTAGATGATGCGGTTAAGTTTAACCAAATCCAAGAAAAAGGTTAAATCAGATTAAATTGGATAAAAGATCAGGTTGGATAAGATTTCGGATCGGATTCAAATTCAGATTCTGTATATATCTCAGTATTTTGACCATAACTTTTTGTTTAAATATCGGGTTGAAGTGGTTCAAGTGGCATTGGAAAGCTAACACAAAATAATATAATTAGTTGTGAAATAGGATTTTCCTAATTCGGACGGATACTATGCCAAAATCGCCCTGCAATAAAAGGTCACAAATCTCGACGAATCCTATTCCGATTTTAGACTTCTATTTTGACTGGGAGATAGACCTCCGAATTATCTAGGTTTAATAGGGCTTCTAGGACTTTCATAAGCCTATAAATAGACCTATTTGCATTCAAGAAAAGATACACAATCACAGAGAGCAAAATTCTACAGTTTTTCTTTTTTTAGTTTAGCTTTTCTTTAGATTTATGTTTTATTTTTATGTGGAGCTAAATTCCCAACTAAGGTTGGAGATGAAGCCTCACCGATGAAGAACATCAATACTTTCATGTAAGTCTTTATTTATCTGATTTTATTGGGTTTAATATTTCAATTGTTTTACTTCTCTTCAATGTATGGAGTGATTCTTGGATATCTTTTATGATTTAAGGATACACTTGATGATTTAAGATAATTTCACATAATTGGATGCTTGATTTTATTTGCCTAAATAATTGGATATCCCTTGTGATTTGTTCTACGGATACATTTGGTGTTTCAATTAAGATTTGATATCTTTTGTGATTTACGGATACATCTGATGATTTAATTGATATTGGATTTCTTTTGTGATTTGTGCAATGAATGGATACATGAGATGGTTTTGATTAACTGTTGAAGCATACTAAAACATATCTAAGATTTTAATTGTGAGAACTTCAGATAAATATTGATGAACATGGAGTATGTTGTTATGATTCGGTGAGTGTGGATTCCCAAACCTTAGTCTTTATCATTTGTTTTATTTTATTTAGTTTATGTTTATCCTTTAATTTTCAAAACTCAAAATTTAAACTTCTTTTGGAACTAGGTTAGGATAAAATTAGTTTAGTTATAATTTGTTCTTCAAAAATACAATTCCCTATGAGTTCGACCTCGCACTTGTAAAACATTATATTGCAAACGATTCGTGCACTTGCAAGTATTAAAATTTGCACAAGTTTTTGGCGCTGTTGCCGGGGAATTGTTCAATTTTTGAAACCAATTTCTTTCTAAATTAGTTTTATTCTTCTACTGGTTATAATTAGGATTTTATTTTTCTGCAATTTGTTTTGTTTTATTCGTGTTACTAATAATAAAAAAAAAAAAAAGATTTTTCTTGTTGTTTTTTGTTTTGTTCGGCTTGTTTTACATTTCTGCCGCAGCACCTTCCGCACATTAGCGCACTCACAGCAAAGGCAGCAGTTCCATAGATCTTTGCTAAAAAATTTATTTTTTGTCCTTTTTGTGAGTTTTTAAATTTTAGTTTGAATTTTTAAATTTTATTTTATTTGTGTTAGTTTATTTTATTTTTTAAAAAAAATGGTTAATGTTTTATGTGAGATATTTGCATGCTAAAAAGTGAGGGGGAAGCATGAATTTTCATTTTAATGATTTTAATGCCTCTCCTAGTTATAGGATACCAGCTCCTACCAACTACCCTCAAAATTTTTACCCACATAAACCATGTTCATATTGTTTCAATCCTTATCGTGAAGAAAACAATTGTCCAGATCTGCAAGCTGAGCTCAACGACTTATGGGACAAATTAGACCAAATCAGAGCATCTAGATCTAACTTTTCATATGAACAAATGAACACTAGTTTCCCCAGCCCGGGGTTTGATTCAAATTTCAATTGTTGTAACTTGGACTAGAGCAACCAATCCAATTTCTTATGATCAGTTCAGGCTACAGGAAATTATGCTTACCAATTTGATGAATTGCATCATTCAGAATATCCGCAGTTCGATCATCAAGCTCAACCTCCTATTTATCAGTCTATCACTCAAGTGCCACACGCTGCACCACAATCATCACTGGAAGACATGATGAAAGTATTCATGCAATAAATGGATAAGAACATACAAGATATGAAGAATACTACCATGAGAAATTCCCAAGATATACAAGAGCTAAAAGGTTTCACCAATCAAGCTGTATAGAAGATGAGGAATTCCAACATGGCTAACAACAGAGACATACAAGAACTTAAGCAGGCCATGATCAAAATAGAAGGACAGATCGGTCATCTAATTGCTGGCTTAAACAGAATAGAGGAAGAAGAGCTTCAAAGTCAGCTGATGGCTGAAAGGCACTACATGATTGATGAGGATAATTCCAAAAATTCTTATCATGAGCATGCCCAAGTCACCATCACACTTGAGAGTGAAGAAATTGTGGATAACAAAGAGGAGGAAGAGAAAGAGGAGCAAGTTGAGCACCATGAGAATAGTGAGCCCCCAATGGATCCTAATTTGCCCAGTGACATGAAAGTGAGTACTGAAGCTCATGCCTGTATCATTGTCCCTCTTGAGACACATCAAGAGCCTAAAGCTTCATCGCCTGAATGTCTCAAAGAGCCATCTTATGTCAAGATACTCAAGGACTTGTGCACACAAGCACACAAATCTAGGAACCACTTTCCTAAGAAGATCCTTCGAAGTAAGAAATTCTACATAAGATGGCGAAATATCCTTCTAGAGGGGTATGAAGTTTCGAAGAAGAAGGGGTGGAAGGGATTGGTTGGACATCCGCATGATAGGGGAAGTGCTGTAAAGTTTTCTCCTCCAGTTTATTTTCTGCACTTCACTCCACAAATCTTTTCTTTCCTTTTTCATTATATTGCATTTCTTTTTATTTGTTTTTGTTTCTAATAGGAATTGATCTTTTGATGTTTTGTTTCTGTGAAAAAAATATTACTGTTAGTTTTTGTTGACAGGTGTTTTAGTGTTTAAGTTTGGGGGACGCCCTAACCTTGTTCACACTCAGATTTATTTATTTTCGGTAATGTATTTCTATACTACACATTGATGGCAATGTGTAATTCAAGTTTTAGGGTATGGAAAAACACTTTGTCAGATTATTTTTGTTCTTATTTGTTTATTTTTATTTGTCTTTTTGTATTAATTTTTTTTTTTTTTGAAAAAAAAAAAAAATTGTGCTATGTTGTTGTCAAGTTTGAGTTAAACTGTAACTGTGATTTACATTTCTTTAGCTTGCTTAAAGCGTTGAACACATCATTATGTCATTAGGAGTCTGAGTTCTTTGACTTATTTTTGGGTAAAAAAGATTTCACTTGTTTTGAGATAAATTTTTATGAGCACATTAGCATGCTTTCTGTGAGGTATGATGTTTGAGCTTAAGCTTGTTTTCTTTGGGATTTGTTGGATGACCTATTGATGAATAACCATTGGCTTGCAAGATATATATATATATATAAGAAGAAAAAAAAAATAAAAGAGAAGGAAAAATAAAAGAAAGATCATGTTGAGTTTTCCGCTGAGTAATCGGACCTCTTGCCTCAATCGCGTCAAAAGGTGTGAAGTTTAGTGTTGATTTATGATATGACTAATCTGACTTCGTAGCCTTTTTGACTTAAGTTAATAAGCCCTTATGGATGTTCTACATCTAGTGCCCTAAACCTAGGGCCGACAATTTTGACACATCTCGCGAACCCAACACGAAGACGACACGAAAAAACAGGTATTGAGTTTAGGCTTATCGGGTTCGGGTCGTAATCAGGTCTACCTGATTAAGACCTGGTAATTTCGTGTCTGGCGGGTCGACCCGCTAGACCCGGTTTTTTTTTTTTTTTTTCATGATAAGGCAGGCAGAGGCACTCAGTATTCAGTAGACCTAAAAGCCAAACCACGCATCTGCCACTTCTTACTGCACACACCATGAACTGTAGGCTCAGAGCTTCTAGCCTTCTACCGATTCCTTCTCCACCTCCCCTAACCGGACTAAGTCGTTCCACGAGTACCTTAAGCCTGGCGCTCTCGCCCAAATCCGCTACTCGTCAATCAGCGCCCGGAGTCACCGAGTCAACTCGTTCCATTCTCTCTATGCATCGTTTCAGATCTATCTACACCGCGTGACCCCGCCGTCGTCCCCAACTGCGAATGCCGACAGTCAATAGCAGTCTCCGATCAACGCGATCGACGGCGTGCCGTGCTTTGCGGGGAGGATCTACCGGTGCCACCAGAGGAAGAGGCTCGCAGCGGCCAAGTCCGTACTGTTCCTAAGCCCGAGCCTGGTCCTGGACTCGCCCGATCCGGTGGTGGACGCGTTCAGTAGTGACATTCTTGTAGCGCATTTACACGAAATAGGTCCATTTTTAATTTTTTAGTTCTTCAATTTGTCAAAATTGCAGAGGGATTTTCATGTTGTAGAGCAGTTTCTATTTGTAGTTGGTGGCACTTTGATGAACAATGTGCACAAAGAATTTCTTAGATAGAACTGAAATTAATAATAAATTCATAAAAAAAATTTCCATTTTTGGATCTATTATTTCAGATCCTGATTTTATTCTGGTTTTATTTTGAGTTCTTGAAGTTCTAATTGTTGTTTAGGGTTATATTTTGAGAATTGTTGTTTTTAATTTTATAGTTTAGGGTTTTAACGGGTCGTGTCAGGTCAGGTCGTGTCTACTCGATTAGACCCGGTTATTTTAAACGGGTAAAACGGGTCATGTCGGGTTACTTGGCTATTTTCGTGTCATAATCGTGTCAGACCCGATTACCTATTTAGCTAAACGGGTCGTGTCTGTGTATAGGCTAATCGTGTAATGGGTACCCGCGGGTTGTAATCGGGTCATGTTAGGTACCCATTTTGCTACCCCTACCTAAAGCCACCTGGCTTGGGAGTCATTGGCCTAACACTTGTTACATGGATCAATTAGAAAGCTTAAGGGAGTTAGACATTGTAGAGCGTATAAAAACAAAAAATAAAAAATAAAAATGCATATCTTGCCTTGGTAGTTTCATTTGATAGAGATTTTTACAAATTTTATGGAACTTGTCTTGAGTTTAAGCTGAAAGCTTCATGATTGTATGTTAATTACACTTTACACTTTTCAGAACATATGAGGTCTAAATTGTCCATTTATGAGTAAAGTGATTTTGGATTTCCTTTTGACTGTGATGATGATGTTTATCTTTTTAAGTTTGTTCATGAATAAGAATCATGGTTTATGTGAAATTTCTTTCTTGTTAACAATATAGTGCTACAATGTTTGTGGATATCATTCCTGTTAAGCCCTCACGAAACTTCACTCGTCCACTAGGGATACCTAGGGGTTTAAAAGACTTGTTGCATATGCTAAATGCAATCGTCTCTCCCACGAAAGAGGATGTATGCTTTTTGCTTTCATTTTATTTTTCGTTTTGTTTTGCTAAGGGACTAGCAAAATGTAAGTTTGGGGGTGTTTGATAAGTGTCAAATATTGCATACTTGGACCCCTTTATTTACATTAGTTAATCCTTTAGCTGTGTCGTTATTTAATATTTTGTGTTTTTAGTATTTTGTAGGTCATTGAAGAAAAACTACAACTTTAAAGGAAAAAATGCAAAGTTTGGAAGAAAGCATACTTTGAGAATACCTAGATGATGTGGTTAAGTTTAACCAAATTCAAGAAAAAGGGTAAATCGGATTAAATTGGATAAAAGATCATATTGGATATGATTTCGGATCAGATTCAAATTCAGATTATGTACATGTCTCAGTATTTTGACCATAACTTTCCGGTCATATATTAGATTGAAGTGATTCAAGCGTTATTGGAAAGCTAACACAAAATAATACAATTTGTTGTGAAATAGGAGTTTCTTAATTCAGACGGCTACTATGTCAAAATCGCCTTGTAATAAAGGTCACAAATTTGGACGAATCCTATTCCGATTTCAGACTTCTATTTTGACTGGGAGACTGAACTCCGAATTATTTAGGTTTAATAGGGCTTCTAGGAATTTTCTAAGCCTATTAATAGACCTCTTTGCATTCAAGAAAAGATACACAATCCCAGAGAGTAAAATTTTACAGTTTTTCTCTTTTTAGTTTAGCTTTTCTTTAGATTTATGTTTTATTTTTATGTTGAGCTAAATTCCCAATTAAGGTTGGGAATGAAACCTCATCGATGAAGAACATCAATACTTTCATGTAAGTCTTTATTTATCTGATTTTATTGGGTTTAATATTTCAATTGTTTTACTTCTCTTCAATGTGTGGAGTGATTCTTGGATATCTTTTATGATTCAAGAATACACTTGATGATTTAAGAGAATTTCACATAATTGATTGCTTGATTTTATTTGCCTAAATAATTGGATATCTCTTGTGATTTGTTCTAGGGATACATTTGATGTTTCAATTAAGATTGGATATCTTTTGTGATTTACGGATACATCTGATGATTTAATTGATATTGGATTCCTTTTGTGATTTTTCAATGAATGGATACATGAGATGGTTTTGATTAACTGTTGAAGCATAGTAAAACATATCTAAGATTTTAATTGTGCGAACTTCAGATAAATATTGATGAATGTGGAGTATGTTGTTATGATTCGGTGAGTGTGGATCCCCAAACCTTAGTCTTTATCTTTTTGTTTTATTTTATTTAGTTAATGTTTATCCTTTAATTTTCAAGACTCAAAATTCAAACTTTTTTGAAACTAGGTTAGGATAAAATTAGTTTAATTATAATTTGTTCTTCAAAAACACAATTCCCTGTGGATTCGACCTCGTACTTGCAAAATATTATATTGCAAACGATTCGTGCACTTGCGAGTATTAAAATTTGCACAAAAATAGGTCACTAGCCATTATTTGCCCTGCCACGTTGAGAAGAACAATGAGTATTTAATAAATGCAACATATATGATTACATATTAATAAAGGTAGTCATATATGTAGTAGCTTTTAAGTGATACATTCAGTTCCAACTAACAGACTAACAACTAGCAGCGACAACCACATCTCCATAGGGGACCACGTATATAAAGAATCATCGCTAGAGAGGGGACCACATTTGCAATAAAAGCTCTCATAATCACCCTCAATTCACACAACAATATGCAAAAACCAATGGCATATACTATTACGTGTCATCCACAACCAGAAATGAAACCACAATGGTAAACCCCACTCCACAACATGCCAAAAATAGTGGACATATAAACAACAACAAACAAACAAACCCTAAACAAACAGTCAACTTGTCATCCACAACATGCCAAAAGCTCTAACCTTTTGCTAAACCCGACAATAGGCAGTGATATATGTGTCATCTACAACATGCCAAAAACAGTAAACAAATAGTCAACTTTCTTCAAACCCGACAATTAAAAACTGCCAAAAGCTCTAACCTTTTGCTAGTATCAATATGACCAACAAAAGTGAACCCTTTCTTTATTCAACCCAACAGTAGCATATGACCCAAAAATAAACCTTCAACTTTCTTCAAACCCGACAATTAAAAACTGCCAAAAGATCTAACCTTTTGCTAGTATCAATATGACCAACAAAAGTGAACCCTTTCTTTATTCAACCCAACAGCAGCATATGACCCAAAAATAAACCTTTTTTACAAACTTTTGACAATACAAGCATATGACCCACAAATAAACAACAATAAAAACAAAGGGCAATATGGCTAATCAGTGAATACCTATAAAATAACCAACTTTATTTAACAAAAGGGACTATACCTAGTGAATGCAATCATGAAGAAGACCGCTCATGGACAAAGCTTGGTGCAACCACAATCGACTTCAAATGGGTGTTCAAATGGGTCTTGAAATGGTTCTTCAGATGCGATTTAAGGGTTGGAATTGGTTTACAAGGATTCGAATTGCGATTTTCATTGGGTGGAATCGTGATTTTAGCTAGGTAGAATCGGGATTTTAGGGTTCATCAAATGGGTTTGAAATTTCAAGATTTTAGGGTTCAAACAACGGCTGGCTTTCGTAATCATGATTTTGAGAAAATAGGTTTAAGGGTGTTTGTACACGTGTTCTGTCTAAATGGGCAAGGGTATAACATGTGTTTCAATAAAAAAGAATCACATGCGCGTCACGTGAGAAGGGCTCTGTTAGGATTTCACAGAAAATCCTAATGGAAGGGGGTAAGTGCAACGAAATTAAAGTTGGATATACCAAAGTGAGAGACTTTAAACATTGGGGGGTGTTTGTAAAATGTCCGTTAGTTCAGAGGGGGGGGGGGGTAAGTGAAGTTACCCCTAATATATAATTTAATGATAAAATTTAATCATATAATTATATTTTAAATGATTTAACCATTAAGTATCTAAAGAGTAAAGATAATTGATGTGGTCTTTTAAAGCGAAATAATATCAATAATAATAAATCACTTGCAATAGTACGAATCCTCGTAGGATAGGGCTATATTGAGGGTGTCGAACTTCAAGGACTACGCAGGAATTGTTATCAAGCTTTGCAAGATTAAAAATAACTTAAGAAAAGATAATTGATTTTGTTGTTGACTAAAGTGCATAAAATAAACGCAAAAGAGAATTGAATTAAAATAGAGAGAGAGTGTAAAGTATTGACTTCACCGCTATCCGCACATCAATGATTAATATAGAGGAATTCATTCTATGCATGATAAAAATAAACAAGAAATTACCATATTAAGGAACAAGTATAATCCATCTTCGGTTGGCACAGACCGTCCACCTAATCACTAAGATGCTGTACTACCCGTCTTCCTAGGTATGGATTATCTAATTCCTTAATATGATACCAACAATCAAGGGATTAGTATAACCTATCTTTGGCCGGTACGAACCGTCTACCTAAATTATACTAAACTAGGGTGTAGTACGGTCCATCTTCCCTAGGTATGGCTTATCTAACCCTCTTGATCACATGTCAATGAAAATCGTTGTATAATCATCATCCCCATAACCACAGAAAATAAGAATGATTTGAGTTTAATAAAAGTAAAAAACATTCTAAGACAAGATAAGAATTTCATAAATATTGATTTTGAAATTAAGAACAATTGCATTTAAACATAAAGAACAATATCAAATTTTAGCAAATCTCATAATTATACAACCAACATGTATAAACTGAAAATCTCTAAATTAAGGTACAATCAAATCATTGTGCTTGAATAGGGTTACATCAATACCCTACAAAGGGTTTAGCCGCTCATGACATTGCTAAGATGGCCTCCTGCCATGATCTACTTACCTTCAACTCTTCAAGCCTTCATAAAGTATTTACTGAATTTTTGCTCTAGATAACAATGTAATTTTCTTCAATAAAGGCCTATTTATAGGGAGTAGGAGAACCCTAAAAACACTAGAAACCCTAGGAAAACTATAGGTCAGTCTCCTAGTCCAAGTGGGAGACTGAAAACCCAATCCAAGGTGGAAAAGGACTCCTGCCATGTTCTACAATCCGTGTGCGCTCGAGCCCAAGCAAGAGTGGGCTTGAGCCTAGCTTGTGATGTAATGACCCCAATGGGAAAGTCAATTAACTGGTAATTGACCCTATGGTTCGCCTCCCAGCCATATTCCTTATGCGACAAAACTCAGGGATCTTAACCTCTTCTGAGCAAGAGAATCTAGCAAAAGACTTTGATACTTAAGGGAAAAGGAAAGGAGCAACTAAACAACCGCAAAATTCATACACCAGAATAATATAACACCTCATAATATAAATAGGCCACCAATGTATCGGTTAACAGACCGTCAACAAAATATTACAGAACCATAGATATATATGTCTTGCAACAAGATAAAAGATCAAATCCTAAGCTTAAGTATTGCTAATGAGATGACAATCTCTATTATGTCCGCTAGTGTGGTTCCTCCATCATCCCACATCGATTTCAACCATATTGGGTCTAGATCCTCGAACACAACCCTAATCAAATCCTGCGCCACCACCTAGGTACGGTCCGTAGGCATCCTCCTCTAGGTTAGCTAGATCGCGCAAATGTATATAATGGAGGGGGGCATAAAAATAAAGGGGGTAAGTCCAAAGACTTAGTGAAAGTTAATGCACATAATACCCATGTCATTTTAGTGATGAACTTCGTTTGGTAAAATATGCAATAGTTTAGTCAAGATAGTTATCCAAGGATGATATAGATATAATACATGCTTATAATCATGAGTAACAGTAATAGTTCAACAGTATGATCTACCCGAGATATTATCCATTCTCAGCAGGGTTGACGCTATCCCGAGGGACTCGTAATACAATACTGGTGCCCTGGATATTGCACGCTATTGTCCATAACATTAGCAGCCCGACCAAGTCCGATCTCAGGTGGCCCACGCTACTAATGATGTCCATCCTGTAATGACTGCTCGTTAAGGTTGCGTCAGTCACGAATAACCATCGGATCCAAAGCCCATATATCACACACACATTTGACCATAAAGTTAATTTGTATAGTAAGTCCATGGCCGTTATCCCGCACGTACCGATGTACCATGTCATACGATGTAATTAATCTTGTCTGTATTTTACATGTATGCTTTTACAAGTCTCAACGTCATTTTATTTGTTAAATAGCACATTTTTCAAAAAAAAAAAAGCTAAAGTTCATATGCATCAAGGAATATATTGTAAGAGTTGTAAATATGCATGTTTTGGTACATAAAAATCATCGTGCAATGCGGGAAAATAAATGGAGAGCATTATGTAAGTTAAAACTCACCTGGGTCATATTCTTAATTCCAATAGGTCATTACTATTTCAAACTACAAATATGTCAACAAATAAAAAAAATTATAAAGATCAAAAGAATGCATCGCAATTAAGTGATAGAAATCAATGAGTAAGAGACTGCAACATAAATGAAAATTATCAAGGAGAAATATAATCTTATCAAAAACCTTATGAAAATTGTCCAGGTGTGGTAGCCTAATGCAATATGAAGTAGTCTCATATTAGCTCCTAGAATATGAAATAGTCTCATATATCAGTTTGGCTATGCTATGTGACACGGGTGTGTCCAGCAAGAGTCCATTAACAATCTCCCAAACTTCAGCCCAAACAAGTCCACAAGCCCAACAGAATGTCAAGGCCCAAATTGAAGAAATCCTGATGCAGTCTAGAGGGTTCTAGTGAGTTCAAAAACATCATAGATGCCCAGTACTTCATCATTTCGAACACATGCCTAGGTCTAACTTCAAGTTCAGAATCTTATCTTTCCAACTAAAAACATTTCAGATCATTTGGAGTTGGGAGCCAAAAGTTATGACTGTTTCAAGTGGAGTGGTCAGCCTTCTCGGGAATACGCATTAAGGAGGCTGTTTTGTCCCCTTATCTGCTGCCCACGAATTAAAGATTGTTCTATGCCTTTATTACTTGTTTTATTTCTTTAGAGACTTATCCTATGCTTAGAGGGCTGTTCTAAGCTTATATAATACTTGTGTGTGCAAGTGTAGGGTAGACTAGATTATTGTGTTAATTAAAAACCAGCCTTTGGCTTTTGAGAGGAGAGTTCTCCTTGTATCTCTGTATCTCTTTGGTGTGAGCCTTAGAGTGGTGAGTTTTCTAGTTCTATATCCCTTGTTATAAGCCTTTGGGTGGTGATATTCTATATCCCTTTGGTGTTATCTTTTGGGTGGTGAACTTCTATCTATCATTTGAGTGTGAATCTGTGTACTTGTTTTCCATCCTTTTTCTGTCCGGTATCACTATATTTTTACCTTGATCACCACAAATGATCACCTTCATAAATTTACAAAGCAACTAAGCTGTACATTCCTTATTAATTTTGTAATATGCGTACAGTCGTTCTTGTTAAAAAAAAAAAGGATTAATAAAACACAAGGAGGCCATCACCACAGATATGAATATATAAGTTATGAAATAAAACATTGTTTCTAAACATGGTTCTAAGCAGGCTATTAACTAAAATTAAGGAATCAATCTTTCGTGAATCAATATAATTTATAAAGCACCCCAATAAAGAAAGAATTTATGTTAGTTGTTGACATGGCGAGTGAGTTCTGGGCTACAAGAAGTAGTTAAGAGGCCCTTTTGAGAGGAAACATGTTACCAATAAGAAAAATTGTTGTGCCGATTGCAAATATCTATATCAGCAATCCTGTGAGAGTCAATGAAATGATTAAACCTTAATCCAAATGTAATGTAACCATCAATTTAAGCATATAATCAACATAAAAGAAACACAACTCACCAAATAGAATGCATGCAGTCTCCAAAAGTTCCAACTTCTGCATTTCCCAATTATTTGGATCTTGGATAGCCTAGTAAGTAATTAAATATAACAACTAGGCAATTTCAATAGGAATAACAAGTTCTTAGAGTAACTAATTAGTTTCCATAACACATAAATATGTTGTATGCGAGACTTCCATAAATGCATGGACACACAAGATTTTTTTTTTGAATGAATGAATGAAAATTTTATAACCACAAAAAAACAACCACACACCAGCAAGTAGCTGGAACACCTTTACAAATCAACCTAACAACAACCACAACTCTAAACACAACAAACAACCACAACAATACAACAATTGCCAAAATACAACGATAAGAGGCCAAAAATACACTCTAACTCAACAACGAATCAAGTATCAAAGCATCTGCCAACAAAGCCAAAACAACAAGCTTCTCAAATCAAAATATTAGGAGCTAACCTCCAACTCTTACAGATCTCACAGTTAAGGTCAAATTAACTAAACTATCATTACCTTTGATATGACTTCTAATTTCCAAAATAATACCCTGCAAGAGCCTCTCCTTTAATCCTTGCTGGCTTCCAATGACTTCCTCACAAATTTGATAAATCACCTGTTTAAAATATAGAAATGAGAGCCATAGTAACACAAAAGCGGCATATTTACATAGGCACAGTAAATGACCGAAATCAAATGAATTTGCAAAGGGCCCACGACAAAAATCACATGAATTTGACAAAAATGATAATAATTTTTACTATGAATGTACATATATGCCAAGGAACCGTGAACAATATGGCGTGAGTTAAACTACAATGTATTCCATACTGACATTCTTATTCAGACCATGAAAATAGTACAAAAATAATAAGTAATAAATCAGAAAGGACAAGACCATAAATTGAGAATTCAGTGTTTACACCGAATCTGCCATCTTCATCAAGAATTGACAATTTTTTCCTATGGATTCATCCTTTGGACTATAAATTTCCATGGTAATGTCATAATCCAAAAATACAGTGATTACATCATTTCCAAACACAAATTACTTCAAAAAAACCATCAATATTCTATGGATTTTTTTTAGTTTTCTTCACAAGTTAGGACAACAACAAATTCAGTCACATAATCAGAAAGAAAGAAAGAAAAACAATCAACATTCTTATAATCACATAGTAACACCAAAATCAGATATTACTAAACCCAAAACCATTCTCAATAGACCTAGAGGCCTTCCACATCTTCCACTATCATACCCTATATTTCTCGCCCTGATCTAGATTTGTTGCAAATCAGAGCATACGGTGCACGGTGAGGAACTGCGCGGCGGAGAGAAAGGGCTCATGGTGCCGGTGGGGGAGAAAATGGGTTTGGGAGGAAAAATCTTGTGGGGAAGAACTAGAATCGATGGTAGCTGATGGACGGGTTCGTCGGTGGCACTGACGGTGGGGAGACGTATGGTGGGAGGGAGGAATAAAGCGGGGAGTGCAGTTGGAAAATGGATTGCCCAGGAAGAAAAAGGGGGGAAATGAAATGTGATTTTCAAGGGAAAGGGTTTGGGGGTCGGCGGAAGCGATGATGGGGAGAGGAGATCATGCTGCCAGTTCCGGTGTCGAACAATGGTAGTGGAAAGCTCCAGTCAAGCCATAAGCCTACTCGAAGGAAGGGTATGTATATTTATGTTGTTATTGTAATTTCACCTCTAATAATGTAATGTATATATCCTTTTACATATAATGCAGTTTTTATAATCAATCATTATTCTACTTAGAATATGTATATGTTTGTCTTTTGTAGGTTTTTTTTGCTCAGTAGTTAGTATTATGCTATGCTACAAATAAATTATACTTTCTATCTTCTGGTTTATGCTTTATAATTTGTATGCCACTTAATGATCTTTTTTTTGGGG
>NC_081547.1:12447993-12463079 GCF_901000735.1 Corylus avellana | reverse complement strand
AAAAGTTTGGGGCCATTTTCAATTTTGACTTCCAATATTTCAATTTTTGCAATCCACCCCCCCAAACTAGTCAAAGTTTTGCAATTCGGCCATTCCGTCAGTCAAAGCCGTTTTGGCTGACGGAACAGTGATCACGTGCAACGCACGTGATCACTTATGCTGATTTCTTCCCCAAAATGCCCCTATCTCCTTCAGCGTTCCACAAACAAGTCCCAAAATGCCCCTGCTACTTCATCGCCCTTGCTGCTCTAAGCTAGATTCAGAAGTACACGAACCACTCGTGCTTCCTATCGTTTCGTCACATCACCTTCTCGAACCCACACATGAACCAATGCCTTGGTCACGTACTTAAGAACCTCCACCAGTTGCTCACAATTTGCAGGCTTCATCTGTGAAGCAAAACAGAGTACATGAAAACGCAAGAGAAGAAAAATCGACCAACAGGATCCCAATTACAAGATCCACTCTAGGATAAGTGGTGAGAATCACCTGGATCTCATTGAGGACTAGAATTCGATGTGGGGATGGGAACCATCTATGACAATCTGCTTTTTCTCCATCACCACATGTAGTTCTCTCTTCCATTCTCTTAAATATTCTTACTACCAGATTTTTCGTTACATGGACGTGAAATATCTATTACTATTAGTTTTTGGAAACCAAGAGAACAAAAAACACAACATTTAAAGTTTCAATTGAGAAAGGGAAAGCAGGGGATTCAATGTAGTCACTAGCATAAAATTTATGTGGATTTTCTAACCATTCTTGGAAGCCAAAACAACAGAAACCTAAAATTGAAAAATAATTTTCTTTCACTTTCTTACATATTCTCATCAACCAAAACAGAGTAAGAAAAACAAAATAGCAGATAACCATTTAAATTTTGGGTTGCTTGATTGATAACAACGTAGAACCTAGATAAATTGAAATCAAAGAGAGAAGGATTAGCATGACACCTTATAGGAGTAGCACCCACAACGAGAATTGAACCATGGGAGTGGTGATAAGAGGAGCTGTGGCGCAACTTGAAGCAGAGCTTCACAAATGTGTTTGAAGTACTGGTAATGGATTTCATATGAGAAGGTGGAGTTGCACATCTGTGGAATCATCACCTGGCCTCTTTTTGAAATGGGTTTTTGTTTGAGAGATTGACAACGTGGAATGTGAGCATGAAACTTTGACTTTTGGAGGATAAGAGATTGTGGAACGCTGAAGGAGATGGGGGCATTTTGGGGAAGAAATCAGCATAAGTGATCACGTGCAACGCACGTGATCACTGTTCCGTCAGTCAAAACGGCTTTGACTGACGGAATGGCCGAATTGCAAAACTTTGGCAAGTTTGGGGGGGTGGATCGCAAAAATTGAAATATTGAAAGTCGAATTGAAAATGGCCCCAAACTTTGGGGGGGTAAAGTGTAATTTTCCTTTTTTTTTTCTTTTTTTTTTTTGTATTTTTATAATAATACATAATACCTACTATTAGTAAGTCTACTATACTATCTTAAAAGGCATGGAAGGGGATTTGAACCAACTTCATTCGATGGAGATTAAGGATGTGGATGAGGAGTATGAAAATGAGAATTCTATTGATACCAGTAATGTTGGTACTCATAGTTCCCTAGAAAATGAAGTGACTTAAGATATTGCCTCTATTGAGGTTCCAAGCCAAGAAGATCTAAAAAGGACTTCTTATCAGAGGAAGCAAAGGCAGAAGACCTCTCATGTTTGAGAGCATTTTATTGAGGTGGATATAGGAAGAAAGAAAAAGCATCAATGTAATTAGTGTAAGAAGAGATTCATCGTGTCAAATTCAAGCTGTACAAGTACTTTGGGTAGGCACTTAAAAAAAAAATTCTCTTTCCCTGGTGCTAAAGAAAAGAATAAGTAAAAGGTTCTATCTGTTGATGGTAACAATGGTGATGGTGTGGGCAGCATAACAAACTTTACCTATGATGAAAGGAAATCAAGAGAAATTTGTTCTCATATGATTCTCTATCATGAATATCCTTTTAATATTGTGGAGCATGAATTATTTAATAAGTTTGTAAAGTCTTTAACTGTAGTGACCTAAAATAATTAACTAGGCTTAAGATAGCTTGCTTAAAGGGTTAATTGGACATTGGGTCACTAGGGACAGCTAGAGGGGCATTTTTTAAAATTTTGAGTTTCTGAGCTATAGTACATGAGCACTCGTGTGGGGACTAGGTCGAGTGCTCATTTACGCTTTGTTGATCGATGGTTTTTACCCAATCGTACACCTGAAAAGCATTTTTAACACATAGTGAACAGTACACGAGTGCTCGCATGAATAATACATAAACACTCGCACCTTTCCAAAATCGTACATCTGAGCATTTTTTACCTTTTGTCAACAGTATTTGAGCGCTCGCATGAATAGTACATGAGCACTCGTTGACCAATATTTCAGACTCTTGGACAATACTCAAATCGCATGCCTGAAAAGCATTTTTAACCTATAGTGAACAGTACACAAGTGCTCGCACCTTTTTAGAATTTCTCCTGTTGTGCCATCAGCTTTTTTCCCCTATATAAACCCACCCCTCACTTGACCCTTAACCCTCATTTTAGCCTCTATTGCCCAAGAGAAACCCTGCTTGGTTGGTTTTGAGAGTTTGTGAGGTTTGTGAGTGTTCGTGGAGAAGGAGGAGGCGTGGAACTCTTGCTATCTTCTAAGGTGACTTCTTAATCCCCCGTTTATGCTTTTCTAAATGTTGTTACTACTCTTCTAGTGTTACAAGTTTTAAAGATGCCATAACAAGTTATTGTACCCGTTTTTCTTGTAAAACCAAGAATGATTTTGAAAGGCTTTCAACCCACCCTTGTTCTCTTTAAAAGTTGCACTTAGATGTGCCTATTTCTTAACAACGCCAATAAATGTTTTCAAAAGGCTCCTAAACATCTATTTGATTCCTTTCGTTGTGTTTACCTATGATGTATGTGTTTATTTTTAGCCTAGGAAAGAAAATACCATCCCATAGCCTTAGATAGAAGCCTAAACGCATTTTGGGGGATTTTTGGCCAAACCTTAGCCCTTAGCTGAACGCTCGCCCTAGGGAACGAGCGCTCGACCAGAGAGTGGGTTACACACCCCTTAGCCCCATAAATGTGTACAAAGGTTTTAGCAGTCCATTTTTGTTAGATGTAACCTCGTAGAGTTCTCTAGTATTGCTTATAATGATGAATCGTGTTTCATTATAGTAGGGATTCGTGATGTCGGAGGACTCGAGTGAGCAAACATGGTAAGTAAACACTTGCAAACACTTTCCTTAAAAACGTGAGATATGTCAGCTGACTGTCCACGTTTATGATATGAGCATATCTACATTTTTGTAATAACTTGGTAACTGCTTTAATAACTGGTTGATAAGATGCATCGTATGACATGGTACACCGGTATGTGCGAAATAATGGCCATGAGCTTAGTATATAGACTTGATTCTATGGTCAAATGTATATGTTGTTATATGGGCCTTGGATCCAATGATTGTTTTGTGACCGACACAACCATTGCCTAATGGTTGGTCACTATAGGATGCACATTATTAGTAGTGTGGGCAACCCGAGGTTGGACTCGATCAGGCTGCTAGTGTTATGAACGGTAGTGTAGAATGGCTGGGGTACCAGCATTGTATTACAGGTCCTTCAGGACAACGCAAACCCTGTTGAGAATGGGTAATATCTTGGGTAGACCATATATTATAGTTATGACTTATAAAACATTAGTTTTTGGCATTAAAACACTTAGGCGATTGCCGCTAGGAGTACACAATTTTATTAACCAAACAATACTTTTACGATGTATTAACGGTGACAATACCTCTTTTCAATGTTTACTAAAAGCTGTACGTTTATTTCTACTTATAATAATGAGTTCTTGTCATACCAAATTGTGAGGTTTACTTACTAAGTCGTTAAACTTGCGCGGTTATTACTTTTATGGAAAGCTTGTTCCTAGAACCCAAGAGTGGTACGGTTGCCACTACAAACTTTGCTTTAAGATCTTCATATTGTTATCAGGTTTGCTTTATATTATTATTAGTTGCTTCATGTCTTTAATTTGAGGATTATACTTGTACTATAATGATTTATAGATTTCTCAAATTTATTTCACATTTCTATGCATTAACTTTAATAATGATTAGAGGGGTAGATCCCCATTTAGTCATCAGTTGGTTAAATTGGGGTAATTGCCAGTAACCCTGCCAGCCTGGTTAAGGTCAGTTTTGGGGGCGTTACATTAACACTGTATTGGGTAAAAATGACTTGGGCTTCAGTAAGGAAGGATTGTTTTGCCACTTTTGAGATTGAGAAGAGAAAATTGAAAAATTTGTTAAGAGGTGTTCACAAAGTTAACATTACAACTCACATGTGGACTTCATGCCAAAAAGTTTCTTATCTGGTTGTCACATGTCATTTCATTGATTATGATTGTCATTTAAATAGGTGTGCTTAACTTTTGTAATGTGCCACCACCACATAATGATTTTATTATTGTAGATGCACTACAAAAATGTTTTCAAGAATGGGGGATTGAGAACAAAATTTGTTCAATCATAGTTGATAATGCAAAGGCAAATGATACAGCCATTAGAGTATTGAAAGATGTTTTAACATGAGAAAAACTTTGCTTGTTGCTGGAAAATTGTTTCATGTCCGTTGTTGTGCCCATATAACAAATTTGTTAGTTCAAGATGGTCTTGGTGAGATTTCGAAAAAATTGTTGATTGTGTTAAAGATGGAAATAAATACGCGGTGGCATCAGAGGCAATGTTGATTAAGTTTAGTGAAATTCTAAGCAATTGAAATTGGCCTCTAAGAAATTAATTTTGGATGTACCCACTAGGTGGAACAGTACATATAAGATGCTCGTTAGATGGTTAAATTGGGTTTTGGGTCACTATGTACAGTTGTAGGGGCATTTTGGAAATTTAAAACTTTCTAACCAGATGTACGCAGGGGGACCACCGTACGTACTCTGCAAATAGTACGCAGACGTACGCAGGAAGACCACCATACGTACGCCTACAAATAGTACAAGGATGTACGTAGGGGGACCACCTGGACGTACGCTGACTTTTGAATAACTCTTGGTTAATGCCCAAACGTACGATGTAGCCTTGGTTCACTAGGTAAACAGTACCGTACATACGCCCCTATAGTACCATATATACGCTGCTTTTTAGGACAACCTGCAGCGCTCTCATCTTTTTTTCACCTATAAATACCCCCTTCCCCTTGCCCTTTATGACCTATTTTCGCTCTCGTTCTCTCTAGCAACCCTGTGTGAGTGTTTTGTGAGGATTTTGTGGGTTTTGTAAGGGCTTTGTGGGTTTTGTAAGTTCTTGAAGGAAAAGAGGTGGTTTCCTGAAGGTCTTGCTTCTAGGAGGTAACCTTCTATGCATGAGTTTTCTCTTTAGTCGTTATATTGCTTTTCTAGACTAGCTTAGTTGTTGGTTTGGGTTTCTAGCTAGGTTACGCCTTTAATCTTTGTTTAAGCTTGGTTTAGCATTTCATTTTGATCAAACGTGTTTTCTTATGCATGGAGGCTTTGTTTTGAGATAGGAGGTCCTAAGAATCTTTTTGGGTAACTTTAGAACTAGTTTGGGAGGATAGGAGGACGTTTGGAACAAGAGGACATACGACCATGAGCCCGGATGTACGGCCAGAAGCGTTCCAGTGAACACCATTTTGACCAGTCGTTCGATAGCCTATGTTTTCACATTCTAGGTTCGTTTAGTTGGACTTACGACTAATAGAAGATTTTCCATAGATTTTGAGAACCCAGACCATTTGGAGGATTACTCGGAGAGCTTATACGACCCAAGTGAGTTTTAACTCACATAATGCTCACCATTTATTTTCCCGTAATGCATGACTATTTTGTGTACCAAAACATGCATATTTACAACACTCACGATATTCACTTTGTTGCACATGAACTCTAACTCTTTGTGAAAATGTGAGACTTAACAAGATAATGACATTGAGACTTGTAAAAGCATACATGTAAAATAAGGATAAGATTAATCGCATCGTATGACATGGTACACCAGTACGTGCGGGATAATGTGGGCTTACTATACATGTTAACTTTATGGTCAAATATGTGTGTGATATATGGGTATTAGATCTAATGATTGTTTCGTGACTGAAACAGCCTTAACGAGCAGTCACTATAGGATATACATCATTAGTAGCGTAGGCAACCCAAGGTCAGACTCGGTTAGGTTGTTAGTATTATGGACGGTAGCGTACAATGGTCGGGGCACAATCATTGTATTATAGGTCCTTTGGGACAGTGCCAACCCTGCTGAGAATGGGTAATATCTCGGGTAAACCATATTGTTGAACTGTCACTGTTACTCATGATTATAAGCATGTATTATATCTATATCACATCCTTAAATAACTGTCATGACTAAACTACTGCATTCTTTACCAAACAAAGTTCATCACTAAAATGGCATGTCATTAATTTTCACTAAGTCATTTGACTTACCCCCCCCTTTTATCTTTCTTCCTCCATTATATACAAATTGCGCGGTTTAGCTAGCTTAGAGGAGGATGCCTACGGACTAAACTTGGGTGATTGCTCAGGACTTGATTAGAGTCGTTTTTGAGGAAATAGATCTAGTGTGGTTGGAGACTATGTGGGATGACGGAGGAACCACAGGGGCAGACATAACCGAGATTCTTGTCTCCTTGGCATTACTTAAGATTAGGCGTTAATCTGTTTTGTTGTTTTATTTCCAAACAATGATTATGGTCTATAACCTTTATCTGATGATGGTCTGATGACGATACATTTGGTGACTTATTTATATTATGAGGTATTATGATTACTCTGGTGTATGAATTTGTGGTTGTTTTAGTTATTGTTTTTCTTTTCCCTAAAGTAACAAAGTCTTCTGCTGAATTCTCTAGTTTAGGAGAGGTTTAGATCCTTGAGTCTTGTCCAGCGAGGGATAAGGCTGTGAGACAAACCATGTGGTCAATTACCAGCTAATTGATTTCCATTGGGGTCGTTACAACTATTGGGGGTCTTCAATGATGTAACCAATGTTGTCTTGGGCAGAGACTACCCTACTTTTAATTTATTCATACTTGAGGTGTGAAGGATGAAATATATATTGCCTACAAGGTGTGGAGATGATGATGAGTACATTAAAACAATGGCTCGTAAAATGACTGTCAAATTTCTGAAATATTGGAGAGAATTCAACTTATTAATGTTAATTGCTGATGTGCTGGACCCAAGGAATAAGATGACTTTGATACGATTTTGTTTCCCTGTAATATATCAAGAGGTGGATGTGGTAAAAGATATTGATTGTCTCCTTGATGTTTTAAAAGAGTTATATACTGAGTAGCTTGAAGAATATAATGCAAGTGTCATCGAACATAATTTACAAAATAGTGCACCTATATGCTCTTCAAGCAGCTTAATCAATGCGCTTGGGAAGAACTTTCAAATTGGTAAGGAACTTCATGACTCATTCATTGGAAGTGTTGACACATTGCAACAACTAGCCAAATCAGATTTGCAAGCATATTTGGAGGAGAATGTACTAATTGTTGACAAGGGTGTGGAATTTAATGCCTTGGATTGGTGGAAGGCAGATACCCTTAAGTATTGCATTTTGTCTAAATGGCTACGGATATATTGTCAACACCAAATACTACCGTGACTTTAAAGTCCACATTCAATGCTAGTTGAAGGGTTATTGATCCTCATAGAGCTTCGATATATTGTGAAATTAGTCAAATGTTACTATGTGGGGGTGATTGGGTTAGAGCACTACATGGGCTGAAAGGGAAGTGCAAAGTAAGTGATTTTTTTTTAGCAATTGAGAAATTTTTATGACACCTTGCATTTACACTGTTCTAAATATTGTTTATTTTCTATTTTTTATATCCTTAGGAGGAATTTGAAGTGGAGATCATTTTACCAACAATACCGTAGCTAGCGGACTACCATTTTACCTTTGATTAACATGTAGAACTTCTGTAATTTAATAGCATATTCTGTTTGGGGAATTTTGTTCGTGAATATCATTTTGTTGAAGTGTTGAAGACATGAAGATCATAGGTGGTTTTGTTTAAGGTAATTTTTGGCTTCCTAATTAAATTAATGATTACTGCTTTCTTTTACATTTACAAAGTACTAACTATTTTTAATTTTATATTTATCTAAACTTAGGGGGAGTATGAAGTGGAGATAAGTGTGTATTCGGGTTATTTAGAAAAAATTTAGTGCGTATTCGGGTTATTGTTTTCCTTGGTTGCTTCCTTCCTGGTTGCTGCCTTGTTGGTTTGAAAATTTTGGGTTTTGATTACATGCTGATTTGAAAATTTATTGTTTTTCTTTCATTTGCAGGTTTGAAAGTTTTGGGTTTTGATTAATTCAATGGATGTTTAGATTTTTAGTTATTAGATTAATTATTAATATATAAATGTCAATGTCTGCCAGTGGCCTAGTGCCAATGTCTGCTGTTCAGCCTATTTGTTTTTGTTGGGAACTGATTGTGGATTTCATTTGCAAATTACACTTTTGATTTGTTATTGTTATATCAATCATGTGTTATAATTTTGTTGAAGACATGAATGCTTGGGGACTTGAGGTTAATTCCTTTTCAATGATATGGCAAATTAAATTTTGCAATTAAATCATACCTCCCTTGACATTTTAATCAAATGAAGACTCTTCACATTAACTAAGTAATGCAAGGGAGTACAAATACATTAAACATTTTTTTAGTGTGTATTCAGGTTATTCAAAAATATTTTATGATGCTGAAGTTGCTGCCTTGCTGGTTTGAAAATTTTGGGTTTTGATTACATACTGATTTGAAACTTTATTGTTTCTCTTTCATTTGCTGGTATGAAAATTTTGGGTTTTGATTACATGCTGATTTGAAATGTTTTTCTTTCATTTGCAAATTGCTGCCTTGGTGCTCTTGTCATATGTTGTTGGTCTACTTTCAAGACTAAGCTAGGTATTCTCTCTCTCATGTCACTAGCACTAATAATTTCAGCAGTCATTGTTTGATATTCAAGTTGTGCTACATGTGTGCTTTTGGTTTCACTGTATGTAATTCTGGCATAGCAAAACTCCCAATGCACGAAGTTAGCTGCCAAAAAATATAAGACTGATTGAGAATCATTTGAGATGAGTTTGAATGACTCTTGGTTTCGTGATATTGGACAAACTGTGAGATTACTTGTTCTACTCATTTTAGCATTTGGAATAGTAATATCTTCAGTTGCATATTTAAATTTACCATGGGAATTGTGCTTTTTCTGATTTTTCTTAATAGTTTGTAGTTAGCAAGAATGCATCAAGTTTTGGTACATGAACCCTCAAAGTCGAAGGTTGCTGGCAATGGCATACTGGCATTGATTGGAATTTTAACAACTGGGGAGGTAAGCTTTTGAATAGTCAAATCCGATGTCTATCTATCATATGTTTAGTTTTGCTTTTGTATCTTAATATTCAAATAAAAAAAGAAGGTTCAACATTTTGCGAGAAATTTGGAAGCATTGCCTTATGCGGTTCTGTTCTACTTTATGTTGTGGATTTCAGGATTTCATTTGCAAATTGCAATTTTGATTTGTTGTTCACTTATTTAGTAAAGATTGTATTTCATTTGCAATAACAAATGAAAATTGATTGTAGTTTTTTTTTTTTTAAGTTCGAGTTTTAATTGCATATCATAATGATATTGCAAATATTAGTTTAGGTTAAAAAAAATTAATACTATTAGTATTTCATATTTGATATGTGACTGTTTTTGCATACTTCGGAGTTATAATTGTAAACGTTTGTCTTGTTAGTTGTTATTGTAAGTTGTAATCTGATTATGTGATTGTAGAGAATTTTATTAAAATAAAGTTATATTTTTGGTATCCATTCTTTTTGTTTATTTTAATTTATTAATAATTTTTCATTTAACCAAACAAAAAAAAGAAGTACTTTATACATTTACTATACGGGCAAGCCGGGTACCTACTAAGGGGCTCGGCTTGCCTAAGAACCAAGCTTGAGCTCGGTTTCGCACAACAAATTCTTCGTGGCAAGCTAAGGGAAGCTGATTTTTCAAACCCGTCATGAGCTCATGAACTATTATCACGAGTCGAGCTTGAGCAGCCACAGCTCGCCCAAGCTCGGCTCGTTTATGGCCCTACTTACATGTTTTTAATGGTGTTCATTTCTCATGCACAAATAATCTAAAATTCACCAAATTATCGTTCTACAACAAGCTGAAAACCAATTTGTTAAACTTTATAATTGCTCCTTATTCTCTCCTGCTCCTTCTCAAACTAATTTGTTAAACTTTAGATCATGCTTTGTTTATTCTCCTTTATCACACTACATGATGTCAAAGTCTCATCACATCCTTTATTTTGCCAAAAACAAACTCTCAAGTAGATATATCAATATCAGAACAAAACATTGAGTGGTTGGACGCTTTCATCCAAGCAATTCTTGTATATTCAAAATTTCTTCCATTGTTCAAGGTTACCATACATGGCACAGTTATTCTAAAAGCAAATCTTGGAAAAGGAAAAGAAATTGAAATGGTATTTCGTTTCCACTAAATAATGTTACAATTGAGATGGCAAAGGATACAACAAAATTAATTACATTGAATCCCTGTACTTCATAACATCATTTGCGTTCAAATCACAGACCTTGCAGATATCCGAAATAGCACATTTACTAAGACCATCATGCCCATCTCCCCGATGAAGAAGTTCCTCAAGTTCCTTTGATGGTAGCAAAACCTAATCACAGAAAGATGAATTAGCACATGAACCCCCATTAAAAAGTACATTAAAATCGATCAGTTTGAAACCTTCTAGTTCTACATATGCAGGATTTGTTTAATGGTATTTAAGAAAAACAGACCAAATACAATTTTTGGCATATAAAATGCCTGGTTGAGTTAATTCAGTAAGTATACAAGATGGGACTTATAAGTTTTAAAGATTTAACCCACTTGAAAATTCTGAACCAAGCAGGCCACAAATTGTGTTTGTTAGATCTATCGCAACATAGGGAGACCAAAAAAGAACTTCACACATCCAGGGTCAAATCAACAAAAAAATGGTGGATATAAACAGAGATGTGAGGGCATAACAGGAACTAAAGACTTGCCATCACAAGTACTGCAGAAGTCCCACAACCAACTAGATATTTTCATACTTTTGACCACCAACCAAAGAGGAAGTACTCACAGACTCTTTCTAGCAACATCATATTGTTAAATCAATAACCTTATTGAGTACCAAAGTGCACAAGGTTCTCATATAAACTTATCGAATGTTTATGATTTTCAACCTCTTGTTAAACCAATAAAGTTCAACATAATAAGAAAACTAAGTTGAAGACAAGCTATCTCTGCATGGTTATTATACGCCATCTATTAAGGGCCTGTTTGGGATTGCGTTTGACAAGCCTAAAAGTGCTTTTAACATTCAAAAAGCCTGTTTGAAGAAAAAAATATTCGTTTGAAGAAAAAAATATTCGTTTGGTAAAAAAATTAAAAGCGTTTTTAAGGGTCCAAAAAGCCTAAAAATGGCCAAAAAGTACTTTCGGCAAAAGCTTAAAAATTAAGCTTTTACCCAAAAGTTTTTTTTGACTTAAAAGCTCTATTTCTCAAATACAATCAGAAATAAGCTCTAAGACTCAGACAATTAATGAAAGCGTTCTTTGTTGAAACTGATATCACATACCAATCAAAATCAGAAATTGGCTATCTTCATCATATCAAAAAACACATACTATAACTTACCCATGTAGGTTTGGCTGAATTATGGATTCCATGCCTGGAATCATCATGCTTGGTTTCATTCACATTCCCTGTGCCAGAGTTCAGAGTCCAAGAGCTGTCTGAGACAAGTTGAAGGAGCTTCTCACTTCCCTAGAGTGTCCAGTATTAACAAACAAAAAAACATGGAATGAGAATAATGCAGTTTCATGGATAATACAACAGCAGGGCCCAAACATTGATATTAAGCGAGCTCTAAATTTTTTTAAGGCTGACATTTAGGTCAATGATGACACCATCCTATAGGAAAAACCAAAAACTAGGGGAAAGGAAAATAATAGAAACAGAAAAGTCACAATCTAAAGTCAAAATGTAAGATACAAATGCAGTCATCCCCTTACAACTCAAATTTATTCCACAATGCCTCGAATCTACTATGAATCAGATACAGAGATCCTCTTTCTACCATTTGACTGGATCTCGTACTATCATTTGCTATGTTACAGGCCATAATATTTTTACCACTAAAACCACATTCTTTTAAGCCTTCTGCTTGTCAACTTGAAACAAATGACTAGTGCATTCATTTAATTTCTGCTAGACATGACATCTACAACAAGGTGGCTATAAGACCTGCCTGTGCTTTACTACGTCGATATAATCTGGTTGACAGCCAAGAAACAGCAAGCACATAAAATCAGTATTTGAGGTATAGATATTTTTAGTTAGATGGGTCAAAATTACATGTATACGAACATAAATAAATACACGGAAACATACACATACCATCAAAAGCCCAAGTTTCATGCATTTGTCCAATGACAAATGGGTGCACTAAAAAATGCCACACATACTATGGAAACATGTTTTGAGACAATACAAAGAAAAATATTAACGAAAAAGACATTTTAGCACATAGTTTACTTACTTTACTTACAGATATTGACCTATTTAGAGCATGGTTTCAAGACATCATTCATGTGATGCCAAATGAACATTGTGGGAAAAATATTGTTGTGTCAAGTTGAGTTTCAATAGGAAAAACCAAATCTTCAACAGATTTACACAAGTATTAACGTGTAAAAAATGTAACAACTCCTATATTTTAGAATCGTCCTAAGCTTAATTTTAGATTGTTGCATAGGTCGTAAGAAAAAAAAAAAAAAAGCAAAAAATAGGGTTGTAGCTTTCAATATCCAAGTAATGCATACACACCTGGAGAGCTCGCCAGTGAGAATAAGTTCGGAATAAAACCCAAAAGAATGGAATGTTAGGCAAAGGTAAAACCTATAATAGGATAAGAAATAGAACACGTAAGAATGGTGATAAAATTCATAGGACAAAATTATATGGATATTGAGATATATTAATGTATATAACTTCAGAGCTTAAGAATCCGAATCCAAGTGAAGTACAGTTGACATTTCAAAAGTAAACACATACGTACAGTAAATGCAGTTGTCAGAGGAAGCAATGAAACCGAACCATAGAAGTACTTCTTGTGGATGATAGTTCCCCTGCAAATCAGAAAGCACTTCGTATCAATGTTCTCCACTTGTAGAAAGCCAATAAAATCTAAATCAATTTCATCCAATGGAAATCACAATTTTAACAGATCTATATGCAATAAATATAAATGTATCAAGACAGCAATAAGTCTTGTTAGTTCTGAGTGTCATTATCAAAGAAGCTTTACTAATGGATCTTAATGGTCTTTGCAATACATAAAGCTCAGCAGCCTCAATATTTCTTCTACTCCTACTCTGTATGCCTTTGAACATAAATGCCAGTATTCTAAAAAACTCACTGAAGTACTCATGAAAATAATGCCTCAAACTACTTTAAGTGCATTATGTGCACTCTTGCTGGCTTCTCTACTTGATTCCATTCACTGCTTTATAAGTAGATTTTTCACAATGATGATTGTTGCAAAAGCACATAGGTTATCAAATTCATTCAGAAGATCCAAGGTCAACCTTGCTACATAGTCACATTTTTCTAGCATCGGAGGACGTAAGGATTGAGTAAGCGTAGGAAAGAGCCTCTGTTGAGGGTTCTTGTCAATAAACACAAAAAGGTGTCTGTTGTCGGGGTGGTCAACAAAACTCTAGTTTATTACAACTGAGAAGTAAGGTGATACAAAGATAACAAAAGCTTTCAACTTCTGACTTATCTGATAGAAAAGAAAAAAGAGAGGAAAAGAAATTACCTCATGGCAATATGTCGTAATCTTCGACGCACAAGTCTCGCGCTTAAACTGCAAGATTGTTGAATATTATCAAAAGGGCATAATTACAGAACAAAGAACTAATGCAAAAAGAAGAAAGCTTGGAGCACTGGACCGCATACTGCTCTAAGTCTACAACTCTCCCGAAAGTAATATTAAATTGAGCAATTATATCAAGTAACAATTCTTAAATTCACATGATTATTACTTATAAAACAGCAGATTGTAATCTTTAGTCACTTTGATGTATGTAATTAGTACACCCATCTGATCTAGAACCCACCAAGTAATTTCTCTAAAGATGCCATCAAAATACTTGTTGGTAGCAAAATGCCGCCAACCTATTCACAAGATTATATCCATTCAAGAGGATTGTATTATGTTAATGAGAAAAGAAAGTAAGAATAATAATAAATTGTCTTGCCCAGAAATACCAAGGACTAGTTCAGATAACCTGTTATTTGCAAGAAAGACAATTATGTATGCTTCTTTTCCAACTTTGCTTTAGATTAGATGTCAGCCAGTAATGAAATGTAGAAGAATCTAAGAGGTAGACAAAGATGTGTAGCAAAAAATGTCCGTTGATTTTTAAACCATTTTCTGATATAGCAACCAATGTGAATGACTGGTAAAGTGGTAGCTTTCCTTTTTTCCTATTCAATAAGGGGAAGGGGGAAAAGGGAAATTATATCAATATTTATAAACAAAAGGGACAAAGCCATCCTTAGAAAGGTTGGGAATTGGTGAAATAAATGAATCGACCCATCAAAGTAACTGGTACAGTCAAAGAAGGCGGTTAAAGTAGGAGAAGTTTCATAAATGGAACAAACTAAGGACCAACAGATGACGGGAAGAGGCATGACTGTTTCAAGACCCTTCAACCATATCCAGATTCCCAATGCCGTGGACATAGACAGAGACATGACCCTCGAAATACCCTTCAACCATCCGTAATGGTTAAGGGTAACAAATGACTGGTAAAGTGGGTAACTTACTATAAGTGATTCATAGACTATTAAAAAAGAGTAGGTGAAGAAGAAAAAGTAATAAGCATTTCTTGAAACAAA
>NC_081547.1:12427779-12447893 GCF_901000735.1 Corylus avellana | reverse complement strand
GCGTTTAAAATAAGTTATTTTTCACATTTAATGAGAAAGTTTCCCTCAATGAATTTAATAAGTCATGTTTTCTCATTAAATGCTAAAAGATGACTTATTTTAGACGGTTAGATAAGATGAACGGCTGAGATTAATGAATTTGAGAATTTCAAATTAAAAAAAAAAATTAGGGAATCTCAATTCGGAGAATATCCTGTTAGTTATCGTAGATGAATATTTTTATCTCTTCAAAAAGTAAAAAAATAAAAAAAACTCCTAAAGTATAATTAACTGAATATTTGAATTAGAGTTGATGTTGTTCCGTTTGGTATGTTGTGTATCTAGAGCTTTCAGTAATTTGCAGTTTAATAATTTAGACAAGAAACGTAAAAAGAATTTTTGTGAAATTCATTTGCTCAAAAAGTGTGAGACATGACAGCCATATTAAGTCTCTCACGTTTAAGCAAACTCTCATGGATTGGTTATTGAGCGTGAGACTACTTTTATGTTTTTTTTTTTTTTTTTTCAAAAAAAAAAAAATTAAATTAAACTGAAGAAAAGTACATAAATCTTCCTAAACTATCCTTCTATTCTATTGTCAATGTCTCATTAATTTATTATTGACACGTCTCATCTAAACTATAAAAAAATGTCAATGTTTTCATTTAAAATTATAAAAAAATGAAAGAACAAAAAAAATCAGTTTTTAAAATTTTTCTTTTTCAAATTTATAAAAATATTTTTGTCTTATTAAAAATTCTTTAAATTCATTTTTGTCTTTTTGTTTGCGTTAAGAGATATTAACATTTCTTGATAATTTAATTTAGAAGATACATCGAGACGACTGATAGTTTGAAAAAACATTGACACTAAAATAGTGGTTAGAAAGGGGGTTTCTCTGCTTATTTTTATTGTCATGGGTGTGGCCAGATCTGTTTCCTACTTTCATGTAGGATGCACAACTCCAGCGCCTTCAAAAGGTTGTTTTACTGCACAAGCCGCTGGCTTGTAGAACCTGCAACAAAAATCCCCTTTGTTCTATGATAATTAAATCTCTTGATAGCCCGGCGCAGTTAGCAGGTCTGATGGCTTAATCTGCTGATGAAATGATGACCCACCCCATTAAGCCACATTAGCCTTGATAACTGCTGTATGTTTTCGTGTACAAATTTGTTTCCGTACAACAACAATCTTTCGCCAGGAAAAAGAGTAAAAGACCCAAAAAAAATCTATTACTTACACCAATAATAAGTAGTTTACAACCCAAATATTGATTTCGGTGTGACATGGAGGTACGAAGCCAGATTAACAAGCACCATGTGCAGCACAAAAATCATACTCGGGGGAGGTTAAAACATCAAATAGAACAAAAATGCTATTATCATACACTAGCTGTCAACGAATTTCTGGGCAAACCATCGAACAGAGGAGCATAAAGAAATGGCCTCTTAATTCACACAATATCAATTCAATTTCTGTATCTTCTTCATTCATTATCCGCTATAAAGTTTGGCTCTTCACCTTGGCAGAGGTACTGATCACACATAGATGCCGAACGCCAGTCTTTCCGAAGTCGCAAGATGTCCTCTGTGAAAGTGGATCCAGGGGCTCCAATGAACACACTAGACATGGCACATATTGTCTTATCCAGCATAGCTTCCACCTTCAAGATGAAAATCCAGATAATGCATGTAAATACATGGATTTAAAATCCAGACAATGCATGTAGGACAGCCAAAAGGACTTAAAAGTGTTAATAGTGTTTATCATGCAGCAATCACAACTCTCCTAAGATTATTGGGTTCAGATAATTTCTTTAGACTGTCCAGACCAACAGGGTAAATCAAATGTTTTAAGCACATAATTGAAATTTAGTACGATATCAAAGTACCAATCCTATGTGCAACACGAAGATACTGAGGCTTGTTCAACACAAATGTGAGCCGTGACGTATGGCCCATGTGGCTAGGACACCCGCTTCCTAAGATACTTAGTAGTCTAGTCAAGAATAATTGTTTCCTTCTTAGTGGTTCTATTTCATTCAAAAAAATGTCTGCAAGTTGTCTTGCCAGGAAGCTTACAAAACAACTGTTCTAATTCTTCTCATGCTCTTGCCCTTGTTCACTCAGATCAATAGACTGGTGCCCGCAAGTTTAGGCTTGCAAAGAGAGGGAGTCTCATCTGATTAGGTGCTTACTCCCATCCATCGCCACCTCCAACACTTTTTTTAGGAAAGAAAGAAAAAAAAATACTGACTTGCACTATTTCATGGCCGACAAGTGACAACAGACTCGAGCCCAATATGGAGAAGGTCTTGTCCCCCAATATGAATTTTGAGAGTCAGTAATCAAGGTGCTCAGATAGGATTGTCACATGGAGATCAAGATGCTTTAATTTAGGGTACAAAAGCATGCAAAACATCTAAAACACAATCTAGAAGCAGTGTCTTGTCAACATCGTTTGTGGTAAACAATGACAGCTACCAATAGACCATGCACTGATCCACCATCAAACAAATCTAGAACATCTAGGATGTAGAAAAACTAAAGTATTAAAAGTTCCAATGGTCGTATACTTTCATTGTATGAATAACTATATTATCAAAAACTTATGCTAGACAAAGAGAATCTTCAAATTCAGAACATTAAAAAATTAAAAATAAACCTCTATCATTTGGACCATAAAATGTAAAAAAGGGCCGACCAATGTGCATCTATTAGTAAAATATAATCAAGAAAAACAGTGTGGTGCTCCATTATAGCTTTTTCCCACATGGCCCATATGTGTTGAATAAAGACCCTCAAATAGACAAAAATAAATCAGAAGGTGCCAAGTAGTACCACCACCAAAGTCTCTAAAGGGTTGGACCAGAAGATTGGCATCAAATCACGCCTTTAAATAAAGAGGTTCATGGGTAGGGAAATGGCTATACCCCATTGGGTCAGAAAGTTGGGGTCAACTCTTGTGTTCCTCATACCACCACCCATTAGTAAGTATCACCCAAGCTAAAGAATATATGGAAAGGAAAAGAAAGAAGCATAATTCACCTGAGAATCATCCTCGAGGCCATGTCTGTATAACAAAGCATCCCATTTTTCAGCTGAATTACGAGGAGGCCTTTTAACAAGTGGTACGGCCTTCCCATTCAGCACGACTAGCGACTGCAGCAAACTAGTTTCACTTTCTGCTGCATCAGTTGAAAGATATATAACTGGTGTGTTGGCTTTTTCAACTATTCGAATGATGCAGTCCGCAGCTTGAGGAATGGGAAAAAAGCAGCTTGGCGTTTTAACATTGCTAAGAAAAATAAACAAGAATTATTAGAGGCACTGAGATGTAAAGTCTTTCTCAGCAAGTATATGCAGACACATGCATACACTATATGCAAATAAAATGTTACATTTGCTCAAAAGCTACAAGCCCACCATCCAATCATTGAAAGTGCAACTTACAGGTAGCATGAATCACTTATTCATATGAATTGTGAAATATCACCAAGTTGTCGCATCTCAATTTAAGGGAAGCTCAAACATAATCTATGTAGCTAATTAACTCAACCTGAAATGTTCCATTTTTCTCAGGCAAGGATAAAGGGTACATCTAACCTAAGGAAGTGAAAGCAATATTTGTGATAAAAATTAAGCACATACAAATTATACAATGCAAGTTACCACCCAATGGTTCCAGAGTGCACAGCAGCCTTTCCTCCCAGCATAAGAACTTAGGATCTCTTAGCACACACCACTCATAACTAATTGGAAACAGCAACAGACCTTACAGCCCTATATTACTAAAAACACATTGCCTGGGGAATGAACTTTTTTTTATTATGAAAATAAGTTGCGCAACTGGGTAAGGCTAAAAGGTATAGAACAATTTGAAGATTCATGATTAAAACATATGTTAAATGTGCATAGCAACAAGAAAATCGCCTACTTCCATGATGTCAATCATAATCTAAGAGACGCATATCGGCATTTGGAAAAGTAGGGAAAGGGAAAACATACAACATACCAGAACTTCAAAAACCCGTGTCTCCGGAAGTGAAGTGATATGAAGTTCTTTCCCAAGAATGTTTGAATAAAACGCTGGGCCGTAAGCATAATAAGACGACTGGGTTCGATCAATGTCTTGCATTTATGGGCTATAGGACCACCAGGCTGCATCACCCAATCTTGCTCCACATCCGCGTAGAAAACATCTCCAATTGCAATCACATCGTCGTCTGAACCGAACTTAGACTGAACATCTTGAACGGTCCTCTTGGTCGGCTTCTTAATATCCTCAACCCAAGCTGGCTCAGGCTTTCCCATCGAAATCCCCAACGATTTCAGCTTCTTAATATGGTCATCATCCGCGTAGCAAGGCTGAGGCTGAGAAAAATAACATATAACTCTATCTATGTGCATGTGATTCTTCCTAGCCTCAGAGAACTCCTCAAACGAAACAACCACCTTTCTTCCCAAGCATTTGTTAACGTGTTCAATATCCAACACTTTGCTGTACTGGTAATCCACTTTGGAGCTCGGAATGACCAAAACCCGGTTGAGCAGAGCCGCAAAGAACATGTGCTTCTCCAAGCAAATCAAATGGTTGGACATCTGCCCCGACACGCAGATTGCGAATAAGTACTTATTCGATTTGGGCTTCCATTCAATGGTTCTTCGCTCGTTCAGCTTCTGATCCACCTTTCTACACCTATTGAAACCATATCCAGCGCCGAAACTCGGATCCTGAAAATCGGCTTCGGACTCGGACACGGAACCGTTGGCGGGCCGGTGGGGCGACAAGAGAACCTGCTGAATCTGTTTGTTCAAGGAAATTTGCTTGAGCACGGCGGATTTAACATCGTCGAGCAATGCGGTCGACGGAGCGAAGGAATTGTTGTCGGTGCGCAATTGGGAGGTGTTCCACAACGTGAAAAGCCCCAATTGCTGTTGTCGCAGCAAATAGAGAGCGCGCAGTTCGGACTCGCGCATGCGGTCGAATCGGAGGTGGGAGGGGAAGAGGCTGTGGATGTCGGTGGAGAAGTAGAGGACGAGGATGAGGAGGGGGAGGAGGACAGCGAGGAGATACCTCTTGTTGAAGTGGAGGAGGGCAAAACGGCGGCGTACTGTGGAGTGGAGATCGTCGATGTGGAAGGCGGAGCGACGGGGGGAGGGGAGGTGGTGCTTGACGTCGTCGTTTTGCGGGATCAGGTTCTGGCGGTCTTCCTCTTCGTCTGACGACGAATCTCTCTCCATCTCGCTTTCGCTTTCCCCGAATCAACTGACGGCGTGGCCGATTGACTGGCTGACAACGAACGCAACAAAGAATTACGGGAGATTTAAGCGAAGGCGCATTGTTTTCATTCGGAAGAAAGATCGTGACGCAGGACTGGTCGAGACTGTTTAGATTTGTATAATGGGACTATGGGAGGAAGGAAACAATGGAAGCAAAAAAATAAATGATTCTTATTTCTGACGAGTCTGATTGTGTCGGTGGATGAAATCTTGAAAATGACCGCTTACCGGCCCACCTCACGCTCCTGCCAGCCCATTCGTTAGATGACGTTGCACCCGGTAGTTGTTGGGCCGGCCCGACTCATCTCTCTTTACAGATGTCGGGTTGACCCGTTTGCCTATGATGGGAGACGACTAAAGTTAAGAAGACTTACGTAGGACTATATATAATTGAATAGGGCAGGCAATGCTACAATGCAATCAATTGACTACATTTTGCCCATCAACACCTGCATGAAAAAAAATTTTAAATGAAAAGAAGCATAGATTCTGTCTCCTCTGTCAGATTCATTTTCTAAAAAAAAAATTCCAAAATGAAAAGAAACACCTTATCTCTCTCTCCTTTGTCCGCATTTTGAAACTTCCCAACCACTCCGTTTCTCCTTCTCCCCCTTACTCCCTCTCACTATCTGAGCTCAGTCACTCTCTCTCTTCTCTCTCAAAATCAAAAGAACCATTATCTCTCTCTTGGGTTCGGAAGAACTCACTAGCGTTTGGATGGTTTGGGTCCAACTGTGACGGCTTCATCACTATAAGGGATATTCGAAATCTATAGTGATATTCGAAATCAAGATGATTCCTTTGTTTTAAAGGTCCTTGAAGGCAACTATTTTGGACTCCAATCTCAACATTATTACTACAGAGCTGGTTCATTTTGATATTGATTTGCCCCACTACCAAACCATATCAGTAATTCTTTTATTGAAAAGGCACTGTCAATGTAACACCCCTACTCCAAGTACTATGATATTGTCCACTCTGGGCAAAATCCGCACGGTTTTATTATTGGATTTACCCCCAAAATGCCTCATACTACTTAGAGAGAGTATATTCCATATAAACACATAATATTTTTCATGCCCAGGCAATGTGGGACATCACAATCACCCAATCTTAGGACCCAACGTCCTCGCTCGCGACCCTCATGGGCTTGTGCAAGCTAGGGCTAGGTATTGGTCGGTTCGGACCGATTAATGGGCTTATCGGTCGGTTAACCGATAAGCTATCGGTTAACCAAATCCTAACCGATTACCAACCGATAAGACGTATTAACTGAAAATTATCGGTCATATCGGTAATCGGTTAACCGGTCTGTTAAATCGGTTTGGGCTTTTGTGAGCTTTTTATTGTGCTTTTACTGGTTGCTAATTGGGCTAAAAATTAATTATTTTGGAGGCCCAAATACGTTTTGTTTGGCTAAAACCTAAAATAGTTGATTAAAAATTAGTTATTTTAGAGTATATTTTTGGCTAAAATAGCTTATTGAAGTGTTTTTTTTTTTTTTTTTTTTTTTACAATAATAAATATAAAATTCTAAAAAATTAAAAATTAAAATAGCTTATCGGTCATATCGGTTTTTCGATAAAAAATTTTTAACCGACCGATAAGCTTATCGGTATAAAAATTTTAACCGATTACCGACCGATAACTATCGGTTACGGTTAATATCGGTTCGGTTAATTTGCCCACCCCTAGTGCACGCTCCCTCCATCTCAGGCTAGGCTATGTCTCTGATACCATATATAACACCCTTATTCCAAGTGGTATGATATTGTCCGCTTTGGGCGAAGCCCGCATGGTTTTATTATTGGGTTTACCCTCAAAAGACTTCATATCATTTGGAGAGAGTATATTCCATATAAACACATAATATTTTCCATGCCTAGGCAATGTGGAACCACCTCATCTTAGGACCCAGCGTCCTCGTTGGCGACCCTCATGTGCTTATACACGCTTATTGTGACATCCCACATTGCCTCGATATGAAAAAGATTATGTGTTTTTATAAAATATACTCTCTCTAAATGGTATACGGCTTTTTTGGCCCTGCCTGCAGGTGTAAGGTTAGGTTCCACGATCAGCTGCGCTTGATGGTAACCAAGGGGCCCAACCGTGCTGGAGTTCACGGCCCGTTACTGAGACCCTCCCCAACGTAGCTTTCATAATTATATCGTGATCTTGCATGCGCGTTGGTGTCTATATAATATAAAATTAAGCTTGTTAATTTGTTTATTTACTTGTTTCTTTAATTTCCATGCAGAAGGAGGAAGTGGAAATGGAGATTAAGAAAGGGAAACAAGAGAAAGAGAAGAAGATAAAAGAGGTGGAGATGGTTGTTGACTCCCAAATCAAACGTTACGATGGTACTTATACCACTGTAGACTGAATATATATTATATACAGTAACAAGTTGGAATTGTATGCTAATCCACATCATGTTATAAAAGTTAGTTTTTTTTTTTTTTTTTTCTTAACATTTTTCTAGGAGTATAATTGAGACCAGCTTTATTATTTATTATTTATTATTTTTATTTAAAAAAAAAAATTGCTGGATTTCATTAATTAATCAAGATGTAATGTAATACTCTCCAAAATTACAATTAATATCATGAATAAAATTAGGGCATGAATCGTGACGAGTTACATATTGAATATTTAAGTTTAATTGTTTAATTTTGTTTCAAACTTAACATGAGTGATCAAAACTCATTGACTTAGATAATTTGTTCAACTCCGTTTATTTTTGAACGAACTCGAGCGATCGATCGAGCTTGTTATCGATTTGTTCAATTAATATTTTTTTTCGTAAATTTATATTAATTATTAGTTTATTAATTATTTTTCAGATATATATAATTCAAGGTATATCTATTATATTAGGACGATTCATTTTATCTTTTTTACTACTTAATATGTTCACTTTACAAAGCTAAATAAATATTAATACGCTTGTTAATAAACAAGCTTAAACAAGCTTAAATTTTTGTTCACCTTTAAAAAATAAGTAAAAAATACACTTTATCTCCCAAACTTCTAAATTATTGCAATTCGACCATTCCAACTTCTTTTTTTTTTTTTCCAAAATGTCCCCATCCTATTTTTTTAAAAATAAAATAAAATAAAACATTTTAAAATTAAGGGGTGGCCGGTCTGGGGTGGCCGAAGCCTCTATAGGCCCAACTGGGGTGGCCAGCCACCCCTTAATTTTAAAATTTTAAATTTTTTTTTGGGAAAAAAAAAAAGAAGTTAAAATGATCGAATTACAATAATTTGGAAGTTTGGGGTGGTCGAATTGCAACAATTTGAAAGTTTGGGGAGTAAAGTGTCACTTTTTAAACATTGAGGTACAAATAAGTGGATAGTTAGAGGGTGAAATGTATTTTCCCAAAAAAACATTAAAATCGAGTCAAAGTAAATTGTTTGAAGAGTGATGGATTCATACCCTATATGCATGTGACGTGCAGGTAAGTTTTGAAACATGAAACTAGTGAAAATATCCTTGAATCCGACATTGTCACTTTTTTATGTTTACTAATTGGGGAGGCATGGAGTGGCGGCGGGGTTAAGATTATATATATATATAAACCAACAATTCTCTACATCTTTATTTTTGAGTCGGTAATTTTATTTCTAATATGAAAACCTTATCACGTCCAACTGGGACGGAGAATAATTTAATTAATTCAATCTATCTAAATGGAAAAAATTTTATCATTTTTAAGAAAACTACTTGGATTTCTTCTTGAGAATAGCTTTATTATAATGCTACATGTGATTACTCAATACACCCGGAATGTTGACTGCAGTAAAGGTCTTATACATAAATGTATCAAAACAACATCTATTTCATATCTGAGTACACAATCCTTTTAGGATTTAGAATCAATATTGACAATATTTTGTGAAAGACAACTTATTGATCCGTTCAGTTCATAACAACTACACATCAACTTGAAGTCTCCAATTTCGCTTGATCAAGGTAAATCAATAAGATTCAATGTGTAATAATCTTTCGCAAATGAAATGTACAATTCCATTACCTACTGCAAACTTAATCTAAGTTTAAAACTACAAGGTTTATGGACTAAGACATTGTGTGATAACTCCGTTACTCATACCCATAGATCATATTCAATTCAATGTAATCCAAGTATGTACATTTCACATGCATAACTCATACAATAGTAATAAGCATGTAAAATACTACATGCCATATGCTCAAATAATGTAATCAGTGATTAATAACTTATATTAATTACAAACTATGAATATCAACAACAAAAAATTGATAAAAAAATCATTTGAGATTTAGAGTATAATCCCCAAATGGATTGAGAGAGCAAAGATAAAAAAAATAAAATAAAATAAAATAAAATTGAGGATTTTCACAGCCATTTACGTCAAATATTGAAGGCCCATTTATGTCACGATCTTAATGAAATTTTAGGGTGTTGATCATGTTAAGTCACCAGTTTTTCCATAAGCTTAAGCTGATAGGAATATGTAAATTTAATTACCTAATCATTATTTTAACATTCTCGCTCACATGTGGACTAATTCTATTTTAATAAGTAAGGCCCAACACATGAAATATTTAATTGAAATGGAGAGTGAAGTGACAGAGTCAATGTTTGAACTCAGGATCTTTGAGTCTGATACCAAATTAAATCATCAGTTTTCCCATAAACTTAAGCTGATAAGAAGAGATAAATTTAATCACTTAATCAATACTTTAACATAATTATTATTTTAACAAATCATTAGATTTCCTCTCCAGGTGCTTATACCCACTTGGTGAGATTTTTTTTAAAAAAAAAAATTAAAATTTTTTATTTTCTTGTTGAAATTCACATTTAGTGTGACAAATTTATATTTTAATCCAAGAATGTATGTGTTCTTGATGTGTTGTGGACCTTGTGGTAGGCTCTAAAATTTGCTCTAAAGAAGACACTTGTAAACTCATTATTATTGATAGTAAAAGACGTAACTAAACTAAGTCACGTTATTTTTCCCTTCCACACTAGGAACCCACCTCCGTATGAGTGGAGCTCACAGACACTCGAGCAATCTATTTCTAAGCAATATAGACAGCTCAATTCATGCTTTCTGCAACCAACTTTTTCATCCATTTGGAATTGTATTTTTAATGCCATTACTTGACACTCCTCTATCAAGAATTGTCTAATAAATCTGCAAAATTTGATGTGGAGCTTATACTTTCTTCTAAAAGCCAAACCTAGCATGGCATTTGAGATTTACATTTTGTTTGAAAAATAACTTTCTCAAATGAGGGAGTTTGGGAAAGAGATCGTTGAAAACAAAACTTCAAATCAGAATCCAAGTACGGAACGCCAAAGTTTGAAGGAATAGAAGATCAAGAAAAGGTAGAACAAAATAAATCAGAAAATCCATGTTTCATTGATTTAAAGAACTCTACGGAGTAGAATTCCCGATGAATTATGAAGTACCTTGAAGAGGGAAATATATTCAATGGTTCAATTAATGAAACATGGATAGAGCCTATTACATAATCTTGTTACTAACCTACATTAATGCTGGCACTACTATTGCTGCAAATACTGTAGTATGAACCACAACACCGACGGCACATGCTGACTGCAGTAGCCAACATGTGTTGAAGCAAGATAGCAAAGGCCCTTTGGGTTGAAACAGCTGTGACCAATACTAGCATTATACATTCATATGTTCCAAATACTGAGATAAATGTCGTAATATAGATTATGATGTTCTTGCGCCAACACTATGGTCCTTCGGCCACTTCAATGAGCCTTCCACAAACCCATTTTTTCGTTACAGCAACCGATTCAGGTGTTTCCTCCTCCAGGGACTGAACATGGGCTCCATTTGGTAGAGGGTCTTTTCCACAGTTGCTATTCCCATTTGGCTCTGGCTGGTCAGGGAGATTTCTTGAACCTGATTGCTTCATTATATTCTCAAAACTAAAAGGAGACGAACCAGGGCCACCGAAGCTGGTCGGCAGAAGTTTCTCCTCATTATTCAAAAAATCATGCAAGGTGAACTTGCTCAAGTTAAAGTCCTCATCCTCACTTGGCCTGATTGAGGTCCCATTGACTTCTATCCTTGTATCCTCCTGATCCTGGCTAATCAGTTCATTAGAGGTAGCTGAAGGGTAACCGCCATTCTCATGGGAAGTGATTTGACCAGTCTCTATGGATTCAATTGATTGGATTGCTTCAGCTATAAGCTCTCTCGTTTCCATCAGGGAAGCTCTAGCAATAGGGCTCTTCACTGCAGCAACCTCAAGGGCCTTGGCAGCCTTCTGAGCTTCAACAATCAATAGCCTGCAGATTGCCACATAAATTTAGTGTTGTTTTTTCATGAATTTTAAAGTTAATGAAACAGCAATAAAATAAAAAATAAAAATAAAAAGGAGAAATACGAAGCATTGGAATGCAGATGGGTTCATTCAGAGACTAGCATTAAATTTTTTCAGTAACCTGTAACGGATAAAGTAATATTCATTAAGCTTTGATCAGGTAAGCAAAGGCATTAGTAATCAGATCATTAAGCTGCTTAAGTGATGAGTTGGTGGGCCATTTGTCCTCCATGACTTAATTGCGATGCCGGATGTCTCCTAGCCTGAATTCAATAGTTCTGTGCCAACCCAATTCAAGTGTAAGAATAGAGATATAATGAACTGACCTTGCTCGTTCAATGGCTTCAGTTTTCTTTGTGTCTGCAACTGCTCTCTTTGCTCTGATGTCTTTTATCATCTCCAGCTTAGAACTAGCCAGGGGATCTTTGTACTGGGGCGCACTATTTCTCCTCAACCTTAATCGCTGAGTTTTGATTTTACTCTCGGCCGTAGCATAGTTGTTATAACTAGTTCTTTTCTTTATGATGGGTCTCCTTCTAGATGTCTGTTCACCATCACTTGGCCTTCTCCTTGGTTTTCTTTCTGTACCAGGTTTTATACCATGATATTTAGCCAAGCCAGAGCAAACCCGATCACGGTACTCCTGATAAGATGCAGGAACGCACAATTTGGAAAATAAATTGTTCAGTTGAACAACTGATGTTGCAAAGTAGATTTGTTTCCAATTAGTATTAGCTTGAGTCACAAGAGAAACATGGCTTCTTGGGAAATTTGAAAGATTCAGTCGAGTAGCCCAAAGTTTTGAGCAGGAACTAATCAGTAAACTGTAGACGATTGCCTATGGGAGAACACAAGACTAATGTCCTAGTAGGACATAAGCTTGGAAGAAAGGGAGTGTGATAGTGAAAATCATGGAGTAATTCCTAGAAGGGCATGCATCAAGGAAGTGGGGGGTAGTAGCTTAGTGGGTAGTTATTATCCTTGTTTATGTTAGTGCTACATGGGTAGTTAGTATTCAGCTGTTATGTTATGTTAGTGGGTAGTTATGTGTTATGGGCTAGTGTGTATCATGGGTGGTTACTAAATGTGTTGTGAGTAGTGGGTTGTAAGCCTAGTATAAACCAAGAGTCCAGAGATTAGTTGGGGTATTGAATTGTAATCTGACTTGTGTCTTTGTGGTTTGTCTCCAACCCTTAAGTGGAGTTCATTATCTATCACTTATCTACATATTTCTATTCAATTTATCGTGGGTTCCTATCAACTTGGAATCAGAACATGGCTACCAACAAGGATCGTCTCGAGAAATTGGAGTTGGAAATGCAAGAGCTAAAAGAAGGAATGCAAAAGATGAGTGTAGAGTCACAGTCCAATTTTCGTGAGCTTAGAGAATTATTCTCCAAGTCTCTCGAGAGGGGCGAGTCGTCTGCAACAAAGGAGAAGGGGCCATTTCAATTGGCCGGGGAAAATTCCTTCGGACATTCGAATGGATCCAAGGGGTCAGGTGGTTTTGCTAAGCTGGATTTTCCCCGTTATTCGGGAGATGATCCCACAGTTTGGTTGGACCGGGTAGTTCAATATTTTGACTACAAACAGACATCGGAGGATCAAAGGGTGTCGTTGGCTGCCTTTCATTTAGAAAGTGAAGCCAATCAATGGTGGCAATGGATGAAAAAAGTGTATAAGGAGGAACGGTTGCCCATTACATGGGAGGTGTTTGAAAGAGAGCTATTGATCCGATTCGGTCCTACCGAAGTCGAGGATTATGATGAGGCACTCTCAAGGATACAACAAGATGGGACGTTGCGAGAGTATCAACAAGAATTTGAGCGTTTGGCAAACCGAGTGGATGGATGGCCTCAAAAGGCACTCGTGGGAACATTCCTTGGAGGGTTAAAACAAGAAATTGTGTCTGCCCTTAGAATGTTCAAGCCGAAGACTCTTCGTGATGCCATTGAGCTAGCACGGATGAGAGATGATAATCTCTCTAAAGACCGGAGGACTTTACGAGATGAAGGGACGAAGCAACAACAAGCTAACACCATGCAACAACCGACGTCCAACACACCTGCTGCACGGACGTATTCCTATGGGGATGCTAAGAAGCTCTCATGGGAAGAGATGCAGAAACGAAGAGAGAAAGGCTTGTGTTTCGGGTGTAATGAGAGGTTTACGCTTGGACACCGGTGCCAAAAACCCCAAGTGCTTTTCATTGAAGCTCGTACAAAGAACGAGATGCATGATGATTTCGAAGAAAGTGATGCAGAAACTATGAGAGGCAAAAAAGGGTATAAAGAGGAAGAGCCGCTCATCTCATTGAACTAACAACAACAGTTTTTCAACCAACAACCTTGCGGACAAGGTTCCTCTTCAAGGGGAGGCAAATGATAGTGAAAATCATGGAGTAATTCCTAGAAGGGCATGCATCAAGGAAGTGGGGGGTAGTAGCTTAGTGGGTAGTTATTATCCTTGTTTATGTTAGTGCTACATGGGTAGTTAGTATTCAGCTGTTTTGTTATGTTAGTGGGTAGTTATGTGTTATGGGCTAGTGTGTATCACGGGTGGTTACTAAATGTGTTGTGAGTAGTGGGTTGTAAGCCTAGTATAAACCAAGAGTCCAGAGATTAGTTGGGGTATTGAATTGTAATCTGACTTGTGTCTTTGTGGTTTGTCTCCAAACCTTAAGTGAAGTTCATTATCTATCACTTATCTACATATTTCTGTTCAATTTATCGTGGGTTCCTATCAGAGTGTGTAATACATATCTGTCTAGTTAAAACACGATCGAGATGTTGGATAAGAGACATCTGTTTTGATTTCCTTTGTCCAGGTTAGACAATGTTGGACAAGCAAATGGAAATATTTCAGGTTCAGGTGGAGAGAACATAAATAAATTAAAGGGAAAAGTCAAATTCAATCCCAAGGTTTTCATGTGATTTCATTTAATACTTATGTTTTGAATCTCGATAATTGGGTCATTAGGTTTTAACCCAATTTCAAATAGGTTACTTTGTTAACTTAACTGTGCACCAAGTTAGACCAATAAGTTGATGCCATCAATCTCATGTTTGACATGTTGTGTGCCAACTATAAGTTCCACGTAACATATTTATTTTAAATTAAAAAGTACCTAAATTAAAAAAAATAAAAAATAAATTCAAGAAAAAGAGAGGTCGCCAGCCACTCCTCACTGGTTGGGGGGCTGCCCCTTATTGGTGAGGAGGGCTGCCCCTCATCTGGTAGGGAGTGGTGGCCCTTCTCCTGTGAGGGACAGCCTCCCCTCACCAAGGGGTGGTGGCCCCTCTCCTATGAACGGCAGCCTCCCCTCATCGAGGATTAGCCGGCCACCCCTCTTTTTCTTTTTCTTTTTTCTTTTTATTATTTTTTATGATATATTTATAATTTAAAGTAAATGTGCCACATGAAACATACAATTGGCACATAACGTGTCAAATGTGAGACACATGGCATTAGCTTATTAGTATAATGTGCCACACTATCAATTAATTAGACGGTATGTTGATGGAATGACCTATTTGAAACTAGGTAAAACTTAAGGACCTAATTATCAAAATTGAAAACTCAAAGATTAAATTAAAATCGCGTGAAAACCTAGGGAGTAAATTTGATTTTTCCCAAAATTAAACATAATTGTCATGTTCAGAACAAACTTAAATTTGTAATGGATTTGACCAAAAAAAAAAAAAAACAAGTTTCTCTTTAAAATGTGTTCACAATTTAAAAGATCTTGTTTTTTTCACTTCTATGTAATTCAGGGTTACATCATTACATATATATAAGAAAACCCTAAACCCTAATTGTACGGACGTATTTTGGAAATCCCTAAAATACCCCGCTCTGTGAATGTCGCTATCACTCCACTCTCATCTACTTGGCCTTCCACTGGTGTTTTAATATGAGCCACTAGTTCCAACAATGTAATTATGAAACTCAATCTTCACACTAGAGTTTCCTAAGTTTAGCAAGAGATGGTAAATGATGCACATCGAATCCTCGAACTTATCATCTCATCAGTTGATTGGCTGTAACAAAACACTTGTTTTGAGAAGCCCTAATGAAATAGAGGTGTAATGGAATACACCAAGTCTGACGCTTGGAACCTACTTTATAATGGATAAGATACACTCATTTAATCTTTTCAGTGTGGGGGGGGGGAATAGTTGAGCGTTGATTACTTGATAAAAATGTTCTAAGACAAAGAATTCATGTCCCTCAAGAAGCAACCCACAATCTAACAGGAGAGTTCCAAGTTAGGACCTGTCTAAAAAGGTTTATGCAGAAAACACGAATCATGCAACCTCTTCGAGAAATGATGTTATCTACTTACAGGATCAGCCCATTTTGCAGAGATGGATTCTGAAATTTTCCTCCTTTGCTCAAGGGACTTTGGTGCTCTCTTGCCACCTTTTGGCCTGGGCGTTAATTTCCTTTGTTCAACACTCTCTAACCACTCCTCCTTGAGCTGTTCATCCAAGATCCTGTAGGAGTCCCACTGCAACTCTTCTTCACCAACAGAGCCTCCTCTAGAAGCTTCTGCAATTAGGTTCTGCCACTCAAAGCAGCAACCTTCCTGCACCATCAGCTTCTCACGTCGCTTTTGCCACCCCACTCGTACTCCAACTGCAATTTTCATCCTTGTCTCTTTGCTGTACAATCAATTAAAAGAAAGAAAAAGTACGCAAACATTGTGAAATGGTATGGACAGGAATATTATGATAAAAATTCACAAACTCAGAATTTCTACCATAGTCGTTAAAGACCCCAATACAAGCTCAATAAGGACTTATACTAAGGTGCTTTAGATGATTGGGACTCTGCTAGGATTATGAGAGGAAAATGTTAATGGTAAACAAAAACACAAATAAACAGGTTGTGTAAGACCTACCTCTGAGCATGTCCAAGGTTACTTAACTTCATTTTGACCTGCAGAGCCAAATTTATTTAAGAGAATGAGCAATTCTAATTTTGTACAAAAGGACTATATTTATTACAAATGATAGTATGAAACCTCTTATCCTACACTCATCGAATGCATAATCCATTGGCTGCCTCATAATCTAAATCATGCCATTGATGTTCTAATTTTTGGATCGGCCATCTAAAATATTGTCTAAAAGATTGTCCAAGGAAACTACACACAAAAAGCTTATTCATATTTCCAAGAGTCCGGCGGATGTTAAAATTCAATTTGGACAAACCTCAAGATGGACTATCAGGTCAAGAAAAAAAACACAAAGAAAAAGTACTTCAAATCTTTTAGGAAAAAAAAAATATATTAGAGAGTTAATTGCTTACAATTTAATCATAGTTTGTACATTGATTAGTACTAATTCTAGAATTAAGTATTGAACAAGTCACTGACTCTTAATATCAACTCAAAGAATTTGTTTATACATCAGGTCTTACAGCTAACCTGGTAATCTCCTTGCGGTGGAGTGAGAAAAAGTTCAATTTATTCAAGGACAGAGTGTTAGACATATGAGGATCTTGATACCAGCATGTGATATCATTATAGAATCTTTAGACCAGCAGTAAAATGAAAAGAATTGAAGGAAGGTCACGAAATATGCCATGCATCACTCATGTCTCACACCAGTGGCAAAGCAAAAGGGCTAAGGAAGCTTTGTGAATTGGAAAATGCTTGGAGTGCTACAACTTCTACCATAAAGTCATTTACAAACTGATGTGGTAATCCATAATTGGTGAACTAATTAAGAGAAATTGATAAACCAGACTTTCCGCTTAATTATTTCACCAATTATGGATTGACACATCAGTTTGCAAATAATGTTGTAGTATCCCCAGCATTATTCTTTCGAATTCACCAACACGATTGCCTGATATTTTTCATTTATCAATTCATTAAGTTTTGTATTCTAAGTTAGGTAAGTGTGTTACTTACCAATAAAAAAAGTGTTTGTATTTTAAGTAGGCTGTACTAATGATCAATCACCATCCACCTTCCGTATGTGCTTCATGTTGAGTACATGGTCCAGTTGAGTGCTAAATGATGTAACCGGTGCATTTGAAAGAGCAAAACTCAAGAATTGAGTAAAGGATCCACTTATAAAACTATCTTCATTTTACAAATACTATGGTCTATTCTTTTTATTTTCAATAAGTTAAAACATACTAAGGCCATTTCAAAAGAATATGCAAAATTATTCTTACATGACATCACCTTAGGATCCTGCATTGCAAGCTTTGTTCTCTCTTTGATCCGTTGAAGTGTTTCTGCACACACAATGGAGATCGGAGCTGCTTGTAAAACACAGTAACGGAGACAGACTGATAAATACAGAAGCTGGGATCTATAAATATATGCTTACCTGCACTGTGCTTCCTGCCTTTGTTCCATGGCGTGTTACCCTTATTTGCTTTAGAGATTCTCAATCTTCTCATTCTCTCTCTTTCATCCAATTCCTTCAAATCTTCGCTTGAAGACTCAAGTTCAATTGTCTGGAAACTTGAGCTGTTAGCAATAGGTGGTACATCGCAACCCTTGTGTCCATTTTTATTCTGAACCAAACCCTTGGTGGGTTCAAGAGTAGCAACAGCCTTAATCAGGAGTCCACCCCTTCGCACCTCAAGGTGTCTCACGTCAAAGTTTAGTTCTTTAGATAGGCCCCAGGATTTCCAAGCACAGGAAAATCTACCATGAATAAGAGTTTGGGCCCTGAGTACACAAAAGTGACTTTGGAACGCAGGCTGCGCAGTAGCAATCTCCGCTAACAGATACAAAGATAACAGTCTCAGTGATTATCACAAGAGGCAAACTAAATTCAAGGACTCTGGCATTACAGCATTTCACATATTCTGAATGTCACCAGTTGCAGTCAACCAAGTTTTTTGTGGCATGCTCATATAATTTCAAGCAAGGTTTCTGATTTTAATCAAATAAGCAAATTATGGACATGAAATTCTCAAAATAAAGTTGAGTGTATGGTCTCATGGGCAAACTCCGCTGACATGAGAAAAGTGAACAAAACAGGGACTTGGGTTTCAATTTAAATTAATAAAAATAAATACTTTGAACGGAATTCAGAAGAAATTGAATGTGAGATTGAAGATAGAAGAAAACAAAGAAGGAAGACAAACTCAGAAAAAGTAGAAAAGAAAAGAGAGTACCCAGTAAAGGCATGGGAGCTCATTCAGCCAAATCCAGACTTCAATGTCAACAGCTTAGTGAAGCACAGAGACTGCATAGCATTTGTTAAGACGGCATTTGGGTAGCAAAGGATAATGTTATTTCCTTCTTTCTCTGTTGTGAAACGATTGGAACAATCTCAGTGACTCTACAGAAGAAACGCTGCGAGAGAGCCACACAGTATGCAGGCGCCGGATAACGAAAAAACGCCCATAAAACAAATACCCAATTCCAACATATTGGAATTGGGGAGAAGTAACCCCTTCTGATATCTGAAGTGGTGGGCCTAGCTAGGTGTATCGTGGGCTGGTTCCGTGCCATATCTTAGAGCTGCAGGCCTTTCCGACATACATTAATGCTCTTTTTTTTATTTTAAATAAATAAAAAGAGAAAACCTTTTATCAGGACCATCATAATAACACTTTTTTTACAGTTTTCAATCAATAACTGACACATAAGCAAAAAATAAAAAGTGCATAAAAATAAGTTGGACCAAAATACACTAGGTTTTAGGTGATAAAATCTCTAAAGGGTTAACTTTCTACCTCTAAGTTTTAGTTTTAAATCTAAAAACGAGTTTTGAGACATTATAAATGTGTTTTAACGCATTAGAAACTAGTTTTATAGCATTAGAAACGGGTTTTGGGTATTATCGTATTAGTAATGGGTTTTGAGGCGGGTTACGACCAGCAGGGTTTGAGGCGTTCACCGCCGGCTAGACCTGTGGGTCCAGTGAGACCTACGGCGTGGGTTTGACGAGACCCACAACATGGGTCCGGCCAGACAGCCGTAGGTCTGGCCTTGGTCTTATCGGCTATGGTTTTTTTTTTTTTTTTTCTAATTTGGTATGATTGTTCTCACTTTTATTTTTTGCATTTTTCTTAAACTGATGATGTGTCACGTAGTAATTGGAGATTGCAAAATGGGTATTATCAAGATGAACCTAATAGTAGGGGTTCTCAAATAAAAATGAGAACAAGATCCATTTTTGTAAGCATTTTAATGTTAAGATCCCAATTTTTTTATCTAATAGGGTTGAGACGGATATATTTTTTTTCCAAATTAAGTATATAGTCTATAAAAATTATATTTCTCTTTTGAGCGTGAAAAACACATATTTTTTTAATAATAGAGATAAAGTTGGAATAATTTATTAAAAAAATCATATACATCTTACATGCTATTAAAAAAAATAGACACACATCATTTTTATAAATTAAGATGAAAGAAGTTCATCCAACCCAATTTTGAGGAAATTTTGTCCGCTTGAGACTAGAGGTCGGGTCCATTCTAAATTGGAGACTTGAGTTAGCATTTTGGTCAAATGCAT